>NC_133652.1:45298678-45668908 GCF_009905375.1 Apium graveolens | reverse complement strand
TGACCATTTTCTAAAAAAAGAATGCTTGTTGATTCACGTGACTTAGGAAATCAAGTTAAAAGGGTTAAATATTTAATATATTTAATTCTTTGTTTAACTTAATTAAAGAAAGAAAAAATTACTACCAAATGAGCGAGAATAGAAAAAAAAATGAATGATTACATATTATAATAGTAAATTTCAATGTTGGTTCCATAAATAGGGTAGGCTTTTTACTTTGGTATTGTAAATTTACAAGCCGCAGCCATAAATTAATAAGATGATAAATTTTAAGGAATGGTTAACCATGTTTATTTGAGGTTGATAAATTAAAAGGAAACACTATCCAAGGATTCATCAAGACTCTCTAAAATGTGAAGGTAGTCATTTAATTAATCTAAACTGTCAATTATCTACAAAAATTATCCTGACTTTATAGGGAGAAGAATGTATTTGGACTCAAAAAATAAAAACAATAAATAAATATTAATAATTATTATAGTATAACATCCAAGATGAGTCATAATATCCTTTTGTTAGGAAGTAACACATGCAGGATGAGAAAGTCTAAATAGTTTCATTTTGGCAATATAGGGAGGGTGGTAATTCTTCTCGTTCACCAAATAGCAGATAGCAAAAGGTTACATACGAAAAGAAAACATAAAATAAAGTAATATTAAGAACTAAAGCATCAAGAAGATTTAGCTAAAAGAACACAACTTCGACAACATGAGTTCAACTATAAATGGGTTTATCCATCAGATTACAAACAGTACGAGTACGGGTGAGTATAAATTGGAACCTTGTTCTAATATACTTATGTGTTTTAAGTTCATTTTAATTACTTGATTTTGCAAATATTATTTGGATATATTGTTTAAATTACCTGTGTTAATATTGGTGCTGATTGTGAACTGTTTATATTATGTGACTGTAAACTTACTGTGTGGTTCTGGTTGTAAAGTAGTTATAGTCATATAACCTGCTATTTGAATTCTTTTTAACATGCTATTAAGATGAATAAGCACTTGAATTAATTAAAGGCGTTGTGACCTTCAATACTATAGTATCAAAGATAGGCTTAGCTAGCCTTTAACGTGAATTGCTAGCCTTTGTGGCTATCAATGTAAATCTCTAGTTTTTTGGCTATCAACGTGAATTATGAGCCTTTGAGGCAAATAACGTGAAACAATGTGAATTCCGGAATGATACTAAAAGATTGATTGGTCACAACAATAAAAGTCAAGGGAATACTAGCGCATATATATTCATGTACATAGCATAAGTATTTTATTGTTATTTTATATATGTTAAATTTGTTATAGTAAGGTTAAAATGATTTATGCTCATTGAGTTGCAACTTATATCAAATGCAAATAATTTACAGGTTATCTTAAAAATTAGACTTTTTCGTGATATCAAGTTTGGAGTGGTAAATACAGGCTTAAGTTACAGGTCGGCTAACTAATGCTCCAGACTCCCTTCTCTTCAGCACTTGTATATATAACTATATGTAGCTAAGTCTTTTCGGAAGTTGGTAGTAATGTTTTGCGTCGAACTCCATTTGTATAACTTTAGGCAGAATGTGGGTTTGTAATATTAATACATATATTTTTGTGAATTTAAAATTTGAGCGCTTGAACCTATTTAGTTTTATGAGTATATATAGTCAATTAGAGTAAATTATATAAATACAATGAGGTACAAGGGTGTCATATTTAGTTGGTATCAGAGCAGTGATATGATTCTTAGGACATATATGTATTCATGTGCATATAATAAGCTATAATTATATAGGTTTAACCTATTAGTATATATTTACAATTCTATGAATATGAATCAAGACATTCACGTTCCTATTGCACAAGAGAGTGGGGGAGTAGATGGCCAACAGTCTAGAATTGGATCACATGCTCCACAAGTACACTTACATGCACACAATATAGATATAAAACAGGAAGTGGAAGGACCTAGGATTGTTCATGGAGATGAACATGTAAAATGTGACTACAAAGAACTCAGGAAGTTAGGGGCAATTGACTTCTCTGACATTGTAGATCCTGCTGAAGCAGAAAAATGGTTAAAAAGAACTGAAAGGGTATTTATTATGATGCGTTGTACTCCAGAGGAGAAGTTTGATTATGTAGTGTCATTTTTACAAGAAGATGCATATGATTGGTGGGAGACCGTTCCAGACTCATTTGTACAACCACCAATATTAACTTGGGATGATTTTCTACGTGAGTTAAGAAACAAGTATACGCCTGAGATATACAGGGATGAAAAGCAAAGGGAGTTTTTGACTTTGAAACAAGGGATTATGAGTGTGGCTGAATATGAGGTAAAGTTTACACAGTTATCTCAGTATGGAATGGCTATGGTCTTAACTGAAAGGGATCAATGTAGGCATTTTGAAGAAGGTCTCAAATATGATATTCGAAGCAAGATTACTCCTGGAGATTTTCGTAGTTACACTGACTTGCGAGTTGCAGCAATTAGGCTGAACGTTTAATCAAGGAAAAACCAACTTTCTTTTAAAGGCCCAAAAGAGAAGGATCCGTATTTTCAGGTGGATTTGGTGGAAGACCAGGCAAATGTCAGAATTATAGTTCACCTGCACAATCATTTACAAGATGAAGTACTTTCGTATCTAGGGGTGGAAGGTCCTATTTCTCCGGGAATGCTAACAGAATTCAACAAGCAACAATGCAAACAAAAACCATATATCCACACTATGGTAGACAACATCTTGGGGAATGTCGAGGAATTTCTGGAGGGTGCTATTTTTGTGGAGAACAAGGACATTTTGTGAGAGAATGTCCCAGAAGAGTAAATAGTGGGCAAGCTGCGTCAGAGACAACTATTCAGAACAGGGCAACTGGAATATCTTTTGGTAGAGGTCGAGGAAAAGTTACTAGCGCTGGTGGTGGTATTGTCTAGTCTGAAGCACCGAGCTCTAGGGCATCTACACATGCACGAGTTTTTGCGTTAATCAGAGATGAAGTCGCGGCAGCACCTGAACTAATCACTGGTAAAGTTCTTTTCAATAACTTAGAAGTTTGTGTTCTTATTGATCCTGGACTACACATTCATTCATATCATCTAAAATGACATTATATATGCACAAGAATCCTGACACGTTAGATTCTATAACGAATGTTTACACTCCACTGGGTGAGGTAGTAGTTGTAGATCAAATATATATAGATGGTTTTATTCAGATAAGCGAGGCAAAGTTGCATGCAGATTTGATAGTCTTATCATTCCGTGAGTTTGATATAATATTAAGTATGGATTGGTTATCTAGACATCGTGCAAAGGTAGATTGTTATACCAAGGAAGTTTTGATTGATTCTCCTGGTCAGAATAGAGTATTATTTTATGGTGATCGTCAAATGATACCAAGTTATTTAGTTTCTACTTTGAATACTTTTAAGATGATTTGGAATGGTTGCGATGCTTATTTAGCACATGTGGTTGATATTAATGCCACTACAAGTAAACTTAAAGATATTCCCATGGTTAAGGAATTTTCCGGGGTATTTTCAGAAAAATTGCCAGAAATGCCACCAGATAGAGATACAGAATTTTCTATTGAGCTTCTTCCAGGTAAAACACTAATTTCCAATTTTCCATACCGAATGGCACCAGTAGAACTGAAAGAGTTAAAGAAATAATTGATAGAGTTACTAGAGAAAGGTTATATTCGTCCAAGTGTTCACCTTGGGGTACGCCCGTATTATTTGTTAAAAAGAAAAATGGTACTATGAGGTTATGTATAGACTACCGAAAGCTAAATCAGGTCACTATAAAGAACAAGTATCCATTACCAAGAGTTGATAATTTGTTTGATCAATTACAAGGTGCATGTGTTTTCTCGAAAATTGACTTGAGATCAGGTTACCATCAATTAAAAATTGCAAAAGAAGATATTCCCAAGACTGCTTTTCGAACATGATATGGTCATTTTAAATTTCTAGTTATGCATTTTGAATTAACTAATGCACCAGCTTTGTTTATGGCGCTGATGAATAAGGTATTCCGACCTTTTCTTGATAGGTTTGTTATAGTATTCATTGACGATATAATCATTTATTCCAAAATTATACAAGATCACGAACAACACTTAAGGATTGTTATGCAAACCATAAAAGAGAAACAATTATATGCTAAGTTGAGCAAATATGAATTCTGGTTAGACCATGTGGTATTTTTAGGACATGTTATTTCTAGCAGAGGGATAGAAATTGGTCCAAATAAAATAGAGGCAGTACCTAATTGGGAGGCACCCAGAAGTGTCACAGAAGTAAGAAGTTTTCTTGGTATGGTTGGTTGTTATAGATGTTTTGTACAAGGATTTTCGAAGATTGCAGGACCAATGACTAAGTTACTTCGAAAGAATATGCCTTTTTAATGGAATGAAGCAGCATAACAAAGTTTTGAGGAATTGAAGCATCGGTTGAGCTCAACTCCTATCTTGGCTACTCCATCAGGTCAAGGAGGTTTTGTTATTTATAGTGATGCATCTCACCAAGGATTAGGATGTGTTGTTATGCAACATGGAAGGGTAATTGCATACACTTCAAGACAACTGAGGTCACATGAAATTTCATATCCGGTTCATGACTTAGAGTTAGCAGTTTTTGGTATTTGCTCTAAAAATTTGGAGGCACTACTTATACGGTGAAACATTTCAGATTTTTACCGATCATAAGAGTTTGAAGTATTTGATGAGTCAGAAAGATTTAAATATGAAATAGAGATGATGAATCGAACTTTTAAAAGATTATAATTGCACTATTTAGTACCATCTAGGAAAAGCAAACACAGTAACAGATGCTTTAAGTATAAAAACTGGTAGTAATATATCAAGTCTTCAGGTATCTTCACTACCATCCTTGATAAAACTGAGGGAATTGAATGTAAGTTTAGATATTGAGAGTATTGGAGCATTGCTTGCTACATTAAATATACGACCAGTGTTGAAAGAGAGGATACAAGAAGAACAATCACGTGATCCAAAATTGGCAGATATTATCGAGAATGTGAAGCTAGGAAAAGATACTGATTTTAGATTACAAGACGATTGTCTTATGGGTGTTGAAAGAATTTGTGTTCCTGATGTTGATGATCTGTGTCGAGAGATTTTGGATGAAACTCATAATGCACCATACGCTATGCATCCTGGAACAACCAAAATGTATCAGACTATAAAACCTCATTATTGGTAGCCTGGAATGAAAAAGGAAGTAGTAGAATTCACAACAAAGTGTTTGGCATGTCAACAGGTGAAAACAGAACATCAAGCTCCAGCTGGTAAGTTGCATCATTTATCAATTCCTGAATGGAAATGAGAATGAATTACTATGGATTTTGTGATGGGTTTACCTAAGACTCAGAAGGGAAATGATATTATACGGGTTATTGTTGATCGTTTGACAAAGTCTGCTCATTTTCTACCTATTCGTTGGGGCTGTACACTTGATCATCCAGAAAAAAGGTATGTCAATGAGATTGTGAGACTACACAGGAACCTATATCTATTATTTCTGACAGAGATCCTAGATTTACATCACGATTTTGGAAAAGTTTTCAAGATGTCTTGGGTACTAGGTTAAATTTCAGTACAACTTATCATCCTCAAACTGATGGTCAATTAGAAAGGACAATCCAAACTTTTGAAGGTATGTTGAGAGCCTGTGTACTTGAATTTAGAGGTTCTTGGAATGAATATATCATTTTAATGGAGTTTGCATACAATAATAAGTTTTATAGTATTATTGGCATGTCACCTTATGAAGCATTATACGGAAGAAAGTGCAGAAGTCCGTTGTATTGGGATAAAGAAGGTACGACAATCTTGGAGGGACCTAACATTATTTAAAATACGCTTGATAAGGTTAACATCGTAAAGGAAAAGTTGAAGGCAGTTCGGGATCGTCAAAAGAGTTATGTTGATCAACACAGACGCGAAATGGAGTATCAGGTCGGTGAAAAGGTGTTCTTAAAATTATCTTATTGGAAAAGAGTGATGAGATTCAGCAATAAAGGAAAGTTAAGTCCGGGATATATGGAGCCGTATGAAATTATTGAGAGAGTAGGACCATTAGATTATAAGCTATCATTACCTTTAGAGCTTTCTCAGATTCATAATGTTTTCATGTCAGTATGTTAAGAAGGTATCGTTCTGATCCTATACATGTTTTAAAGGATCCTGAAATAGAGATCTATGATAATGCGAGTTATGTGGAAGAATTCATAGAAATTACACGTCATAGGATCAAACAGTTAAGAAAGAGAGATATACCATTAGTTAAGGTACTACGGAGAAATCATTCTAAAGAGGAAGTAACATGAAAAACAGAATAGAGCATGAGACGTCAATATCTTTATTTATTCATTAATACATGTATGAATTTCGAGGACAAATTTTTATTAGGAGGGAAGAGTTGTCACATCGCTGTCCCGTTAACACACAATCATGCAATCAAATCAATACACATGAAAATATATGCATTTATAGTAGTAGATTAAAGTTTTTATTGCCACTAGTTAATTTAATATACTATCAAAATTTATAAATAGAACATGAGATCTTAGTTCATATATGTACATTTATGTTGGTTTAAATAATTGCTTACGTGTTTAGCTAATTTTTAAATGAGTATTAATATAAAGGTTAAAATATTTATTGTTGATTTGAGAATTTAGAAATTTAGAAATTTTAACGTTAAAAGAATAAAAGAAAAGTGGTCAAACGTGATTGTTAGAACTCGCAAGGTATAGAGCACAAGAGTTGACAATTTAATGTACAAGTGTGAGTAGGAGTGAGCATTTCCCGGTTCGGAACCGAGAACTGAACCGAACCGATCAAAAATTGCGGTTCCGGTTTAGTTCTTAATTAATTCGGGTCCGGTTCGGTTCTTGTTTTTCTAGAAATTTCAGTTCTTGGTTCGGTTCGGTTCTTAACATACTAGTACGGTAAGAACCGAACCGAACCGTATATATATGAATAAATACAAATATATATATAAATATATGTATATATATTACGTATGATGTTTTCTTATTTATATTACTTTAATAAATTTTAAGAAAAATATGTCTTTATTGTATTACTCGTTTCTTTAAATATTTATGGAGTTTTGAATATTTATAAATATTTTTCTTCTTAAATATTAGAAAGTAATCGAATTCAAAATGATCCACCACTAATAAAAATCTTCTTTTATTAATTTACCCTTAATAAATAATCAAAATTAGTCAAAATTTAAAAAGTAAGAATATAAAATAATATGAAAAATAAATAAATATGAAATGAAATATAAATTCGGTTCTTTCGGTTAAGAACCGAACCGAACCGAAATTTACGGTTCGGTTCCGGTTCGGTTCTTACATATAAACGGGTCTGGTCCGGTTCCTAAAATATTTCGGTTCTCGGTTCTTTCGGTTCCGGTTCCAGTTCGGTCCGGTTCTGACCCGTTGCTCACCCCTAAGTGTGAGTAGAAAAAAAGTAATTATTAATAAATGTAAATAAAAATAATTTAAAGCCAAGTGATCACTGTGAGGTGGAAAAAGAAAAAAAATCGTGAGATAGGGAAAGTAACCAATTTGAGTTCACCTGGTTTATTAGTATTAGGTCTCTTAATAATAATGGTAGCTTAGCACCTGAAATAGGGCCACCAAACAATTTTAAGCTAAATATAATTTTAGAATAAAAATGAACATCTAAATAATGGGTGATTTTGTGACCATTTTCTAAAAAAAGAATGCTAGTTGATTCACGTGACTTAGGAAATCAAGTTGAAGGGGTTGAATATTTAATATATTTAATTCTTGAACCTTTTGTTTAACTTAATTAAAGAAAGAAAAAATTAATACTAAATGAACGAGAATAGAAAAAAATGAATGATTACATATTAAATTAGTAAATTTCAATATTGGTTCCATAAACAGGGGTAGGCTTTTTACTTTGGTATTGTAAATTTGCAAGCCGCGGCCATAAATTAATAAGATGATAAATTTTAAGAAATGGTTAGCCATGTTTATTTGAGGTTGATAAATTAGAAAGAAACAGTATCCAAGGATTCATCAAGACTCTAAAATGTGAAGGTAGTCATTTAATTAATCTATACTGTAATATTTGGGAAAATTATGTGTATATTTCATGATAGATAAATAAATATTATGTGCTTATATCTATTTAAAATGTTCATTGCCAGGATATGACATGCAGTAATTGTTATATGTGGTCCCGCAAGAACTAGAATTTTTTTTGATTATTTGTTACGTGTTTAAAATGCAATCATATGAAAGAGTCCACAATCTGGACGCGTGTTTATTAGCGTCTTTATCAAGGTACTATTTTATCTCGTTTTATGTGTGTTTACATGCATTATATGTGTTTTCTTAGTTTTCTGTTAATTTAGGAAATATTTCGGTTTCACAAAAATCAATGGACAGGGACCACACCGGGACGTCAAAACCCACAAAATTCATATTTTTATATTTATAAAATCATACATATTTCAAGTATCCATTATTTTTGCATTTTTGAATTATTCATAATTTTTGTGAAATTTTGAAATAAATTTTATATTTATTTGATTTAAAAATTATTCTCCATAATTATTATTTTTGGACCTAATTATTTTAATTAAGGGATAAAAACACCCTTAATTGATTTTGGCGTATTTATTTTTTCAAAATTATAAATAGTTGAATTTTGTTTATTATTTTCATAATTATCAAAAAATAAGAAAATAGAAAAACAGGTTTTTGGGGGTATAATCTTGTTCTTCAGAAAGATTCAATGATTTTGGGAGTTCTAAGAATCCATTCTTGATGTTCTACATACCAAATTAATCCTCTCGTTGAGCCCGTTCTTTTGACGCCACTTTCATCAATCGAGGTGTATTATTTTTGAATTTCAATTTTGGTGTTCTTGAGCTTGAAATCGATTTTTGAGTTCTGTTGATTGTTAATTATTTTTGAGGTTATAAATAGCTTTAAAATGATTAGGAGATTCGATTTGTATATTTGTTTGATTTGTTTGAGTTCGGATTTGGTCAAGTCGAGTTCTTGCTTTGAATCGTTTTTGTTTTGATTTTTTCGAATTATCCATGATTTGGTTACTGATTTGGTTGCTGGGTTTAGATTATACATGATGCAAGCATTATTTTAGTATATAATACGTTTATTTTGGTGAAAGAATCATTGAAATCGGAGTTTTTGGGCTGGATGTTCTTGATTGATTGGATTATGTTTTGTTTCGACCGGAGAACTCGTTTCTAGCGTTGATTACGGTCGCTGTGATAGTATTTGAATTGCTGATATGATTTAGGACCTGTTAACACCGAAAACCAAAGGTTTTTGTGTTGTTTTTGGTCCACCGGAAGTCCGGGAAGTGGCCGGACATTTGGCCGGAATCTGGAGAATTCCAGAAACCGGCGAAATGCCGGTTATCTTCTTCGGTTTCCGGTGAGTTTCACCCCCTCCGGTGAGTTTCACCCCCTGTACAACCCCCGTTTGATCTTTAAAATCCCATGCCCCAAATATAAAAACCGTTTCTACATTTTCTTTTTAAATTAATTTAAAATTCGTTCTCTATTTTCAAAAACCATTTCTTTTAATTCTAAAATTTATTTAGTTAATTATTTTAATTAACCAAATTATTTAAATTCCAAAAATTATTATTTTTATTATTTTAAAAAATCTAAATTTGATTTAATTATTTATAATTTATTTTAATTAATTATTTATAGATTTAATTGATTAATTCTTTTAATCAATTAATTTTATTTTTAAATAGCTAAATAAAATATAATTATTTTTAAGATTTTAAAAATATATTTAAGTATTTAATAATCAATTAATATTATTATTAATTAATTTATTCTTATTTCATTCGTAATAAATAGATCGTTCGTCCGTTTAATACGAAACCAACGCATCTAGACTCAGAAAAATATTCCGGTTCTAATAAAAATACTTTTGAGACATAAATCCTTTTGTATCAAAAGGCTTATTATTTTGCGAGTCGTTTTGAGTCGATATTTGATCGATAAATGCTATTTTGACCCCATTTCGATTATAAAAGCATCGAATCCTATCTTTTGACGATTTGTCTTATGTGTTACATAAAATATATGTTTACGTGTTATATGAATAACATGATTACATGCTATGTGACATGCATGCTATCTGTTTACAGTTTTCAATGCCATGATTAGTTATAAACGATTGGGTAGACGTTGAGACATATAGTTGCGTCGATTGAGTTTGATTTTGTTAATTGAAATAGTACTTTTGTTTATAGAATCGAGTAGCAAGGAGCACATTCAGGTGTTAGACTGAGTTGGTAGCCAGCAGTTATAAGCCGATGTTATAGTGAAAAGTTTTTAAACACACCAGACAAGTTTTCTCCCCTATTATAAATTCAGAATAGTGAATTATTTTATTTATTCTTATATCAGATGCAAGTTTTCTATATTATTCTAATTTCTGAATAGTTTATCATTTTACATATCAGATTGTTTAATTATAATCATGCAAGTATTCTCGAACCTCCTTGTGATATATTGCAAGTATTTCTTTCCAATTCTAAATTCAGAATAGTTAAACGTTTTATATTTCATTGAAATAATCTTCAAATTGATAGACAGTGAATAACTATACTATCCAGAAATATTCTATACAATGGAACTTTGTTATGAGATTAGCGAATAACTATTCATCCTAGTTATCTAGCCATCAGTTGATGCGGTTACTCCGGACCATATGAAATGGGTAGTTATATTGTGAAGTATGTCGTTTGGTTCGACTCCTTTAATTAAAAATATTTTATTGATTGGATGAATGCGTAAGTGAACGGGGCGGAGGGTTCAACGGAGGGCCATGTATTATATGAAATATTTATAATACAACCTATGTCACAGGAAGTTATATTGCCTTTTTATTTGAGTACTCGTGTTGTGGGACATGTTTCTACGAATTATGATCCAGTGCTATCACACGGGCTGATCAGCATGTGATAGTATGTCCATTGGTGAAAGATTCCAATCTAAAAATTATCGTTTACTATTTATAGCTTGTTTAGCTTTTATTGTTGTTCAAATATTATTGTTTATCTCCTGATCTTCAGTTAACATCATAATGTGGTTTATCATTTCAAGCATACATTTTGTACTGCTTGCTGAGCATTCCTTTCCCTCGTACTTGTATATTATTCTGATCTTTCAACTAAGCCAGAGCAGGCCTGAGTTCCAGGTTTGACCAGGAGTCGTGTGCTTGTAAATATTTTGGTGTGTCTTTCCAGGTAGACTGTCTTGAGACGAACAGTTAGTCTACTGGTTTGTAAAAAAAATCTGATTAGTTTGTAAAACTAAATAGACTTATGGGTTGTAATAACATTTGGTTTGTAGTAGTGCCTTCACACTATAACCTGTGATCGATCTATTTGTAAGCAAGGGGTCATATTTATTATTTTATTCCGTTGTGCCTATTATATTATGGTTTATCGGTCAGTAACTCCCAAATCTAGACCCCGGATTTGAGGGTGTTACATATACTATCAATTATCTACAAAAGTTATCCTGACTTTACAGGGAGAAGGATGTACTTGGACTTGAAAAATAAAAATAATAAATAAACATTAATAATTATTATAGTATAACATCCAAGATGAGTCATAATATCCTTGTAACAGCCCGCACTTTCGGACTATTAAATCTAAATCAAAACTAATACAAAATATAATTTACTAATCCAAACGTCTATTACAAAGATGACTATTACAAAAACGCAGTTAAAAGCGAAAGTCCAAAAGTCATTCTAATCCAATCCTAAGTTCTCGAACTCCAATGCTATCCAACTTGAATCTTAGACGAACCTGAAATATTAAAAGAGTGCGGCGAAGCCCAGCTAGCAACTACCATTCAACGGCTCAAAATAATATTTTTAAGTTTTTCGAAAACATAATTTAAACATGCTTGACATATAACACAAATCACACATATATTCGATAACAAGGTGAAAAAAGATGCACATGATATAATCAATAACCATAATCAAAGCGAAGCACATGACACATTCTATAATCCACATAATCAAAATTCTTAATCAATCAATAAATCTTAATAACAAATTCTTTTCCTTAGTCCCATAGTCCTAAATCACACCTTATGCCACACTTTGCCAGTGACCGACATCTTATACTTTATGTCACACTTTCCAAGTGACTGGGTTCTAATTCTTATTCGATGGGGGGCTAGTTTACGTCCCTCGTCAAGTGAAACCGAAGCTTGACAAGGTATCGATATGTTCCGGAACATGCGCAAACTAGTTCTAAGTATCATACTATCCAGTGATCGGAATCTTATTCTTATATATGACTAAGACTGGGGATTTCTTTGAATTCATTTCTTATCAGTCACAGATCAGTTTCATACATACGATAATCAAAACAAATATTCGAGCACATGAATCAAATAATATAAGATACGTTATGCAATAATACGGAGCAACGGAAAGTTACTTACATAACACGTAACAAACAAATAATACAGAGTAAAGAAAAGTTACTTGCCACAATCACGTAAATCAAATAATCCATGTTGGAACACATAATCAATCATTAGAAATCTATCAAACACGGCATTCAAAATCTCAATCTTCTCCATGATTCTAATTCTGATCAGATACTTATTTAGCCTTTTTGACCCTCTAAACGGTATTTTCTTGGAAAACCCAAAGTAATAAAGTTGTAGATAACGAACAGACCTTTCCGAAAAGTCCAGAATCAACATATTTTGACTTACGATGAATTTTCTACGAATTTTACAAGATTGCTGATTTATGTGTGAAAGAGCCCTACGAATTTTTATATAAATATTAAGAAAGACGAATATGGTGTATTTATAACGATATAAAACCCTCTTTCTTAATCTATAAGTTATCCATATTAGAAGCTGATCCAAATTTTAGGCTCAATAGTCTAATTCAAATTTTAAATCCTAATCCTTATATAATTTTAATACATTTATTCTATTATTCAATTATTAATATAATTCTAAAAATTACGGGATATTACATCATTTTGTTAGGAAGTGATACGTGCAGGATGAGAAAGTCTAGATAGTTTCATTTTGACAATATAGGGAGGGTGGCAATTCTTCTCGTTCACCAGATAGAAGATATCAAAAGTTGACATACGAAGAGGAAACATAAAATAAAGTAATAATAAGAACTAAAGCATCAAAGAAGATTTTGCTAAAAGAACACAACTTCAGCAACAAGAGTTCAACTATAACTGGGTTTATCCATCAGATTACAAACAGTACAAGTACGAGTGAGTATAAATCGGAACCTTGTTCTAATATACTTATGTGTTTTAAGTTCATTTTAATTACCTGATTATGAGAATATAATTTGGATATATTTTTTAAATTACATGTGTTAATATTGGTGCTGGTTGTGAACTGTTTATATTATGTGGCTGTAAACTTACTGTGTGGTGCTGGTTGTAAAGTAGTTATAATTGTATAACCTGCTACTTAATGGGGTATAAGCAACCCAGCTAGACCCCAACCCAGATCTAAGGCAAGGCATGCTCAGTTGATGGACCAAGACCCCCCTCACTTAAAACAGTCAAGTGGAGAGACCCAGGCTCAGGTCCAACCCAGGACCAGGATCATCTCCCAACCAGGATCACCTCCCAGCTAGAATCCAACCCAGCTAGTGCAGATCCAAGGGGGGTTCCAACAAGCAAAGGCATACCCCACAACTCACCAAGAAGGGTACGTGGGCACGTGACGACGACAACTATCAACAACTAACATCTGAGACAAGCATGACGCGTGTTAGCATACCTTTGGTGCATCCTAAAGGTGGTCCTTTCCTAGACATGTGTATGTAATCTACCCAAGCCAGGCGTCCTCTGCCTCCAACAACGAACAACCCCGACCTAAAGGTACCAATCCTTAAACCCTACCTTTGGGCTATATATACCCCAAAGAGAAAGGGTTTGAGGGTTGGACATACTTTTACACACACACTCTCTTACACATGAGCATATACACACACAACCACCTCTTGTCCTATCTATCTTCATCTCCCCCAAGAAAGCTCGTATTCTCACACCGGAGGCGCCGCGGGGCTCAAACCCCCCTCCGATGTTGTTTTGTAGACACCCCACAACATCTACACCTTACTCACCGCAAGAAGGTCCAGGAACAGCATCGGAAGGAGCCGCCCCGCTCACCGAAGTTATCATTTAGCGCTAGAAGGAGGGGTCTCCATCCTTGGGTCTGGGTGCCCCTGGATTCACCTTCATCAGCAAACTCTTAAAAGTGTTCATTTCTCTAACCTGTAAGAACACAATCAACCATACCCTCTCTCAACTATGAATATTGTTAATCTAAGCCACATTTGTGTGTGCTCGTTATTTTCGGCCACGTTTGTGTGAGCCCAGTTTCGCTTGTTCTTAAGCTACGTTTGTGTGTTCTATAGACAGTTTTGGTTATTTTCAAACCCCGATCTGCTTTAGCTTGCATATTGTCTTCATGTTTTAGACCCTGCTATAATTGTTCAACGATATTTTTAGCAAAACCTAGAAAGTTTGTTTGGTATTGTTCTGATTTTTTTTGCTATCCTCAAAAAAGCAACCTTAGATCTACATTTTTAGCTTTCTTGGTCAGTTGTTGTTTGTACACTTGAGATAATGGCAAGAGCAGGAAAAAGTACGGTTGGGAGACCCTCCGCAAGTACCGAGGTCCAGGATCAGGTTCACTGTTAGGAATATGTTATGAACTTGATGATAAGTTAAACAAAACATCTTAGTAGATTTAACTTAGTGAAAATTGTAGCTCTCGACGGATGATCTATTATAGTCCCGACGGATGACAATTTGACATCCATCGAGAGTGTAGCTTATGTAACAAATAAGTACTGTAGCACATTTCGGCAAACAACATGTTTTAGTCAAGTAGATTATGTAGGGCTCTCTAAGTCATGTTGACTACTAGATTAATATGCTGAATAGGTTGACTAATTGTAAATATGAGATATCTTGTAATTCTGTATAAGTGAAATAGAGTCAAGTGGCAGATAGACTCCCGACGGATGATCTACAAGACTCCCGACGGATAATCATCAGGACTCCCGACAGATGACAAACATAGTCCCGACGGATGATCAAATTCAAATAGCTGTTGACAGTGATAACACAGTCACATGTGTTGGGTGTTTGCAAAAGGAATGTGGCAGCCTGTTAAGCAGGATTTGGAGAACAAAGAAGCATTACCATTTCCATGCAATTGTGAAGATATTCAAAGATGCTAGAATAGAGTAGTGAAGTAGCATGGAGTTATACTAGATATGTTTTGTTTTATTATCTTGTCTTATTATCATGTAAACTTGGTGATATATAAACCAAGTGAAACAAGTAGAACAATTAACTAAGCAAATACATTTTTCCAGAGAAACAGATAAGGCAGCATTTGTAAGAATTTCTCTGTAGTTTAGTTGTTCAACTTGTAAGCAGTTATGAGCTATTCAAAGCTTCACAGAGTTCTCAATTTGATATATATATATATATATATATATATATATCTGGTGAATACATTCAAATCCACCATAAAGTTTTAAAGCCTTGTATTTTATTACTTAGTGTTTTGATTTCAAATATGTTTCTATTCCGCACTTTAGCAAATCAAACACTTTTATATGTATTAAGTTAGAACTTTTGTAAAATCTTAAAAAAAAGCCAGAATTACATTCAACCCCCCTTCTGTAATCCTAGTTGTATTGTTAGGGATTAACAATCGGTATCAGAGCAAGCTCTTGAAGTATAAAGAGTGTAAAGATCACAACAAACAACAAGATGAACAAAAAGGTTGTTGGAGTTAAAATTCCATTTCTGGACAAAGATAATTATCACCACTGGAAGGTGAAGATGCACCTACATCTTCTTTCTCAAGATAAGGCCTATGTGGACTTCATAGAGAGAGGTCCTCATGTACCAATGAAAGCTGCAACTGGCAATGAGCCATCTGTTCCAAAATCTAGGCATGAATGGTCAGACCATGATATTGAGCAAGTCAGGAAGGATAAGAAGGCCATGAATATATTATTCAATGGAGTTGATGGTGATATATTTGATAGCATCATTAACTGTAAAACAACCAAAGAGGTTTGGGACACAATACAGATTATCTGTGATGGTACTGAGCAAGTAAGGGAGAACAAGATGCAGCTGCTAATTCAGCAATATGAGCATTTCCACTGTGAAGAAAGTGAGTCTCTCACTAATATATTTAGTAGATTTCAAAAGCTACTAAATGCTCTGAAGTTGCATGGAAGAGTCTATCAAACAAAAGACTCTAATCTCAAGTTCCTTAGATCTCTTCCAAAGGAGTGGAAGCCAATGACAGTCTCATTGAGAAATTCATAGGATTACAAGGAATTCACCTTGGAGAGACTGTATGGCATCCTGAAAACCTATGAGCTTGAAATAGAGCAAGATGAAAGGATGGAGAAAGGAAGCAAGAAAGGAGGGTCCATAGCACTTGTTGCTGAGTTATATAAGGAAAAAGAGATGAAGGTGGAAGCTGTTGAGTCTACATCAAAGGTCTGTGAAAGCAAGGGTAAAGGGCTGGTAGCTGAAAATGAAGATCAGTTGAGCCAAGACGACATGGATGATATTGATAAACATCTAGCATTCCTATCCAGAAGATTTTCCAAGCTCAAATTCAAGAAGAATTTTGGAGCAGCTAAGCCAAATAGAAACATGGTTGATAAGTCAAAATTCAAGTGTTTCAAATGTGGCTTGGCGGGTCATTTTGCCAGTGAATTTAGAAAGTCTGATTCCAGCAAAAAGAAGTTTGAGCCTGTTGATTATAAACAGAAATACTTTGAGTTTCTCAAACAAAAGGAAAGGGCTTTCATTACACAGGAGAATGACTGGGCAGCATATGGAGTGGATAAAGATGAAGAAACAAGCTATGTCAATCTAGCCCTAATGGCAAAATCTGATGAAACAGAAACAAGTTCTTCAAGCAATCAGGTAATCACCACTAACCTAGCACATTTATCTAAAGCTGAGTGTAATGATGCTATAAATGACATGTCCACAGAATTATATCACCTGCGTGTTACACTTAAGTCCCTCACTAAGGAAAATGCTAAAATTAAAGAAAACAATTTGTTTTTAAGTGAGAGGAATAATGTGCTGGAGTCTCAGTTTATTGAATTTGAGAAATTAAGAATTCAGTGTAAGATTGCTAAGGATGAATTAACTGAGTCCTTGAAGAAAGAAGATATTTTAAAGAAGCAGCTTGAACGAGAACAGGAAGTGATTAAGGCATGGAAATCATCCAGAGATGTTCATGCTCAAATCACTAAAGTTCAAGGTATTGAGTCCTTTTGTGATGCATCATGGAAGAAGAGTAAAGAGAAGCTTGAGTCCAATTTGGTTGAAGGATTGTTGACAGATGTGGGCTCGACGGATGATGAAAATCATCCGTCGGATAATCAAAAGGATTATCCGTCGAGTGTCAAAGAGCCACATCCGTCGGTTGTCAGTAAACCAATTAGCAAAGCTAAGCTAGCTAAGTTAAATGAGAAATATGGATCAGTTTCTAAAAACTTTATTCCAGGAGAATCAAGTCAAGTTAGGAAAGAAAAGAAAGTAAATGTTGGTCATCTATCTATCAAGCAATTGAATGACAGATTAGAAAAGATTGAGGTTAAAACAGAAGCTAAAAAGAAAAATAATAGAAATGGGAAAGTAGGAATCAACAAACATAACAACTACACACCTGATAAATATGCACCAAGAAAAATATGTGTTAAGTGTGGTAGTGTTAATCATTTGTCTATTAATTGCAAACTTGCTATGCCTACTCCCATGTCTGCACCCTCTTCTTTTCCCAACATGACTACCATCCCTATGAATGCTATGTCTACTCTAAATATAAATGCACAATTTGCTAATATGCCATTTGTACCTAATCCTTATTATACTGCATTTAGTATGCCTCAAATGCCATTTAGCATGCCTTACTAGAATAACATGTTTGCAAATAGCATGCCTTTTCCTGTTAATCAAAATGTGCATGATAATTATGTTTTAAAGACTAGTTTCAAAGGTTCAACTCAAATGACTAAGGATGAATCAGAAATTTCCATGTCAAATGAGATTAAACCTAAGAAACCAAAGAAGAAAGCTAACAAGGCAGGACCCAAGGAAACTTGGGTACCAAAATAAACTTGATTTGATTTTAATGTGTGCAGGAAAACAAAAGGAATCTTTGGTATCTAGATAGTGGTTGATCAAGACACACGACTGGAGATTCTACCCTGCTCACTGAGTTCAAGGAAAGAGCTTGTAATAACCCCAATTTTTGAGAAATTTTGAAACCCTTATGAATAGTGTTTTTGCTGAACGAGAAAACTTTTCATGCCACGCTATGTAGGGGTTCTGTTATTGATCTTATGGGATATTATTAGTACTCTATGTGGTATATAAGTGTATGTAAAGATCGTCAGAATCCAATTCCGAACACTTTGATTTTTTCCCGGAAATCCACAAGATACGGAGAGAATTGAGTATAAGGTAACAGGATAAAAAGGATTTAAATTAAAGGATTATAATAGAGGATCATAAAAAGGAATATAATGTATTGAGAAAGGTTAAGGGAACCTAAGTAATAAGATCCCGGGTATGATCCTTCAAACGATAAACGAGAACGAAAGTTAAGCGAACCGCATAACAGATCAGCGGTCATTAGGCAAACGATTAGGAAGTTAATCAAAAGGGATTAGTAGGAATGATGTCATCCCACCAATAGAAAGAAGACAAGGAAGGAAGGATGACATCATGTGGATGAGGTAAGCATGACATGGAAGAAGGGAGGTGTGGTTGATTAAGGACCACACAAATTCAAGGGCAAGGTGGTAATCTGCTAAATCAAATACAAAACCAAGTCAACCAACTAGCAAATCATTTCATCAAAATCAAAAAATCAACCAAGGCCTTGTTCTTCATTCTTTGCTCTCGGCCTTTACACATTTTCAAAGCTTAAATTTTCAAAAATCAAGATCCAAGCATCCTTAATTGGTAAGAAAATTCCCTAACCATCCTTATGCTTAGTTATGGCTATATCATGAGTTTAAGCCATTAATTCTTTCTCTAGCTTCTCCATTTAAGCATTGAAGAAGACAATGAATAGTGTTTTCAAGTTTTTAACTTGAACTTTACTTGTTTTTCTTGAAGATCCAAGCTTTCCTAAGGCTTCTCCAAGCTTCTTAAGGCTTCTTAGCTCAACCCACCACTTCAAGGAAGGTATACCATTTTCAAACCCTAGGTTCTTATATGTTATAAGGTGATTTTGATGAGTAGGATGTTATGGTATCTTGTTGTTATGATTAGAGTTTGAGATTTGGAATGGTAGTGAAATGAGTTGGTAATTTTGTGGTTTTGATTTAAAGAAACTTAAGAATGATTAAAGTAAAGTTTAAGCATAAGTATGAATGGTTAAATTGAATTGGTTGGGATTGTTATGTTGTGATAAGGATGGGTGTTTGTTGTGTGTTGGATTTGAGGATGGTTTGTGTTGATTGTGGGTAGTTTAAAAAATGGGAAATCGCGTAAACATAGCCGTCGTAACGTCCGATTTTCTTTGGACTGTTTTTGTGCATAGCATTAGGACCCGAGAACCCCCTGCTAGATTGTGACCACTGCCTTGATTAGATAGCTCATGTTACGAGCTTCGTTTTGATATGTAGTTCGTCCGATTCCGATTTACGGTTTAGGAGAAACGGCCGTTTCAAGTAACGGCGTTTCGCGAACGAAACTTTTTCCCTCGCCTTACTTTGAAACATAGGTTAAAGACCAAAAAGGGTTAATTAATGTGTGAAACATTTATGGTAAGTGCGTTAGGCAGTTGGTAAGTCATTCGCGAAGGAATCACTTTGAAACTCGTAAAGGTTAAGTTATTAAAAATGGTGGAGCCGAGGGTACCCGAGTGACTTAAGCGAATCGGTGAGCGTAAAACTAGCATTAGAGTCTAAGTTAGTTAAAGCATAGATTTACAAGTGATTTTGGTTTAATTCCAACTTACTTGTTGTTTATAGGTTATCAGACTCGTCCCGAGCCTTTCTCACCCCCAAGTCGCTCAGGCAAGTATTCTATCCGTTATACTGTTGTTGTGATGTATATATGTATATGCATTATCTTGCGATAGATGCATGATGTTTATATTAGCAAATGTTGCGATATATTGTAGCATGTGATATGGTATATATGCATGCCTGTTTCATATTCTTGAAATATATATCTGTTGGTTCAAATGCTTATTCGTTGCATAATACCTATGCTAGAGATAAGCGGTATTTGCGTATACCCTTAGTATAGGGACCCAAAGGTGAAAATATTTTCTAAAACCGGGAGTCGAGGATCCCGAGTAGATTTTGTATATATATGGATATGGATATATATATATATATATTTTTATTTATATATGGTTATAGTTTTCCAAACTATTAATCGAATAAGGTTTATTCGATAACTTTAAACTTTATTTATTATTGAATATTATTTCGAATATCATTCGAGGGCTTATGACTCTTTTATATTATTTATTGAATATTATTTGAATATTCATTCGAGGACTTATGACTCCTTTTATTTATTTATTGAATATTATTTGAATATTCATTTGAGGATGTATGACTCCTTTATTTTATTTAATGAATATTATTTATAATATTCATTCGAGGTATTATGACTCAGCGTATTTTATTTATTGAATATTATTTGAATATTCATTTGAGGATCTATGACTCCGATTATTTGCTGAGGTATATTCTTTATTTTATTAAAGAATAAGGTGTAAATAATCAAACTTATTTTCGATTATTCAATTAAAGATAATACTTTCATATAAGTATATCTTTGGTTATTTAATACTCGTTTCAAGTATAAGTTTTAATACTTCTACTCCAATTATTTTTATAAAGATTATTCTTTATGGGAATATTATTTAATTAATAATATTCAGATATTTTCTAAATATTCTGGGGACTGATTTACTTCATTAAATCAGCCTTACTCCAAACACTCTTTAAAGTGTTTTCGAGTCTTCAAAATGATTTTTAAAAAGTCAGAGCGGATCCCAAAACTCATTTTTATATTTAAGATCTTCCTTTTTAAAGGGGATTTAAATACTCGCTCAAAACCTGGGGAATCCGGCTCTGTGGTGTATTTTATATTCGCAACAAGGTTGCAGATTTGGTAAATGAATTGATTACTTGCCCAATGTTCGGGAAGTAAGCCCATCTAATTGAGTCGGCATAAGCGACAGGCCGGGGTACGGTCTAATATTGTGTAAGTGGCTGGGTGACAGTCCATCAACGCGTGAGGGGCCGGGGTACGGTCGAGCGCGAGGTCTTAATTATGACCAGGGTGATGACCGGTGAGGAATTCATCCATCTACAGTAGAAAAGGTTACTTATTGGTATATGTGCCTGATCAGCAAGATATCGGGTTTATGCCAAATGTTTTCTTTTCCTTTCCAAAATTCATTGGATGTTTCGAACTCTGTTCATACTTCACATAACAGAGGTTCCAGGAAATGTTTTCGGGATATATATATATGTGGATATATATATATATATCAGGACTAAATAAAGTATCTCATAACTTTTTCATTCAATAATATTTCAAAGATTGAATCTATTCAAGTCTTAACTTGTGGTCTCATCTATGGGATGTTTTTCTTAAAACTTATAATACTTTGAACGGTGGCAGTTCAAGTAACTTTATATATGATATAAGTGTGGTGAAGTATTGGTAGCTTCATTCCTTGTTTTTACTTATATCTAGCAAGTAATTATCTTGCATATGATAGAGATGCTATTAAGTATCCTTTTAGATACTTATATTATTGATATCACTGTATATATTATCTTGCGAGCTGTAAGGCTCACTCTTGCTTTATTTCTTCATCACACAACAACAGTTAGGAGAGATGGCCAGACTCCAGCAGACCCAGCGCAAGCGCGTGGGAAGCGTCCCGCGTCTTCCCGATGATGTTGTGGCTGCTATAGCTGCAGAGGTAGATCTATTGGTAGATCAGGCATTCTATTTTTGAGAATCAATTATGTATAATTATAACTTGTGGCAGATAATGGCAATTAACTGTAAATTTATCAAGTAATCATTTTGGGTTGTAATAATTTTAAATTGTGGATTCAAAGACTTGTACTTATTTCAATTTCATCTCTGAGACTATAACGGGTTGTGGTGTGTGTTAGTGTGGGGTCACAGCATAAGGTTATTATTATTAATTAAGTGAAGTGATATTGTGGAAAGAAAGACCGTGACGACCCGGATCCCCGACCCCGGATCTGGGGGTGTTACAGAAATGGTATCAGAGCCAAGCGTTATAAACCTCAGAGATGATGGGACGTTAAGATAATAAGTTAACTAAGATAATAAGAACTCTTGCCAAGTTCATAGTCGGGCTACCTAACGTAGCACTGACAGTTAAAACCCTTATGGGAACCCTTATAAATATCGTGATAGGAGCGTAGTTCGTTATCGTATATGGTAGCGGGACTCCGAACCCTGAGGTTGAGGAGCAACAGCGCGATGATGTTTTATTACTCATTGGAGATCGGATTGTGGATCCGATAGAGTGTCCTAATGCAGGACCGGATGATGTTGATATTGAGGATGTAGCGGTTGAGGATGTTGTCCTAGAAGGGATAGTTGTTAAGGAGGATCCTGACAAGATTGGATAAAGGACCACTGATGAATTGATGACCATGGTTAGGTCGACTACCAGAGGTAGGATTGGCCGGTCACTACCGGAGGTTCGTTCAAGTTTGTAAAGATAGTAACCCCTTTAACGCGGCTTACTCGTAAGACTGAGAAGTTCGAATAGACAGAGAAATGCGAGAACAACTTTTAAGAACCGAAGCAAAGGTTGGTGACGTTCCCTATGTTAGCGTTGCCGGATGGAAAATGAGATTTTGTGAAATATAGTGACGCTTCGCATAAGGAATTAGGGTGCTTCTTATATAGCACAGCAAGGTAATCGCGTACATGTTAAGACAATTAAGGTAATATGAAATTCGATATCCCCGCCCATGAGCTTAGGCTCGTGGCAATAGTTTTACCCTAAAGATTGGAGGCACTACTTGTATGGAGAGAAGTGCGAGAATTACCTAAGCCATAAGTGCTCTAGTACATTTTCACGTAGAAAGAGCTCAACATATGCCAGAGGAGGCAGTTAGAGCTAATCAAGAATTATGATTGGGAGATTCCTTATCATTCGGGGAAAGCTAATGTGGTGGCTGATGCCCTTAGTAAAAAGGAGAGACTCAAGATGATAATGTCTTTTGGAGAGTTTATAAGAGATTTTGAGAAAATGGAAATAGAGGTGAAGGTAACCGGAGCCGGTACCGAAAAGCTGTTTGAGATTGCAATACAGCCCGAATTATTGGAAAAGATCATATTGTGCCAGAAAAAGTTATGAATGAAGGCAGAGAGCCAACAATTAGATAAAAGATTAATATCGAGAAAGATGATAAGGGAATAATGAGGTATTCCTATAGAATTTGGGTTCCGAAAGTTCAAGAGCTTAAAGATGAGATCTTAGATGAAAGCTAGTTTGAGGAATGAGATTTAGAGCAAACCCTGAACTTGATAGTCAGGGAGGTCACCATCAAGATAGAAGGAACCCATAACATAATGAAGTGGAAAATGAGAATTTAAAATGTATAAGATAACCCCAAGTATGGGAGAAGGATGAAACATTTCATACTAAGGAAACAGAAAGTCGAGTAAGGAAAGGAGACCCGAGATGGTACCCCTATACGGCAATTCATGGACCTGTCTAAAAAGAACTTAGACTATTATCCCCAACCACCACCTTGAGGAAACAATGCGGTAGGAAATTCTTTCATGACCTTTAAGTCGCTAAGCTCTCAGAGTTCCAAGGAACAGGTTGACCCAGTCGAGGCAAGAGCCTGGCTAAAGGAAATAGATGAATCATTTGAGATTCTAAATGATTGACGAACCACAAAAGACTGTTTTTGTCACTTACCCTCCTAAGAGAGAGACCACCTGCTGGTGAAAGACCAAGAAAGGCACGGAGCCAGAGGATAGAATAAACTGATTTAAGTTCAGTCAATTGTTTTCGGGAAAGTAATTCCCAAGGTTATGGAGATAGTGTAAAAGCTTTGGAGCTAGAACAAAAGTGGATGAGTATGATGAATTATGAATCTAAGTTATAAAAGTTATCAAGATTCGTTCTGAGGACACGAATCCAGAATGACGGGATGTTTGAAATCAATGCTTATGTTGTGTTGGTTCATGAAATAATGATAAGAGAAAGGAAAATAAAAGGAAATTGAAGTGGAAAAGAATATAACAGCAATAGAGTTTGAGGAATGATAAGGGAGTTGGGTATGAGGAAACCCTAAGAACTCGTAGTAATAGAAATAGAAAAGTATGTGATCGTCAGGATAAGGGTGATTCACCATGAGTTAAATTGATGGTTGAAGGCATAAGAGTTATGTATATTTTATCCCCTTTAAGTTGGGAGGATTTGAGGAAAACTTGAGATAGTTCGAAGGTTAAATATGAGACGCGGATAGACTGAGGAGACAAGGAAGTAAGAAATTAGGAAAATTGGATGAAGGAAGTAACCTTCAAGAATGTGAAGTGTAAGACCGGTGGCTTGATACCCAGGAAGGGAGACGCCAGGTATGAACGATATCCCAACATTGAGATGACTGTTGAGATAAACAACAAAAGTAAATAAGGAATTATTAAGAAGAAGTTCACGTTGAACACGACCAATATCTTCCAGAACATCCTTGTTATCGTTACCAAATTAGGCAAGACAAGCGGATGACCATTGTTATCTTTTGGAGGCCATATTGATTGACCTCAATTTGAATAAGGATGCTATTATGAAGTGAGGTATAGACTATCGAGATGGGGAATGTTGAATAAGATAATCTATCAAGGATATATGACTTGATTTATCCATGGAAGGATGCAGGTACCTTTTAAAGGTGGAATTAAGGATAGAACATCGGTAACTTAAAATGAATCCTAAGGGGAATGCATAAAGGTTGGCATTTCACCCTTAGTAGGGATAGTATGAGTTTGACAGTATGAAATGGGGAAGGATTAAGGTATTAACAACCTTTAAGGATCAATGGAGAATTTTTTTTTTTCAGAAGTATATAGACTATGGTTCTAGTATTAGTAAATGGTATTTTGATATACCCTGTACCTAGGGAGTACCGAATGAAGAATTTAAGAATAACCTTAGAGGTTTTACAAGGAGAAAGGTAATATCCAAAATTCTCAAGAATAGAAATGATGATAAAGGAAATATGACGTAATTATGATGTTGCCAAGTGGGGCACGTGTTAAACCACGAGAAAGTATGGATCGAACCAGTAAAGGTTGAAATTGTCAGGGCAATTAGGGCCTAGGATAAAAGATGTTCTAAGTATGATTGAGAGTCAGTCGTGACAGTGATTAACCTCTAAAGATTGAGGCAATAACTTATGGAAAAATGGTGATATTTTTTTTTTACTCATCAGATTTTAAGGAAAACATCTTCACATAAGCTGTGATTGAAATGAGGTAGAAAATTTAGTTGAAGGTGGTTAAAAGACATTGATTATAAGGAACTATTACTATCAAGAAAGGCCAAAGAGGTGGCCGACACTTTAACGGTAAAAGGATAATTATAAGCGCTTGTGCCAAAGGAATACAGTGATGATGGTTAAAGCTATGAAGGTTGTATTATGGTTTGGAAGATTGACATTCCTTCTGATGACTGTGCAATACCCAACCGTAATAGTAGTTCGGTAAAGGTTTAATTCGTGTAATCGCCAGGAGCGGGCAATCTATCTTAGGAGGTACTATCTTGAGAATGAGCCTGGACCATGTTTCAAAAGGACTAAACGAACCTTTGAGTTAAGTCTTCTATCGAAGGCATATGATTAAGAATGGTATTAACCTACTATCGTTACTTTGATTGAAACTCTTCTGCAATTTTATCTACTTCATGTCATGAAAGTACGCCAGAGTTTGGAGTGTTCTTCATGAATTATGATTGGTGATTATGTTAACTCCTTAGAAGTATTTGATACGACATGTATGGACTCCGTATGGTTAGATATTAAGACTTCATGGAAAATGAATGACTACAGTAGGTCAGTGGTGGACCATAGTAAGGCAGCAATGATTCTGCGAGTATCGAGCTGATTACAACCGTGAGAGTTGTATTGGAATAGGTGTCGAGATTGAGTACCCCTAATCGGGTCGTGGTAGTGTATAAGTTATCATTGATAGACTAATTAAGTACAGTGTCTACCTAGTGAATTATTATTCTTTCTTATCAATAGGGAGTCGTATTATTATACGAGGAAGGTTGCGGTGCAAGCATAGAATTCTAGTAACGATGATGTCTAGAATGAGATCCCAGATTCGATTTTCGATGTCGAGGGAGTTTCAAAGGTAATTGTGTATAAGCTCGAGGAAGAGCATGGGTCCATAGAATGATGGACGGGATAGCGAAAATATTTAGGCACGTGAAATGCGATGCTATAATACTTGATGCGGATATAAATACATATATGTTTTGTTCTTCTATGACAAACCTCTATAGTTCAGAGGTAGATTCCAAGCCAGATATTTTATGGCAATAAAATTTTTATGAATATACAATTCTCTTCAATTCGTTCTTTTCTCTTCTTTTCATTTCATGTAATCTGAGAAGGGCAACCCTTCCAGAAGGGGAGGTATTGCCGAATGACTATCTATCTGTGTGATAGAAGCCTAGTAGGATACCATCTATTGTTTAATTGCTTGTCAAGTACTAAAGGCTGGCCACCTTCTGTACTAACTATGCGATATAACAAGTGTTCATGATCATAGTGATCTCTCAACAAATTCCCTTACTTCTATTTGATTGATCAAATTTTGGAAAATAGAAACAACTGAAAAAGGAGTAATAAAGTGGTGGTAGTATGCGGAATGGGAACACAATCGTGATACTGAGGTTGACGTGGTTATTAAAAGGTTATAGAACGCTAGCGAGCAAAAGTATAACCCGTATAATATTAGAAACGGAAGGTAGTAGCGATTACGAACTGGAAAAGAATGGGTATTGAGAAGCAAGAGCTCTAATGATTGGAAGCTATGATGAGAGTCTGTGTAATAGACTTGAAAGAATTTGGAATGATCACTTAATTCGGATTGAGTTATCTTACGACAATATGTCATATGTCATTATCGAGATGTCGCCTTATGAGATCCTTGAAGGAAGACAATGTCGATCTCCCTTATGTTAGGATGAAGTTGTAGAGCGCAAGATGCTCGGACCCGCAGTAGTCCAAAGGACCAAGGATATGATAGATCTAATCAGAGGACGGCTGGTAGTAGCCCAAGATGGACATGATAAGTATGTTGATTTGACACGAAAGGATAAAGAGTATGAAATAGGGGACCTAGTAATGTTATAGGTATCCCTTGGAAAGGATTGATGAGGTTCGGAAAGAAAGGAAAGCTAAGTCTACAATTTGTTGGACCCTTGGATATATTAAGACGTTTGGGAAGTTAGCATATAAGCTAGCCCTAACCCCGAATATGTAGCAAGTTCATAACGTGTTCCACGTATCAATGTTAAGGAAGTGTAATTCGGATGCCAGTCAAATAGGGGCATATGAGCGCATAGATATGCAACCCGACGTAACCTATATGGAGCAACCAGGAAGGGTTATAGAGTGAAAAGGAACAAGTGCTTAGGAGAAGGATTATCAAACTAGGCAGAGTTTGGTGGTAGAACCACAATGTGGAAAATTGACTCGAGAGTTAGAAAGTGTAATGCTAAGAAAGTATCCCCATTTGTTTTCTATCTGATTCCGGGACGGAATCCTTTTAAGGAGGGGAGACTGTAATAACCCCAATTTTTGAGAAATTTTGAAACCCTTATGAATAGTGTTTTTGCTGAACGAGAAAACTTTTCATGCCACGCTATGTAGGGGTTCTGTTATTGATCTTATGGGATATTATTAGTACTCTATGTGGTATATAAGTGTATGTAAAGATCGTCAGAATCCAATTCCGAACACTTTGATTTTTTCCCGGAAATCCACAAGATACGGAGAGAATTGAGTATAAGGTAACAGGATAAAAAGGATTTAAATTAAAGGATTATAATAGAGGATCATAAAAAGGAATATAATGTATTGAGAAAGGTTAAGGGAACCTAAGTAATAAGATCCCGGGTATGATCCTTCAAACGATAAACGAGAACGAAAGTTAAGCGAACCGCATAACAGATCAGCGGTCATTAGGCAAACGATTAGGAAGTTAATCAAAAGGGATTAGTAGGAATGATGTCATCCCACCAATAGAAAGAAGACAAGGAAGGAAGGATGACATCATGTGGATGAGGTAAGCATGACATGGAAGAAGGGAGGTGTGGTTGATTAAGGACCACACAAATTCAAGGGCAAGGTGGTAATCTGCTAAATCAAATACAAAACCAAGTCAACCAACTAGCAAATCATTTCATCAAAATCAAAAAATCAACCAAGGCCTTGTTCTTCATTCTTTGCTCTCGGCCTTTACACATTTTCAAAGCTTAAATTTTCAAAAATCAAGATCCAAGCATCCTTAATTGGTAAGAAAATTCCCTAACCATCCTTATGCTTAGTTATGGCTATATCATGAGTTTAAGCCATTAATTCTTTCTCTAGCTTCTCCATTTAAGCATTGAAGAAGACAATGAATAGTGTTTTCAAGTTTTTAACTTGAACTTTACTTGTTTTTCTTGAAGATCCAAGCTTTCCTAAGGCTTCTCCAAGCTTCTTAAGGCTTCTTAGCTCAACCCACCACTTCAAGGAAGGTATACCATTTTCAAACCCTAGGTTCTTATATGTTATAAGGTGATTTTGATGAGTAGGATGTTATGGTATCTTGTTGTTATGATTAGAGTTTGAGATTTGGAATGGTAGTGA
This sequence comes from Apium graveolens, assembly GCF_009905375.1. Taxonomy (NCBI): domain Eukaryota; kingdom Viridiplantae; phylum Streptophyta; class Magnoliopsida; order Apiales; family Apiaceae; genus Apium; species Apium graveolens. The sequence goes on along the minus strand of NC_133652.1, from coordinate 45,639,874 downwards.
AATGAGTTGGTAATTTTGTGGTTTTGATTTAAAGAAACTTAAGAATGATTAAAGTAAAGTTTAAGCATAAGTATGAATGGTTAAATTGAATTGGTTGGGATTGTTATGTTGTGATAAGGATGGGTGTTTGTTGTGTGTTGGATTTGAGGATGGTTTGTGTTGATTGTGGGTAGTTTAAAAAATGGGAAATCGCGTAAACATAGCCGTCGTAACGTCCGATTTTCTTTGGACTGTTTTTGTGCATAGCATTAGGACCCGAGAACCCCCTGCTAGATTGTGACCACTGCCTTGATTAGATAGCTCATGTTACGAGCTTCGTTTTGATATGTAGTTCGTCCGATTCCGATTTACGGTTTAGGAGAAACGGCCGTTTCAAGTAACGGCGTTTCGCGAACGAAACTTTTTCCCTCGCCTTACTTTGAAACATAGGTTAAAGACCAAAAAGGGTTAATTAATGTGTGAAACATTTATGGTAAGTGCGTTAGGCAGTTGGTAAGTCATTCGCGAAGGAATCACTTTGAAACTCGTAAAGGTTAAGTTATTAAAAATGGTGGAGCCGAGGGTACCCGAGTGACTTAAGCGAATCGGTGAGCGTAAAACTAGCATTAGAGTCTAAGTTAGTTAAAGCATAGATTTACAAGTGATTTTGGTTTAATTCCAACTTACTTGTTGTTTATAGGTTATCAGACTCGTCCCGAGCCTTTCTCACCCCCAAGTCGCTCAGGCAAGTATTCTATCCGTTATACTGTTGTTGTGATGTATATATGTATATGCATTATCTTGCGATAGATGCATGATGTTTATATTAGCAAATGTTGCGATATATTGTAGCATGTGATATGGTATATATGCATGCCTGTTTCATATTCTTGAAATATATATCTGTTGGTTCAAATGCTTATTCGTTGCATAATACCTATGCTAGAGATAAGCGGTATTTGCGTATACCCTTAGTATAGGGACCCAAAGGTGAAAATATTTTCTAAAACCGGGAGTCGAGGATCCCGAGTAGATTTTGTATATATATGGATATGGATATATATATATATATATATATTTTTATTTATATATGGTTATAGTTTTCCAAACTATTAATCGAATAAGGTTTATTCGATAACTTTAAACTTTATTTATTATTGAATATTATTTCGAATATCATTCGAGGGCTTATGACTCTTTTATATTATTTATTGAATATTATTTGAATATTCATTCGAGGACTTATGACTCCTTTTATTTATTTATTGAATATTATTTGAATATTCATTTGAGGATGTATGACTCCTTTATTTTATTTAATGAATATTATTTATAATATTCATTCGAGGTATTATGACTCAGCGTATTTTATTTATTGAATATTATTTGAATATTCATTTGAGGATCTATGACTCCGATTATTTGCTGAGGTATATTCTTTATTTTATTAAAGAATAAGGTGTAAATAATCAAACTTATTTTCGATTATTCAATTAAAGATAATACTTTCATATAAGTATATCTTTGGTTATTTAATACTCGTTTCAAGTATAAGTTTTAATACTTCTACTCCAATTATTTTTATAAAGATTATTCTTTATGGGAATATTATTTAATTAATAATATTCAGATATTTTCTAAATATTCTGGGGACTGATTTACTTCATTAAATCAGCCTTACTCCAAACACTCTTTAAAGTGTTTTCGAGTCTTCAAAATGATTTTTAAAAAGTCAGAGCGGATCCCAAAACTCATTTTTATATTTAAGATCTTCCTTTTTAAAGGGGATTTAAATACTCGCTCAAAACCTGGGGAATCCGGCTCTGTGGTGTATTTTATATTCGCAACAAGGTTGCAGATTTGGTAAATGAATTGATTACTTGCCCAATGTTCGGGAAGTAAGCCCATCTAATTGAGTCGGCATAAGCGACAGGCCGGGGTACGGTCTAATATTGTGTAAGTGGCTGGGTGACAGTCCATCAACGCGTGAGGGGCCGGGGTACGGTCGAGCGCGAGGTCTTAATTATGACCAGGGTGATGACCGGTGAGGAATTCATCCATCTACAGTAGAAAAGGTTACTTATTGGTATCTGTGCCTGATCAGCAAGATATCGGGTTTATGCCAAATGTTTTCTTTTCCTTTCCAAAATTCATTGGATGTTTCGAACTCTGTTCATACTTCACATAACAGAGGTTCCAGGAAATGTTTTCGGGATATATATATATGTGGATATATATATATATCAGGACTAAATAAAGTATCTCATAACTTTTTCATTCAATAATATTTCAAAGATTGAATCTATTCAAGTCTTAACTTGTGGTCTCATCTATGGGATGTTTTTCTTAAAACTTATAATACTTTGAACGGTGGCAGTTCAAGTAACTTTATATATGATATAAGTGTGGTGAAGTATTGGTAGCTTCATTCCTTGTTTTTACTTATATCTAGCAAGTAATTATCTTGCATATGATAGAGATGCTATTAAGTATCCTTTTAGATACTTATATTATTGATATCACTGTATATATTATCTTGCGAGCTGTAAGGCTCACTCTTGCTTTATTTCTTCATCACACAACAACAGTTAGGAGAGATGGCCAGACTCCAGCAGACCCAGCGCAAGCGCGTGGGAAGCGTCCCGCGTCTTCCCGATGATGTTGTGGCTGCTATAGCTGCAGAGGTAGATCTATTGGTAGATCAGGCATTCTATTTTTGAGAATCAATTATGTATAATTATAACTTGTGGCAGATAATGGCAATTAACTGTAAATTTATCAAGTAATCATTTTGGGTTGTAATAATTTTAAATTGTGGATTCAAAGACTTGTACTTATTTCAATTTCATCTCTGAGACTATAACGGGTTGTGGTGTGTGTTAGTGTGGGGTCACAGCATAAGGTTATTATTATTAATTAAGTGAAGTGATATTGTGGAAAGAAAGACCGTGACGACCCGGATCCCCGACCCCGGATCTGGGGGTGTTACAGAGCTGGCCCAAGTATTACTTTTGGAGATGACAGCAAAGGGTATACTGTGGGATATGGCTTGATTTCAAAAGATAATGTCATCATTGAAGAGGTTGCCCTAGTGGATGGACTCAAACATAATCTGTTGAGTATCAGCCAACTTTGTGATAAGGGCAACTCAGTTACTTTCAATTCAGAAGCCTGTGTTGTGACAAACAAAAAGAGCAACAAAGTGGTTCTTACTGGAGTAAGAAAAGGAAATGTGTACTTAGCTGACTTCAACTCATCAAATGTAGAATCAGTAACTTGCCTTCTCAGTAAAGCAAGTCAAGATGAAAGTTGGCTTTGGCACAAGAAACTGTCACATCTAAACTTCAAGACCATGAATGAGCTTGTCAAGAAAGAATTGGTTAGAGGAATTCCTCAAGTGGAGTTTACTAAGGATGGATTGTGTGATGCCTACCAAAAAGGAAAGCAGATCAAAGCATCATTCAGAAAGAAGCTTGATTCAACAATTGAAGAACCTTTGCAACTGTTACACATGGATTTGTTTGGACCAGTCAATGTGTTGTCCATCTCAAGGAAAAGATTTTGCCTAGTAATTGTGTATGATTTCTCAAAGTTCTCTTGGACATATTTTCTAAAGTCTAAAGATGAAGCTAGTGAAATCATCATCAATCACATAAGGCAAATCAATAATCACCCTGACTTTAAAGTAAGAAGAATCAGGAGTGACAATGGAACTGAGTTCAAGAATTCGGTGATGAGATCATTTTGTGAAGAGAATGGGATTATGCATGAATTTTCTGCAGCAAGAACTCCACAACAAAATGGAGTAGTGGAAAGGAAGAACATATCTCTTATTGAAGCTGCAAGAACAATGCTTGAAGAATTAAAGTTACCAACATATTTTTGGGCTGAAGCTGTGAATACTGCCTGCTACACTCAGAATATCTCTTTGGTTAATCAAGCAAATTGCATGACACCCTACCAATTGTTCAAGAACAAGAAGCCAACTCTAAATTTTCTTCGTATCTTTGGATGCAAATGTTATATCTTAAGGAACCAAACTGACCAACATGGAAAGTTTGATGCTAAAGAAGATGAAATAATCTTTGTTGGATATGCTGTTGAAAAAGCATATAGAGTCTACAATTTAAGAACCAACATTGTTATGGAATCCATACATGTTGTGTTTGATGATTAAAAGATTGAAGGACTGCAAGATGGAGATTTCCATGAAAGCCTCAAGTTTGATAATGTGGAGATGGTTAGTGATGACAGTGATGATGAGAGTGATCAAGAGACATTGGCTAAGGACAATACAGAAAAATGTACAACTAATGAAGCACATAATTCAACATCTGTCGAGTTACAAAATGCTTCATCCATTGAGAGACAATCTGCCTCATCCGTCGGGAGACAATCAGCTTCATCTGTCGGGATACAAAGTGCATCATCCGTTGGAACAATGAGAGAAGCTGAGAGTCAGAATAGATCACCTACAGAAAGTTCCCCTTTCTCAAATCAAAGATTCACAAACTCACAGGGAGTTTCTCTTAATCAAAACTCAGTCACACATCAAGACAACAATGAGGCCTCTTCATCTAGAGCTAATCTATCTCAACAAAAAAAAATGGACTAGAGATCACCCTTTTGAGCTCATCATTGGTGATGCACCTTCTAGAGTTCAAACAAGGAAAGCAACTCAAGAAGAATGTCTATATAACAGCTTTCTTTCTAAGGAAGAACCAAAGAAGGTAGAAGAAGCTTTGTTAGATCCTGACTGAGTTTTGGCTATGCAGGAGGAGCTAAACCAATTTGAAAGAAACAAGGTATGGAAGCTGGTACCCAAACCTAAAAGAAAGAATCCAATTGACACCAAGTGGGTATTCAGAACCAAGATGGATGAAAATGGCATTATGGTCAGGAACAAAGCTAGATTGGTTTCTAAGGGCTACCGTCAACAAGAAGGAATAGATTTTGATGAAACTTTTGCTCCTGTTGCAAGACTTGAAGCCATCAGAATTTTCTTAGCCTATGCAGCCCATGCCAATTTCAAGATCTATCAAATGGATGTCAAAAGTGCCTTCATGAATGGAGATTTAGAGGAGGAAGTCTATATCAGTCAGCCTCCTGGTTTTGAAGATCCAAATTTTCCAGAATATGTCTACTATCTTTTGAAAGCACTTTATGGATTGAAGCAAGCACCTAGAGCCTGGTATGACACTTTATCAAAGTTTCTTTTGGAAAATCACTTCACAAGAGGTACTGTTGATAAAACTTTATTCTTTAGAAATGTTAATGGCTCTAGTATACTTGTTCAAATTTATGTAGATGATATTATACTTGGCTCTACAGATGAAAAACTTTGCAAAAAGTTTGCCAAATTGATGCAAAGTAAGTATGAAATGAGCATGATGGGAGAACTAACTTACTTTCTTGGTTTACAAGTTAAGCAAGTTAGTGATTGAATATTCATTAGTCAAACCAAATATATTTATGATCTCTTAAAGAAGTTTGACCTAATGGATTTTACATCTGCAAAAACTCCCATGGCCACTGCAACTAAACTTGAATTAAACACTACTGAAAAGTCTGTGGATATTTCAAGCTATAGGGGCATGGTTGGTTCACTTCTGTACTTAACAATTAGTAGGACAGATATAATGTTTGCTACTTGTCTTTGTACTAGATTTCAGGCTGATCCTAGAGAATCTCACTTAGTAGCTATTAAGAGAATTTTCAGATATCTCAAGGGAACACCAAAACTTGGCATTTGGTACCCTAGAGATTCTGGTTTTGATCTAACTGGTTATTCAGATGCAGATTATACAGGTTGTAAAATAGTCATAAAAAGTACAATAGGAACCTGTCAATTTCTAGGGAACAAGCTTGTGTCCTGGTTCAGTAAAAAGCAAAATTCAGTTTCTACTTCTACAACTGAAGCTGAATATATTGCTGCTGGTAGTTGTTGTGCACAGATCTTATTGATGAAAAACCAATTGTTGGACTATGGTCTACAAGTGGACAGAATTCCCATTTTTTATGATAACACAAGTGCAATTGCCATCACTGAAAATCCAGTACAACATTCAAGAACAAAGCACATAGACATTAAGTACCACTTCATTAGGGAACATGTGATGAATGGTACTGTGGAACTTTATTTTATTCCAAGTGAAAAATAGCTTGCAGATATCTTTACCAAGCCACTTAATGAATCTACCTTTTCTGGGTTGGTAAGTGAGTTAGGTATGCTTAATTATTCTTAAATCATTTCAGATATTTTTGCAAGTTGTAATACAGCCAGAAACTTAATTGATTTGTCTGATTAGATGAAATTTTGGCTAAGTCAAATTTTACATCCCGACGGATGCTCATTATCCATCGAGTTTGATCATCCGTCAGAATAGATTTTCTTAATAAAAATCAATTACTTTTCTGGATTATTTTATATACCCGATGGATAATTGTCTTATTCTCATCCGTCGAATTGTCTCAATCTTAGCCGTTGGAACTCTGAACATTATTCATCGGATACACTTACAGTCTGTAAGTATAACACGACGGATAATTGAAAGAATTTTGACAGTTTATTTATTTTAAACGGCTATTTTTGGCTATTTTGATTGGTTACTTTATTTTACTTTATTACATTTGACAGTTTATTTCTGAGATAGCATAAATGCAAAAATCATTTCTATTATACTCTTTTATCATTCTCAAATCAATTGCTCTAACTCTTTTCTTCTTCAAAGCAAATACTTTCTCTGCAAATTTCCTCACACTAACAATGGCACCAGTAGTCAAAATCATGTCTCAGTATGGATTCATCTATGAAAAGAACAACTTTGTAGCTCTTGTGAACAAGGAGATTCCACAATCTGGAGATTTTCACAAAATGATGGACTTTGTGAAGGGATGCAAACTCAGTTATGCTATGCTGGAATCACCCACAATCTACTGTGAAGTTGTGGAGGAGATGTGGACAACTGCTGTGTACCAGTCTTCAGACAAAACCATTACTCTCACCATTAAAGGTAAGGAGCATTGCATTAATAGTGACATTATCAAAGCATGCTTTAAAATTCTAGATAACACTACTACTGTTCCACACACAGATGCTAATTTAGTTACCATGCTTAATTTTGTTGGCTATGCTCTCCCTACCTCTAAGTTAAGTGAGATTAGGAGGCTGGGTCTTAGAAAAGAGTGAAGTTATTTGTGTGATGTAGTTACCAAAGTGTTTTATGGTAAAGTGAGTAATTTTGATTCTGTTAACATTGTTATGCTTAACATGCTTTACATGCTAGTTACTGATAAGTACTTCAATTTCAGTGACATGATCATGTTTGAGTTAGTTTATAAGTTAGGGGAAATTAATAAGAGAGGTAAAAGTGTGTATTATGCTAGATTCTTTATGATGATTGCTAACCATCTTATTGAGAATATTGCCATTGAGAACCCAACTAACAAACTGAATTGTTGGGTTCAAGAAAGGAGAATCATTGTAGATCTCAACAGAGTAAGTCACCACAAAGAGGTGCCCATCTTCTACTTTTCAATCATGGAGGGCCCTCAGGTAAGTGAGGTAAGCACCACTGTCTCTACTCTTCCAACCTCCCAAATTTCTTTGCCTTCAAGTGTAGCTATGGCATCTGTGTCAATGACCCAACAGATGCCTACCCAAGCTACCAAAACAACAACTTTAAAATCCAAAGCAAAGAAAGCCCCCTCTGGTTTTTCTCAAAAGAAACCAGTTGCAAAAACTACCAAACACAAAGAGGGGAGTGTGAAGGAGAGTGAGTTAGGTGAGGACTTGGTGAAAATCAAAGAAACCCTAAGGATATGGCTGGTGAGATTAGTGTACCCAAGCCTAGCCACACCACAGTTTTCCAACAAATTATGGTGATTAATAAGGAAATTAGTACAACTCTAGTTTTATCCTCCCAAAAGGATGTCACTATTGAAACAAGCTCCCAACCAGGAGCACAGGCCAAGAGGGCAAGGGACACAAGCTCACCTCAAACTTATGCCAGAAAGAAAAGATCTACAACCCTTGGGGATGCACAGGGAACACACAGTACAAACTGGAGCAAAAGACTCAGTCACTGCACCATCTCAAAGTCAGCTTGATGTGGCTCCAATAAATATGGAGTCACAGCCAAAATTATTAGTAATTGAAGCACCTGAAATGCCAAATTCACCCACACACTCACTAGATGTAGACATGATTCATACATCACTTCCAAATTCTCCATCTTTAACTCTATTGGAGAAGCAAAAAATCCAAGCAAGTGAGCATCATCTTTTAGATGATTTGTTGGCTCACTTGACAATTCTTTCTGAGTCTACTGAAACATCTGTGCAAAATCTCAAATCAATCACCACAGATGCAACAGTAGTCTCCACTCCACACTCATTCATTCCTTCTATCTTGACGGATATTGTTCATCCGTCGGTTAATGATTGTATCCCGACGGATGTGCCTAACAGCAGTCATCCGTCGGCTAGCCGAACTACTAACCCGACGGATGTTCCTCATCTGTCGGTACTCTCTGCACAACTTTAAATCCCAACAATTGTCACAAGTGCAGATGACCTAGTAGTAGTACAATCACTCTTAGGACTGAGGGCAGGGAGTGAATTGAGTGAGAGGTTGGGTTGCTCCCAGGCAAAAGGAGAGGAAAGGAGTGAACCAATGCAGACCATTTCTTCAGGTCTGGCAAAAGCGAGTGAGGGGAGTTCCACCTTAGTAGGTGAAGGTGAGGGTGTGAGGGTGATGAGCCAAGGGGAACCCTTGATACAAAAACAGAGAGAAATTGAGAGAAAAGAAGGTACATCTAAATGGGAAGAGCCCATTGTAAGTGAGTTAATGGGTGTCAATGAAGCTGATAAGAGACAACTAATTCAGCAAGAATATCAAGTTGTTTTAAACTCTGTCTCTTTTGAAGCTGAGGCGTTTACTCACCCTGTGTCAGCATATCAAGTTCTAGCTGAACAGGACAATGTGGCTGCAGAAAATATGGTTAACTTGGTGCACACAACTGAATCATGCAAAGGGCAAATGATGCAATCACTGTTATGCCATCTACAACTGGCAGTGAGTTTGAACTGGCTGAAGACTCTTTTGGGGATGATGAGGATGACGACATGAGCATAGGGGGAGATGTAGACATTCCTTCATGGATGCTAACAAAAGAGTTTTCATATTCACATCTCCAATCCACATTATTCAAGCTTATTCATGACACCCAATCAGCCATTCAAGCATCCACAAGTGCCAGCACTAAAAAGTTACTTACAGCACATCTTGAAGCTCTACAACTGCACAAGATTCAAGCTCTCCAACACAGTCAAAAGTGTGGATGAAATGAAGCAAGAAATTTCTGAGGTCAAATAGGATTTTATAGCAAGGTTGGATGCTAGACTTCCTGGAACCACCATGACTGAGATAGCTCAGAAATTGAGGAAAAAAGATGATTTGAATACAAAATTTGAGTCCATGGACTCTAGGTTGTCTAATGTGGAGAAGTTAATGGCCAAAATACTTGCTAATCAGGAAGCTCAGACTGCTCTGCTCCAACAGTTGGTGGTTTCTCAACTCACTACTTCTCAACAACTTGATGCTAACAAAAAGGGGGTGTTGAGAATATGTTGTGAACTTGATGATTACATTAACAAAACACCTTAGTAGATTCAACTTAGTGAAAAATATAGCACTCGACGGATGAACAGATATAGTCCCGACGGATGACTCAATATATTACCGACGGATGATGATTTGACATCCATCGAGTGAGTAGCTTATATAACAATAAGTCATGTAGCACATTTCTGTAAACACCTTTGTATAGATTCTGTAGTAGCATATAAGTCATGTTGACTTTAATTAGATATGCAGAATAGGTTGATTAATTGTAAATATAAGATGTCTTGCAATTTTGCATAAGTGAAATGAAGTCAAGTGTCAAATAGCTACCCGACGGATGATCAACAAAGCCACCAACGGATGATCAATAAGGCAACCCGACGGATGATCAAATTAAACATCTGTTGACAGTGACAACACAGTCACATGCGTCGAGTGTTTGCAAAAGGAATGTGGCAGCCTATTTAACTGGGTTTTTGAGAACAAAGAAGCATTACCATTTCCATGCTATTATGAAGATATTCAAAGATGCTGGAATAGAGTAGTGAAGCAGCATAGTATTAGACTTGATAGGTTTTGTTTTATTATCTTGTCTTATTACTATGTAATCTTGGTGATATATAAACCAAGAGTAGCAAGTAGAACAACAAGAAGACTAAGAAAATACATTCTCAGAGAAACAATTGTAAGCTGTATCCTGTAGCATTTCTCTATAAATTTAGTTGTTCATATTTGTAAGCAGCTGTGAGCTATTCAAGCTTCACAGGGTTCTCTTGATATATATATATATATATATCTGGTGGATACATTCAAATCCACCAAAAAGTTTTTAAAGACATGTGTTTTGATTTATCTAACTCTTCATTCCGCATTTTGCAAATCAAACACTTATATATTGTTAAGTTAGAACCATTTTTAATTATTCTCAAAAAGTAGCCAGAATTACATTCAACCCTCCCCCACCCTTCTGTAATTCTTGTTGTATTGTTAGGGACTAACAATTGGTATCAGAGTGAGCTCTTGAAGCACAAAGAGTTTAAAGATCACAACAAACAGCAAGATGAACAAGAAGGATGTTGGAGTCAAGATTCCTTTTCTGGACAAGGATACTTACCATCACTGGAAGGTAAAGATGCATCTTCATTTACTTTCTCAAGATGAGGCCTATGTGGATTACATCGAGAGAGGTCCTCATGTACCAATGAGAGCTGCAACTGGAAATGAGCCATCAGTTCCCAAGCCAAGGCATGAATGGTCAGATCCTGATATTGAACAAGTCAGGAAAGACAAGAAGGCCATGAATATTCTGGTCAATGGAGTTGATGGTGACATGTTTGACAACATCATCAATTGCAAGACAGCCAAGGAGGTTTGGGACACCATTCAAATAATTTGTGATGGCACTGAACAAGTTAGAGAAAACAAGATGTAGTTACTAATTCAGCAAAATGAGCATTTTTACTTTGAAGAAGGTGAAACTCTCACTGATATCTTTAGTAGATTTCAAAAGCTACTAAATGCTCTGAAGCTGCATGGAAGAGTCTACCAAACCAAGGATTCTAACCTCAAATTTCTGAGATCCCTTCCAAAAGAATGGAAACCAATGACAGTCTCCTTGAGAAATTCACAAGAATATAAAGAGTTTACACTAGAGAGACTGTATGGCATTCTAAGGACTTATGAGCTTGAAATAGATCAAGATGAAAGAATAGAGAAAGGGAGAAAAAAAGGAGGATCCATTGCACTGGTTGCTGAGGTAGAGAAAGAAAAGGAGATGAAGATAAAAGCTGTTGAGTCTACTTCAAAGGTCTGTGAAAACAAGGGCAAGGGGCTGGTAGCAGAAAATGAAGATTCTTTGAGCCAAGATGATATGGATGACATTGATGAACATCTTGCATTTCTTTTCAGAAGATTTTCCAAGCTCAAGTTCAAGAAGAACTTTGGAACATCTAAGCCAAATAGAAACATGGTTGATAAATCAAAATTCAAGTGTTTCAAATGTGGCTTGGCAGGGCACTTTGCCAGTGAGTGTAGAAAGTCAGATTCCAGCAAAAAGAAGTTTGAGCCTGTGGATTATAAACAGAAGTACTTTGATTTGCTCAAACAAAAGGAAAGGGCTTTTATTACACAAGAAAATGATTGGGCAGCAGATGGTCTGGATGAGGATGAAGATGTCAGCTATGTCAATGTAGCCCTAATGGCCAAGTCTGATGAAACAGAGACAAGTTCTTCAAGTAATCAGGGAAACAGAAAGAATTTGTGGTACTTGGATAGTGGTTGTTCAAGACACATGACTGGAGATTCTACCCTGCTCACAGAGTTCAAGGAAAGAGCTGGCACAAGTATTACTTTTGGAGATGACAGCAAGGGTTATACTGTGGGATATGGTTTGATCTCAAAAGACAATGTCATCTTTGAGGAGGTTGCCTTAGGTGGATGGTCTCAAGCACAATTTGTTGAGTATCAACCAGCTTTGTGATAAAGGTAATTCAGTAACCTTCACTAAAGAAGCTTGTGTTGTGATAAACAAGAGGAGCAATAAAGTGGTTCTCACTGGAGTGAGAAAAGGAAATGTGTACCTAGATGAATTCAACTCATCAAATACAGAATCTGTTACTTGTCTTCTCAGTAAAGCAAGTCAAGATGAAAGTTGGCTATGGCACAAGAAGCTATCCCATCTAAACTTCAAGACCATGAATGAGCTTGTAAAGAAAGAATTGGTCAGAGGTATTCCTCAAGTGGAGTTTTCTAAGGATGGACTGTGTGATGCTTGCCAAAAGGGAAAACAAATCAAAGCATCATTCAGAAAAAAGCTTGATTCAACAATTGAAGAACCTTTACAACCGCTACACATGGATTTGTTTGGACCAGTCAATGTGTTGTCTATCTCAAGGAAAAGATTTTGCCTAGCAATTGTAGATGATTTCTCAAAGTTCTCTTGGACATAGTTCCTAAATTCTAAAGATGAGGCTAGTGAAATCATCATCAATCACATAAGGCAAGTCAACAATCATCCTGATTTCAAAGTTAGAAGAATCATGAGTGACAATGGAACTGAGTTCAAGAATTCTGTTATGAGAGTATTTTGTGAAGAGAATGGGATTATGCATGAGTTATCAGCAACAAGAACTCCACAACAAAATGGAGTAGTAGAAAGGAAGAACCGATCACTTATTGAAGCTGCAAGGACAATGCTTGAAGAATCAAAGTTACCTACATATTTCTGGGCTGAAGCTGTAAATACTGCATGCTACACTCATAATATTTCTTTGGTTAATCAGGCAAAATGCATGACTCCCTACCAATTGTTCAAGAACAAGAAGCCAACTCTAAACTTTCTTCATGTCTTTGGCTGTAAATGTTATATCTTGAGAAATCAAACTGATCAGAATGGGAAGTTTGATGCTAAAGCAAATGAAGGAATTTTTGTTGGATATGTTGTTGGTAAAGCATACAGAGTCTACAATCTGAGAACCAACATTGTTATGGAATCAATACATGTTGTGTTGGATGATAAAAAGATTGAAGGACCGCAAGATGGAGATTACCATGAGAGCCTCAATTTTGACAATGTGGAGATGGTTAGTGATGACAGTGATGATGAAAGTGATCAAGAAACTACTAATAAGGATAATGCAGAAAAATCTACAACCAATGAAGCTAATAACTCACCACCCATCGAGTTACAAAATGCTTCATCCGTCGGTAGACAATCTGCATCATCCATCGAGAGACAATCAGCTTCATCTGTCGGAACTCAAAATTCACTATCCGTCGGGTCATCAAAAGAAGCTGAAAGTCAAAATAGATCACTTGCAGAAAATTCCGCTCTCTCAAATCATAGATTCACAAACTCTGGGGGAGTTTCCAATAATCAAAACTCAATCACACATCAAGGCAATAATGAGGCCTCTTCATATAGAGCTAATCTACCTCAACAAAGGAAATGGACAAAGGATCACCCCTTTGAGCTCATCATTAGTGATGTATCTTCTAGAGTTCAAACAAGGAGAGCAACTCAAGAAGAATGTCTATATAGCAGCTTTCTCTCTAAGGAAGAACCAAAGAAGGTAGAAGAAGCTTTGTTGGATCCTGATTGGATATTAGCTATGCAGGAGGAGCTAAACCAATTTGAAAGGAACAATGTTTGGAAGCTGGTACCCAAGCCTAAAGGGAAGAATCCTATAGACACCAAATGGGTATTAAGAAACAAGATGGATGAAAATGGCATAGTAGTTAGGAACAAAGCTAGATTGGTTGCTAATGGCTATTGTCAACAGGAAGGAATAGATTTTGATAAAACCTTTGCTCATGTTGCAAGACTTGAAGCCATCATAATCTTCTTAGCCTATGCATCCCATGCCAATTTCAAGGTCTATAAAATGGATGTCAAGAGTGCCTTTCTAAATGGAGATTTGGAGGAGGAAGTCCATGTCAGTCAGCATCCTGGTTATGAAGATCCAAATCTACCTGATCATGTATACTATCTTTTGAAAGCACTCTATGGATTAAAGCAAGCACCTAGAGCCTGGTATGACACTTTGTCAAAGTTTCTTTAAGAGAAATACTTCACTAGAGGTACTGTAGACAAAACTTTATTCTTTAGAAATGTTAATGGCTCTAGCATGCTTGTTCAAATTTATGTAGATGACATTATTTTTGGCTCTACAGATGAAAAACTTTGCAAAACGTTTGCCAAATTGATGCAAAGTAAGTATAAAATGAGCATGATGGGAGAACTAACTTACTTTCTTGGTTTACAAGTTAAGCAAGTTAGTGATGGAATATTCATTAGTCAAACTAAATACATTCATGATCTTTTAAAGAAGTTTGATCTAATGGATTGCACATCTGCAAAAACTCCCATGGCCACTGCAACTAAGCTTGAATTAAACACTACTGAAAAGTCTGTGGATATTTCAAGTTATAGGGGCATGGTTGGCTCACTTCTGTACTTAACAGCTAGTAGGCCAGATATAATGTTTGCTACATGTCTTTGTGCTAGATTTCAGGCTGATCCTAGAGAATCTCACCTAGTAGCTATCAAGAGAATTTTCAGATATCTCAAGTGAACACCAAAACTTGGCATTTGGTACCCTAGAGATTCTGGTTTTGATCTAACTAGTTATTTATATGCAGATTATGCAGGCTATAGAATTGATTGCAAAAGTACAACGGGAACCTGTCAATTTCTAGGAAACAAGCTTGTGTCCTGGTTCAATAAAAATCAAAATTCAGTTTCTACTTCTACAGCTGAAGCTTAGCTGAAGCTGAATATATTATTGCTGGCAGTTGTTGTGCACAGATTTTGTGGATGAAAAACCAATTGCTAGACTATGGTCTGCAAGTGGAAAGAATTACTATTTTCTGTGATAACACAAGTGCAATTGCCATCACTGAAAATCCAGTACAGCATTCAAGAATAAAGCAAATAGACATCAAGTACCACTTCATAAGGGAACATGTGATGAATGGTACTGTGGAAGTACATTTTGTTCCAAATGAAAAACAGCTTGCAGATATATTTACCAAGCCAGTGGATGAATCCACCTTTTCAAGGTTGGTAAGTAAGTTAGGTATGCTTAATTACTCTTGAATCTTTTCAGATATTTTGCAAGTTATAATGCAGCCAGAAATTTAATTGATTTTTCTGTCTTGGATGAAATTTTGGCTAAGTCAAAATTTACATCCTAACAGATGATCATTATCCATCGAGTTCAATCATCCGTCGATATACAATTTGTCAATAAAATCAATTATTTTTTCTGGAATATTTTATATCTCGACGGATAACTGATTTATCCTCATCCGTCGAATTGTCTCATTTTTAGCCATTGATTTCTGAATATTATCCACCGGGTATACTTACAGTTTGTAAGCATAACACGACGGATAAGTGATGGAATTTTTACAGTTAATTTTTAAACGGCTATTTTGAGAAATTTTTATTGGTCACTTTATTTTACTTTATTATTTTTGACAGTTATTTTTGAGAGAGTATAAAAGCAAAATTCATTTTCATTTCTTTTCTTTTATAACTCTCAATTCATCTGCTCTAACTTCTCTCTTTCTCAAAAGCAATCACTCTCTCTCTCTGCAAGTTCTTACTCTCTAACAATGGCACCAGTCGTCAAAATCATGTCTCAAACTGGTTTTATCTATGAGAAGAACAATTTCACGGCTTTAGTGAACAAGGGGATTCAACAATCTAGCGACTACTACAAAATGATGGATTTTGTGAAGAACTGCAAACTCAACTATGCCATGCTAGAATCACCCACCATTTACTGTGAGGTTGTTGAAGAAATGTGGACAACTGCAGTGTACAACTCAACCGACAAGACCATCACTTTCATGATTGAAGGTAAGGAATTCTGTGTTAATAGTGATATTGTTAAAGCATGCTTCAAGTTTCCTGATAATACTGTAACTTCTCCACACACGGACACTAACATTGTTAATATGCTTAATTCCATGGGCTATGCACTCTCTACTTCTAAATTAAGTGAAATTAGGAGGTTGGATCTTAGGAAGGAATAAAGTTATCTGTGTGATGTAGTTACTAAAGTATTTTCTGGTAAAATTAGCAATTTTGATTCAGTTAATATCTCCATGCTCAACATGCTTTACATGCTAGTAACTGATAAATTCTTCAACTTTAGTGATCTAGTCTTATTTGAGTTGGGGTTTAAGTTAGGGGAGCTTAATAAGAGGGGTAAGAATGTTTATTATGCTAGATTTTTCATGATGCTTGCTAACCACCTCTCTGAGGACATTGTGCTTGAGAACCCAACCAACAAGTTAGATTGTTGGGTTTAAGAAAGAAGAATTATTGCAGATTTAAACAGAGCAAACCACCACAAAGAGGTGCCACTCTTCTACTTTCCAGTAATGGAGGCACCTCAGGTAAGTGAGGTAATCTCAATTGTCTCTACTCTTCCAACCTCAACCATTTCTCTGCCTTCTAGTGTAGTAATGGCATATGTGTCAATGACCAGATAGATGCCTACACAAGCTACCAAATCCAAAGTTTCAAAACCAAAGACAAAGAAATCCCCCTCTGGTGTCTCTCAAAAGATGCCAGTTGTAAAATCCACTAAACACAAAGAGGGGAGTGTGAAGGTGGGAAAGACTGGTGAGGGACAGGGTGAAAATCAAAGAAGCCCTAAGGATAAGGTTGGAGAGGTGAGTGTTTCCCAGCCTAGCCACACTGCAGTTTTTCAACAAACTGCAGTGCTTAATAAGGACATTAGCTCATTACTGGTTTCATCCTCCCAAAAGGATGTTACCATTGAAACAAGCTCTCGGCCAAGAGCACAGAACAAGAGGGGTAGGGATACAAGTTCACCATAAACCTATATAAGAAAGAAGAAATCCAAAACCCTTGGGGATGCACAGGGTACACACACAGTGCAAACTGGAGTTAAAGACCCAGTCACTGCACCATCTCAAAGTCAAATTGATGTGGCTTCAACAAATGTGGAGTCACAACCAAAATCCGTACAAATTGAAACACCTCAAACACTAAATTCTCCCACACAATCTTTGGATGTTGACATGATTCAAACATCACAACCACATTCCCCATCTTTAACTCTGTTGGAGAAGCCAAAAATCCATGCAAGTGAGCATCATCTTCTAGATGATTTGTTGGCTCACTTGCCATTTCTTTCTGAGACTGTTGAGACATCTGTGCCAAAATTCTCCTCAATCTGCACAGAGTCCACAATAGTCTCCACTCCAAACTCATTTATTTCTACTCACTCGATGGATATTGTTCATCCGTCGAGTAGTAATTGTATCCCGACGGATGTGCCTAACAGCAGTCATCCGTCGGTTAGCCAAATTACTACCCCGATGGATATTTCTCATCCGTCGGGTGTCTCTGCACAACTCCAAAGTTCATCTATAGTCACAAGTGCAGATGACTTAGTAATTGTGCAATCACTATTAGGATTGAGGGAAGGTAGTAACTTAAGTGAGAGTCTGGGTTGCTCCCAGGAAAAAGGAGAGAAAAGAGTGATCCAATGCAGTCCATTTCTTCAGGACTGGAAAAAGTGAGTGTGAGGAGTCCCACCTTAGATGGTGAAGGTGAGGGTGTGAGGGTGGGGAGCCAAGGTGAGACCTTGATGCAAGAAAAGAGAGATCATGAGAGAAATGCATGTCCAAGAGTGATAAGGATGGAAACCATTGCAAGTGAGTCAATGAATATCAATGATGCAGAAAGGAAAAGGCTATTTCAGCAAGAATATCAAGCTGTTATAGATTCTATTTCCGTAGATGCTGAGACATTTACTCACCCTGTTACAGCTTTCCAAACTCTAGTTGTACAGGGAAATGAGGAGGCTGAAAGAATACTAAAATTGGTGCATACTACACAATCTTTACAAAGAGTAAAGGATGCAATCACTGCTATGCCTTCTACCATTGGCAGTGATTTTGAACTGGATGAAAATTCTTTTGGGGATGCTGGTGGGGATGATGAGGAAGATAGCATGAGCATAGGGGGAGATGCAGATGTTCCTGCCTGGATGCTAACAAAAGAATGTTCATACTCACATCTCCAATCAACACTATTCAAGCTAATTCATGACACCCAAACAACCATTCATGCATCTTCTAATGCCAGCACAAAGAAGCTACTTACAGCACACCTTGGAGCACTCCAGCTGCATAAAATTCAAGCTCTCCAACACAGTCAGATTATGGATGAAATCAAGCAAGAAATTTCTGAAGTAAAACAAGATGTCATAGCAAGGTTGGATGCTAGACTTCCTGCACCACCATGACTGAAATAGTTCAAAAGCTAAGGAAGGAGGCTGATCTCAATAGGAAAGTTGAGGCCATGGACTCAAGATTATCTGTTGTAGAGAAGTCAATGGCCAAGATACTTACCAATCAAGAAACTCAGACTGCTCTACTCCAACAGTTGGTGGCTGCTCAACTCCCTCCCATACAATTTGATGATAACAAAAAGGGGGAGAAAGGCTCAAGTGAGGGAGAGAAACAGCTCAACATTCAAGTTAGCAAAGTAATTGTGCCTACAATTGCTTTCACAAAGCCACCAGCTAAGAATAGCATTGATCTGATCAATGAAGCAGCAGCCACTTTGAGAGCAGCTGAGAAGAAGCAGTTTAGTCGAATAAACTGGGAGAAAATTGATGAGGATATTCAAAAGAAGTTTGGTCTAGCAAAGGAGCCAGAAAAATCATCCATTCATCATTCTCAAATCAGGCAAATTTCTGTGAATGATATGAGCATGAACAATCTGGAAAGAGGTCAGACATCCTGCATCAAATCTCCAAAGGCAGATCTAATCATGAAGCCAAAGGTGAACTATCCAAAATCTTCACTAAAGAATCCTTTGGACACAGTGTATGAGACACCAAAGCCTGATGAGAAGAAACTGTTGTCAAGATCTATTGCATTCTACAAGGATCCAGCTAATTTAACATTGAAAAGGAGAATTTCCAAGGTTTTCAAAAATGGTAAGGAAATTTGTGTGGTGGCTGGACACCCTCAATTTGCTAAAGCAAAAAGGGAAGAAAAGGCAAGGTTGAAGCAAGAAAAGAAGCAATCTGCTCTAGATGCTAAAAAGCTCAAACAAAAGAAGGAGCAAGCTGCTATCTTGGCCAAGCTGCAAGCTGTGAAACCTACACAACAAATTCCTGAACAATCATCTGAAACCACTGGATCTAAGGATCTGAAAATGCAAGAAGAATCACAGCAGACAAAAAGGTTTAGATACAAACTTCATGCAAAGAGAAAAGTGAACTTTGATGAAAAGGAATTGGAAGATCAGTTTCCCAAAAAGTCTACTTCTGCAACAACTCAAACATCCATGCCCTCTGTGGCACATGAAGAATTCAAGATAGATCCATCGAAGAATTTCCATGGTGAACCTATCATTCCAAAGGATGAGCCAATAGACTGGGATAGTCTACCAATTCCTGAACTCAATCTACCTCATTTCATGAAGCCAAAGAAGACAAAGACCAGAGCAGTCAAGAAAGTGAAGCCCTCAACTCTTAGATCCAAGTCCCTAACCAAAGCTCAAACCAAGGTCAACAAGGGAGATATCATGTACATCTGTGATATCAAGGAATTCTATGAACTAAACCTTTATCTAAATGAATTGAAAGAAGTTAGAGGGATTGATGCTTACAGGAATCTACCTGAAAGGTTAGTATTCAAGTACAAGGGAGGAAAAGAGATATCATGGCCACTTTATAGGATTCTTCAAGAGAGCCAATCTGTACTGATAAAAGTTTATTCATCCTTCAAGAAGAACTTTGGATTCAATGTGACAGCTAGAAGACTAGTTCTAAAGAAGATTGAAGAACTGAGGAGTGTTAGAGCCAAAGATGCACTCTCAAAGACCTTAACTATTCCTTATACAGGGAGTAGAGTGCATCTAAGGCCCTACTAGCTGATGGAATTCATGGATGATAAGGGAGTTAGAAGATTCTTCAGATTAGAGGACCAGTTGAGCATCTCTAGCAATGAGACTCTTCTGGAAATGCAAGGAATGCTGGATCTTTCAGAATCTGATGAACTTGAATTCCACAGACAGCTCCAAAATAAGATAGAAGAAAACAACAGGAAGCTTGGGAAGAAATCAACACAATCAAGGAAATAGATCAATCTGCTCAGACTAGAGGATCACCTTGAAAATGATTGCGAGCAAATCTTTGTACACTTTGTCTTGTAAATTTTTCAGTAAATTATGCAGCACTTTTCAGTTTTATCTACTACTTTTTAAATCTGTATTTTTAGAGTGTTTTATTATCATCAATGTTAGATATATTTGGTATGTCATGTCTAATGTATTTCATGTTTAGTTTTCAGATCTTAACAAACAGGAAATATCAGTACTTACTGAAATCAGCACTTACTGGAAGTCAGAACTTTAGGATATCAGTACTTAAATTATCAGGAGATAATTATCAGAAGATGGATATCAGAACTTAGGTGCGGAAGGATGAACAATTAAGGAAAGGCTGATTGAAAGGAAAGAAGATCAAGACTAAATAAAGAAGAGATATGCATGGAGATGATTTCTATGGAAGATAGAAGACTTAGAAAAGAAGATATCTAATTGATATATTTTAAGATACAGAATCATATTCAATATCAATTAGAGATTATATTGTAACTGTGTAGTATATAAACACAGACATAGGGTTTACACTATATGTGTTATCATAATCGAAGTTATTTTTCATTGTAACCCTAGCAGCTCTCGTGATAATTTGTTCATCACTGAGAGAGGACAGTTTCGTATTGTAACAGAGTTTATTGTGTTGAATAAAATCTGTTTTCTGTTACTTGAGTTCTTATATTCGATTTGATTGTGTTATACACTGTATTCAACCCCCTTCTACAGTGTGTGTGACCTAACAATTGGTATCAGAGCAATCTGTTAACACACAAATAGTTTAAGATCCAAAAACAATCATGTCTGAAGAAGCAGAAACTCCAATCAAGCCCACCAAAACTGAAGAACCTCCAAAGACTCAAATCCACAGTCGATATGAGACTATTAGAGTTCCCATACTGAAACCATCTGAATATCCCATATGGAAGGTGAGGATATCTATGTTTCTGGAAGCTACTGATCCAGAATACCTTGATAGAATCAATGAAGGACCACACAAGCCAACCAAACTCTCTGTTGTAGTTGCAGGTGAACCAGCAAAGTCTGTACCAAAGGAGAAGAGTGATTACACTGCTGAAGATATCTCATCAATTGCTAAGGATGCTAAGGTACGACACTTGCTGCATAGTTCCATTGATAATGTAATGTCAAACAGGGTAATTAACTGCAAGACTGCAAAAGAGATATGGGATGCCTTGGAGACAAGATGTCAGGGAACTGATTCAATTAAGAAGAACAGGAAAACTATACTCACTCAAGAGTATGAGCACTTTGACTCAAAGCCTGATGAGTCATTAACTGGTTTATATGACATATTTGTCAAACTCTTGAATAATTTGTCACTAGTTGACAAGGAATATGATCTTGAAGATTCAAATCTTAAATTCATGTTAGCTCTTCCTGAAAGTTGGGATATGAAGGCCACCACTATAAGAGACAACTATAATCTTGAAGAAACAACTCTTGATGAAATTTATGGGATGCTCAAGACTCATGAACTTGAGATGGATCAAAGAAGCAAGAGACATGGAAGAAAGTCAAGGACAGTTGCTCTTAAGGCTGAGGAGGAATCCCCCAAAGTGGCTGCCTCAAGGAAAGGCAAGGGAAAAGCTCTCATCACAAAGTCTGATACTGATTCATCAAGTTTTGATAATGATGATGACTCAGAAACTGAAAGTTTACCTGAGATGGACCCTGATGAAGAGATGATGAAGCTGTGTGCTCTTATGGTGAAAGGAATCACAAGGATTTCATACAGGAAATTCAGAAAGGGAAAGAAGTCTTCCAGGAAAAGTGCAAGTTCTGATAAGAAGAGTTTCAGAAAATCTGAAGGCAAAGGAGGAAAGTCTGACATAGGAGATTACACAAATGTCAAATGCTACAACTGTGGTGAGAAAGGCCACATATCTCCTGATTGTAAGAAAGTGAGGAGTGACAAAGGCAAGGCTCTTGTCACAAAGAAGAAAAGCTGGACAGACACTTCAGATTCTGAAAGAAAGGTGAACTATGCCTTGATGGCAAATGTTGATAGCAGTTCCGATGCTGCTGAGTTAAAGGTACCTCAAACTACTTATGCCTTTCATACTGATGATATTAATGAGTTGAGAAGATATCTTAAAACCATGTTTATTAGCTATAGAGATCAAACTTTAACATGTGAAAGATTATGAAAATCTTGCTTATAAAAGGAGGAATGATTATTTAGAAAAAGAGTTAGTCATGTTCCATCAAACTCAGAAAGATAGAGATGATGCTTTCTATATTAGGGATGAAGTGTTAAAATTGAATCAATCTCTAAAAAATGAGTTAGAAAAGGAAAGAGAGATTATCAGGACTTGGACTAACTCTGGTAGAGCAACTCAGGATATATTAAGCAGTGGAAACTGAAAAGAGGGCTTAGGTTATGGAGATGATAAGAATGATGAGGGAACTGTAGACATTGAGCCTGTAGTTGTTAAACAAAAGGCAAAGATAAATCCTTTTAAGTTTGTAGCTAAAACTGTAAAGTCTGATTTTGAAAAGATGAAAGATACTGAGACAGAAGTTAAGGCAGATTTAACTTTTGACAAATTGAAACAGGATAAGCCAATTGAAGTTAACATAGGCTTAATGACAAAGAAGCAACTTAAGTATAAGCTGAAAGAGATTAAGAATGTAAACAAGGTAAAGCCGCCTAGGAAAAATAGGAATGGAAAG
The DNA here is from genome assembly GCF_009905375.1 of Apium graveolens. Lineage (NCBI taxonomy): Eukaryota > Viridiplantae > Streptophyta > Magnoliopsida > Apiales > Apiaceae > Apium > Apium graveolens. The sequence goes on along the minus strand of NC_133652.1, from coordinate 45,616,916 downwards.
GAAGGTGTGAATAAAAGCAATAATTTTATGCTTGTTCCTAATGCTCCTAGAAAGAAATGCTATAACTGTGGAAATTCTAACCATCTGGCTTCTTTTTGCAGGAAGAATAAGAATATAAGCTCCTTACCTTCTAAGTCAGGAGTTAAGAGTCAGTCTGTTAGATATAAGCCACAAAATCCTTGTTTTCATTGTGGTAGTTTATGACATTCCATTTATACTTGTAAGGAATATCATAGTTTGTACTATGATTATTATCAAATAAAACATTCTTTAAAGAAAGTTAGCATTATTCCTTCTAGTGTAAGTTCTGATGCAAAGTCTGATATTGCAAATTCTGATAAGAAAACTGTTAACATAAACTCTGATGCTAATTCCGCTGCAAATGTTAACAAACTTAATAAGGCCAAAGGATCCAAGCAAGTATGGGTCCTTAAAACTAATCATTAGTGGTCTTTGTGATTGCAGGGCAACTAGAAAAACATCCTAGTTCAGGACAGTGGATGTTCAGGACATATGACTGGAAATAAAGCCCTGCTATCAGACTTTGTGGAGAAAGCTGGCCCAAGTGTTTCTTATGGAGATGGCAATATGGGAAAAACTCTGGGATATGGCAATATCAACCTTGGGAATGTCATCATTGAAAAAGTAGCTCTTGTCTCAGGACTTAAACACAATCTGCTCAGTGTCAGTCAAATCTGTGACAGAGGTTATCATGTGGATTTCTTTGAAGACCACTGTGAAGTTATAACCAAATCTACAGGAAAAGTTGTTCTGAAAGGATACATGCATGGTAACATTTATTAAGCCAAGCTTTCAACAAGTACTAATGGTTCTGCAATCTGTCTGTTAAATAGAGCATCAATTGAAGAAAGCTGGAATTGGCACAAGAAACTCTCTCATTACAATTGCAACAATATAAATGAACTAGTCAAGAAAGATCTTGTGAGAGGACTTCCAAAGTCAGTATTTGCTCCTGATGGTCTTTGTTAATCCTGTCAAAAGGCAAAACAAAGAAAATCTTCATTCAAGAGCAAGACTGAATCTTCAATTCTTGAGCCTTATCACCTACTACATGTTGATCTATTTGGTCCAGTGAATGTCATGTCTATTACAAAGAAGAAATATGCTATGGTCATAGTGGATGAGTTCACCAGATACACATGGATGTATTTCTTGCACACAAAAAGTGAAACTGCATCTATTTTGATTGATCATGTCAAGCAACTGGATAAATTGGTCAAAGATTCTGTGAAGATCATAAGAAGTGATAATGGCACTGAGTTCAAGAATTTGATCATGGAAGGGTTCTGCAAAGACCATGGAATAAAGCAGGAATTTTCTGCTCCTGGAACTCCACAACAAAAAGGAGTTGTTGAAAGAAAGAATAGAACTCTTATTGAAGCTGCACGAACTATACTTGATGAAGCAAAGTTGCCAACCTACTTTTGGGCTGAAGCTGTGCAGACTGCTTGTTTTACTCAAAATACTACACTCATTAACAAGCATGGAAAAACACCATATGAGATGGAGAAGAAAAAGAAGCCAAATCTGAAGTATTTTTATGTATTTGGATGAAAGTGTTTTGTTCTTAAGACTCATCCTGAACAACTATCCAAATTTGATCTAAAAGCTGATGAAGGAATTTTTGTTGGATATCTACTTTCCATAAAAGCCTTCAGAGTCTACAATTTAAGAACAAGGGTTGTCATGGAATCTATCAATGTCTCTTTTGATGATAAGAAGATTACAGGACTTGAAGATTTCAATGATCATGATCAGCTGAGATTTGAGAATGAAGTTTTAAATTCTGATACTGTAAATCCTGACAGTCTAAATCCTGACAGTCTAAATCCTGATACTGCAAACTCTGATGGATTAAACTCTGATGTTATTGAAACTGTGGTGACTACGCCAAAGGAAGATGTACCTGTGCTGGGGGAGCATACTGAAGATACAACCACATATCAAGAAGCATCAGAACCTACAACAGGCTCTTCAAGTTCGGATTCATCAAGTTCTGATGGGCCAAGTTCTGATAATTCTGGAAACTCAAATTTTGAAGGATCCAACTCAGAGAGCATAATTTCATGGGGAGCATCAGAAAATGTTGATGAAGATAACATGGATCATGGGGGAGCATCCAGTTCTAGAGAAAATCTTCCATCTGCAAGGAAGTGGACTAAAGCACATACACCTGACTTAATTATTGGAAATCCTGATGCAGGTGTCAGAACTAGAACATCTACATCAAATGAATGTCTTTATCACTCGTTTCTCTCTCAGACTGAACCAAAGAAAGTGGAAGAAGCTCTTCAAGATGCTGATTGGGTGCAAGCAATGCAGGAAGAGTTAAATGAATTTTAAAGAAATAAAGTCTGGACCCTAGTGCCAAGACCAAAGAACAGATCTGTTGTTGGTACAAAGTGGGTGTTCAGAAACAAAACTGATAGTGATGGCATAATTACAAGGAATAAAGCAAGGCTGGTTGCAAAAGGATATTCTCAACAGGAGGGAATTGATTATGATGAAACATTTGCACCAGTTGCTAGATTGGAAGCCATAAGGATATTTTTGGCTTATGCTGCTCACAAAAAGTTTACAGTCTTTCAAATGGATGTGAAAAGTGCTTTTCTCAATAGAGAACTGGAAGAGGAAGTATATGTTGAACAACCTCCATGTTTTGTAGATTCAAAATTCCTAATCATGTCTACAGACTTGACAAAGCACTTTATGGCCTTAAGCAAGCTCCAAGAGCATGGTATGAGACACTAGCTCAGTTTCTTCTTGAAAGTGGATTTAACAGAGGGACTATTGACAAAACATTGTTTTATCTCAACTATGGAAAGGACTTACTTTTGGTGCAAATATATGTTGATGATATCATTTTTGGTTCTACAAATGACATACTTTATAAAAAGTTTGCCAAGCTGATGCAGTCAAGATATCAAATGAGTATGATGGGAGAACTTAGCTATTTTCTGGGCCTTCAAGTCAAGCAGAATGAAGAAGGCACTTTTATTTGTCAATCTAAGTACACCATAAATTTGTTGAAGAAATTTGGAATGCAAGATTGTTCAAGTGCATCCACTCTCATGGCCACTGCAACAAAATTGGATAAGGATACTGGTACATCAGTAGATATTACTGATTACAGAGGTATGATTGGCTCACTACTCTATCTTACTACAAGTAGACCTGATATCATGTATGCTACCTATCTTTGTGCAAGATTTCAAGCAGATCCAAGAGAACCTCACTTAACAGCTGTGAAAAGAATTTTTAAGTACCTTAAGGGTACAGCTGATCTGGGATTATGGTGTCCTAGAGAATCAGACTTTAAGCTAATAGGTAACTCAAATGCAGATTTTGCAGGATGCAAAATTGACAGGAAAAGCACAAGTGGAAGCTGCCAATTTCTTGGAGGCAGATTAGTTTCTTGGTTTAGCAAGAATCAGAAGTCAATTTCCACATCAACTGCAGAAGCAGAATACATTGCTGTTGGAAGCTGTTGTGCACAGTTGGATGAAGAATCAGTTACTGGATTATGGGTTAGAATTTTCTAAAATTCTTATTACTGTGATAATTAAAGTGCTATTATTATGACAGGTAATCCAGTCCAACACTCAATGACAAAGCACATCAGCATTAGGTACCACTTCATAAGGGAACATGTGGATGAAGGTACAGTGGAATTGCATTTTATTCCAACTGATCAACAACTAGCAGACATCTTCACAAAACCACTGTGTGAAGCTACTTTTACAAGATTGGTAATGAACTTGGAATGGTTTCAGGTTCTTTCTCTAAATCTGCTTAGTTTATGTTCTGATACATCAGACTTTATGATCAGTATTTACATATATTACTATCTTTGTGTACTCTGTGCTTAAATTGAAATTTGCTAAAGTGTTGATTGTTGTCTGATGTGAATTTCTACACTCTGATAGTGATATAAATATTTATGTGACTATTCAATCCAATGAGGATAATTGTGCTAGATGTTGACCTAGTAATCTTTAATATACTAAAGATCCCATGTATGAAGTAATTGTTTATGTGGAAATCTTTTAACACAAGTAAATTCTGATATTGAGCTTAGTTAAAGTTTACTCTGTGTATCTTGTTACTAAGTCAAAAACTAGAATAGTGCTTCTTATATGTTAAGTTCTGATGTTGGTAAATCTGATGGATGTACTAAGTGCTGATAAGCCTCACTTATCAAAAGAAAAAGAAAAGAAAAGAAATAAAAATCAGGTACTCCTTTGAGATCTAGAGTAAAAATGTGGAAGGGAAGACCCAAGTGCATTGCTGGTATTAAGTTATATATATTAGAAAAGCAAAATGAAATTTTCTTGGTGACTTTTCACATTCTCTGATTACTGGAGAAATACTCTGATAAACAGTATAAATTCTGATAAGCAGTCGTGACTCACTTACACTGAGAAGCCACTGTAAAAAGGAATTTCAAAAGATGCATAAAATGAGCACAAAATAGTTGAGGTGGACTCATGCATGAACTCATTCTATAGTAGACTTCAGAATAATGACAGATTTTGAGCAAAGTTCTTAGTTATGCCTTATTTATAAGATGTACTGAAGTGAATCAGACTTTAATCTTAATCTGATATTTAGCTTACTGCACACACATACACTCCATATGAATGATGACAATTACTGAGGTGATCAATGTTATTTTAGATGAACAGTTCAAGTGTCAGTGGCATAAATTCTGAGGACAAGTTCTAATGGAAGTTCTGATGATTAAGTTCTGAAGAAACGAAATCAGTATTTGTGTGAAGAATTACAGAAATAGACATTCACTTTTCGAGTTAAGGAGCCATATTCTGATAACTCTTAAATTCTGATAATAATCAAGTTCTGATGCTGACGTGGCAGTATTTATTTACTTGGTTTATTTTTGGTCATTACTTGAATGGTCATATTTTACAGAATATTGGTTTATGAGAGATAAAGTAGTAATAATCATTTATTTAGTGGGAACAGTTAATTACTTGATTAATGGGATTACTTGGTTAGTGGGATGATTTTTCTCCTTGAAAAACTGCATGTGTTAAGTAATGATTACTGAATACCCGTGCCCGTTAATTATTTTTTTACTGCTGCATGGCTGACAGGTGTCCAAAGACCTTTCATATTCGTCTCAACGGTTATCTTTTACCATGTATAAGTAAAAGAGAGAAAATATTGTAAAATATTTTATTCACTTTTATACTCTATCTCTCTCTTTTTACTCTTATATTGTCACTATTTTCTGATGATTTATCACACAGGCATTTTCTCGAACACCTTTCAGACACTCAAATTTTTCATTGATTTCTCAATGGCACCTAAAGATATTATCTTCAATGGAGCAAAGTTTGTTCCTAATAACTATGCTGCCATTCTTTCCACGCAAGAAGCTTCGTTAGGACTTCACTTTGTTCAGGACTTCTTAGATAATAGTGAAATCGGATACGCTTTGACTCAACCATCAAGTTTTTCTGGATCACAAGTGCTGACATTCTGGAGAACAGGGGTTTATAATGATGCTGGTAAGCGTGGATCTCCTAGTATTATCTGTATAGAAAATAAGGAGGATTATGTTGGTACTCCGACAGTGGTTCGCAGGGCTCTCCATTTACCAGAAAATGTTCAATTTAGTGCTGCTGTTGAGGAACCACTGCTTCAGGGAATGATGGCTGATTTGGGATATGAAGAAAGTTTAGCAAAAATGGGTCAACTCAAACGTGCACACATGCGCCGAGAATGGAGTTTTTTCTTTGACTGCATCACAAAGGCATTTGGTAACAAATGTACAAATTTTGATGTCATTCCAATCTTGTCTCAACAAATTGGGTATGCTCTTCTCCATCAGTCTCATTTTGATTTTGCTAGAACTGTGCTATGCTTTATTGGTGACAGAATGAAAGAGGATAGGAATATTGTCTATTTTGCTAGATTTCGTCAATTTATTTATAGTCACTGTACAGAAGATGAACCTATTTTAGCCAGTGATCTGTTAGAATCCTTTAAGCTAACCAAAAGGGCTTTTACTGATTTACTAACTGCTGATAACAAAAAGGCAATTTTGAGACCTCTTAGAATTCCCTTAGTTGTCAAACAAGCCCTGGTAAATGCTGATGTTGCCAAATACTCTGTAATTTATCCTGATGTCCCACAACCACAACATCAACCACAATATCAACCACAACATCAACCACAACCTCAACCACAACCATCAGAACCTACTCCTATCCCTCCTCAAACACAAACATCAGAATATGCTCATTATCCAACAGCACATACTACAGTGTAGCCTTCTTCTGCTAGAGCAACAACATTAAGATCTAAGAAAGTTTCACAGCAGAATAGAAGGGGGATCATCTTGAGAGATGAATCAGATGATGAGGCACAGGTTCAACCTACAGAACCTGTTGTTCCTGCAGCTGAGAAAGTCTCTTCTCAGCAAGATACATAGACTGGGAGTTCTAGGTCCCTGAAAAGGCCTAGAACAATTAATTCTGATGATGCAGCTCCTACAGTCTCTTCAAAAGCAAAAAGATTTAAAATATTGGCAAAAAGGCCTGCAGATTCGGGTAAAGGAATGGAAGCAGCAGCTAAGGAAGGGGGTCAGGAATCTCTGATCTCACAAGACCCTGTTGAAGCTCACAATTCTCTAAGTGCTGATCCAGACCTTTATGCAACTCATCATTCTCCACTTCATGAGCCAGAAATAACTCATATTCCTACACCTCCAGTATCTCCAGTACATGCTGATAACCAGGGGCCAAGTGATGAAATTGACATCCATAACTTGGTAGTGCCTCAGGTTTTGTATCTGGAAGCTCCACCAACTACACAACTTTCTCAGCACACTCCTCCAGCCACTTCAGTGCTAAATTCTGATGATCTTGGAGATGGATCTCCAATTGCTTCTCATACAGTCATTTTATCAGAAGTTGTTGATAGTGAAGATTCTGCCACTTCTGTTGCACTGCCTGCTGCAAACTCTGCTGAAGCTGATGTTAATATAGATGCTGATGCAGCTGGTCCATCTGGACATGCTCCTCTACCACCAGCTTCTAAGGTTGCTTTTATCGAGAAGTTTGTAAAACGGGCTCCTCCAGTTCCTTAGAGTGAGACTAAAAGAGGGCCAGAGTGGATCAAAGACTGGAATAATGTTGAATTTGTCCCTAATGCAGCTGTTCTTTCTGAACATCTGACAAAGGCTGGTGAGATGTTTGCCAATGATGATTTTAAGACACATCTTAGAGTTACAGCACTGAGTACAAGGCACCTTCAAGGTCAACACTCAGCAACTCACGACCAGCTGGACAAAATTCGAAATAAATTGCAAGAGGAAGCGGAGAAGATCAAAGTAAAGAAGCAGAAGTTTTTCAAGCCTAACTTTGATCGTTTAGCAAATATTGAAAAGTCTCAAGACAAGCAGCAAGCTCAAATTTCTGATCTTTTACAAAATTAAGCTACTCAACAAGTTCAGCTTAATGAACTTCAAAATTTTGTGGAATTGCTTGTCTCCCTGCTTCTTCCTGATGATGCCAAAAAGGGGGAGAAAGTAATTAATTCCAAATTCAAGTCTACTAAATCACAGAAAGAAAAAGATGATGAAAATAAAGATCAGGGAAACTCGGGAAACTCTGAAAAGGGTGGAGGTTAAAGAAAAAGCAAAGGCTCTTCATTACAGAAAGACAGAACTACAAGTCAAAGGCTAAGTTCTGATGCTGGCAAGAAATCAAGCTCGGGTAAAAAAGTTCTAGTCAATCCTGAAGATCTTGATGAAGAGATCTCAAAGAAGCTATTTCTTAAAGAAAATCCTGGGATGGATCTTGAAATGCTAGAAGAAGAAGAAGCTAGACTGAAAGCTACAATTGATAAGTCACAATCTAAGTCTAAAGCTTCTATAACATCAAAGAAACCTCCACATGCTAAAGGCATTGTGATTAAAGAAAGAACAAGTGTTGAGGCATCTAAAGCCAAATCACAAGTGGAGTATGATCCAAAGTTTAAGGGCAAAGGTAAAGTTGATGAACCTGTAAGGGTTTACATGCCAACTATAAAATGAACAAATAGATGCTGATGAAGATACTGATCTGATTTTGAGGAAAAAGAAAGATTCTCAAACAACCTCTGACAGAGCTTAAGTTGTTCAAAGTCAGGAGTTAGTAAATTTAGATGCAACAAAGAAGCAAGCAACCTCTGACACAGCTCAAGTTAGCTTGACATCAGGAGATAAGGGAATAACCTCTGACATTGCTCATGTTAAACCTTCAACTACTCTACCAGGATTCACCCAAGCTAAACAATCTGCTCAAACTCTGAAGAGTACATTAAGAGGTTTTCAGAGTAGATTGCTTCTAGGAAAGGAGGCAAGAGATAAAACTGGTTTGGGAAATGCTGATGAAAGAAGAGTAAGCAACACAACTCTAGATCCTACATCTCTGTCTGAACCAGGAATAGGCACAACTCCTGAAAGATTGGATTAATTGGAGTCTGTACAGATGGTTTACCACTCTGCACTGAAAGAACGTGTTATGTTATATTTCATGACAGATGGGAGGGTATTCCAGATTAGGCAGGATGCTATTAACTTGAAGTACTATGAAAAATTGGAACATGTGCTATATTTGCTTCAAGTAAAGAACAAGTCTACAGATGATGCTGCCAAATTCTTAAGGTCTAATATTGAGAGACAGAAGAAACTTTACAGGATAAAGTTTGACAGCTCATACTATCCTAAGTACAGAGCTCATGATGGAAAAATTATTGAAATGAAGCCTAACATTGCAAAGATTGTTACTACCATTCTGGGTTATAGGGCTGTTGAATTCAACATAGAATCAGACAAAGCCTATTATATCAGACTTAATGAGGATATAAGAAAGGCAAAGATCAATGATCTCAGTGTGCTATCTTTCAGATAAGTGAAGATACAGCTGAGCTAGAAGAAGCCAAAAGGAGGATGTTGAATGAACTTGCATATGCTGAGAGATGTGTTTTGAAGAATTATCTCAGGACAACTCCTGATATTAAAGAGATCACATAATGAAGCCAAGTCAGGGACTGCAGCTGCTAAATTCTGAAGAACATACAGGCTAAAGCTGATATCAGACTTTAAGGATGGTAAAAGCTACAAGTATTGTAAGTTGTAGTTTCTTAGTCAAATTCTCATGTGCATATGTACTTAATGTTTTTGACATCATCAAATATATATTGAACTTGTATATTATGCTAATTTACAAGTTGGGGGAGATTGTTAGATATATTTGAGATGTCATGTCTAATGTGTTTCATGTTTAGTTTTCAGATCTTAACAAACATGAAATATCAGTACTTACTGAAATCTGCACTTACTGGAAGTCAGAACTTAAGGATATCAGTACTTAAATTATCAGGAGATAATTATCAGAAGATGGATATCAGAACTTAAGTATGGAAGGACGAACAGTTAAGGAAAGGCTGATTGAAAGGAAAGAAGATCAAGACTAAATAAAGAAGAGATATGCATGGAGAAGATTTCTATGGAAGATAGAAGTCTTGGAAAAGAAAATATCTAATTGATATATTTTAGGATACAAAATCATATTCAATATCAATTAGAGATTATCTTGTAACTGTGTAGTATATAAACACAGATATAGGGTTTACACTATATGTGTTATCATAATCGAAGTTATTATTCATTGTAACCCTAGCAGCTCTCGTGATAATTTGGTCATCACTGAGAGAGGACAGTTCCGTATTGTAACAGAGTTTATTGTGTTGAATAAAATCTGTTTTCTGTTACTTGAGTTCTTATATTCGATTTGATTGTGCTATACATTGTATTCAACCCCCTTCTACACTGTGTGTGACCTAACAATCAAGTTTCTCTTAATTTATGGCTACAATTCTAGTAGACATAAATTGGGGGAGATTGTTGGGAATATGTTGTGAACTTGATGATTACATTAACAAAACATCTTAGTAGATTCAACTTAGTGAAAAATATAGCACTCGACGGATGAACAGATATAGTCCTGACGGATGACTCAATATAGTCCCGACGGATGATGATTTGACATCCATCGAGTGAGTAGCTTATGTAACAATAAGTCATGTAGCACATTTCTGTAAACACCTTTGTATAGATTCTGTAGTAGCATATAAGTCATGTTGACTTTAATTAGATATGCAGAATAGGTTAATTACTTGTAAATATAAGATGTCTTGTAATTCTGCATAAGTGAAATGAAGTCAAGTGTCAAATAGCTACCCGACAGATGATCAACAAAGCCATCGACGGATGATCAACAAGGCAACCCGACGGATGATAACTATGTACCCGACGGATGATCAATTCAAACATCTGTTGACAGTGACAACACAGTCACATGCGTCGAGTGTTTGCAAAAGGAATGTGGCAGCCTATTCAACTGGGTTTTTGAGAACAAAGAAGCATTACCATTTCCATGCTATTATGAAGATATTCAAAGATGCTGGAATAGAGTAGTGAAGCAACATAGTATTAGACGTGATAGGTTTTGTTTTATTATCTTGTCTTATTACTATGTAATCTTAGTGATATATAAACCAAGAGTAGCAAGTAGAATAACAAGAAGACTAAGAAAATACATTCTCAGAGAAACAATTGTAAGCTGTATCCTGTAGCATTTCTCTGTAAATTTAGTTGTTCATATTTGTAAGCAGTTGTGAGCTATTCAAGCTTCACAGGGTTCTCATAATATATATATATATATATATATATATATATATATGGTGGATACATTCAAATCCACCAGAAAGTTTTTAAAGACTTGTGTTTTTAATTACTTTTGTTTTGATTTATCTAACTCTTCATTCTGTATTTTGCAAATCAAACACTTATATATTGTTAAGTTAGAACCACTTTTAATTAATCACAAAAAGTAGCCAGAATTACATTCAACCCCCCCCCCCTTCTGTAATTCTTGTTGTATTGTTAGGGACTAACAGGGGGAGAAAGGTTCCTCAAGTGAGGGGGAGAAACAGCTCAATATTCAAGTCATCAAAGTAATTGTGCCAGCAATTGCTTTCACTAAGCCACCAACTATGGATAACATTGATCTCATCAATCTAGCAGCAGCAAAATTGGAATCAAATGACAAACTGACAAAGATTGATGTAGCAGCAGCTGAGAAGGAGCTAGATGAAAAATGGAAGAAGATTGATGCAGATATTCAGAAGAAATTTGGTCAGCTACAGAAACCAGACAAGACTTTTCATCACCATTCACAAGTCAAACAAATCTATGTGAATGAAATGAATCTAGGTAGCTTGGAAAAAGGCCAATCCTCATGCATCAAATCTCCAAAAGCTAATATGATTTTGAAGCCTAAAAGGAACTATTCAAAGCTCTCAGACAAAAATCATGTGGATCTTATGTTTGAGACACCTAGGCCAGATGAAAAGAAGCTGTTGGCTAGGTCAAATGCATTTTACAAAGATCCATCTGATTCAGCTCAAAAGAAGAGAATTGCCAAAATCTACAGGAATGGAAAAGAAATTTGTGTGGTGGCTAGACACCCTTTGTTTGTAGAACCTAAGAAGGAAGAAAAAGAAATGATCAAGCAAGAAAAGAAGCAGGCTGTTTAGATGCTAAGAAGCTCAAACAAAAGAAGGAACAAGCTGCTATCTTGGCCAAACTTTAAGCTGTCAAATCTACAACTGAGATTTTTGAAAAACCATCTGTGATTACTGAAGCTCAAGATCAACAAATACAAAGTGAACCTCCATATAAAAGAAAATTTAGATACAAGCTTCATTCTAAAAGAAAATTGGACTTTAGTGATGAGGAAATGAAAGACTACATTCCTAAACAGTCTACAACTACAACTCAAATATCCAATCCCTCAGTGGTGCATGAGGAACGGCATCAATGCCTATAGGAAACTGCGGAACGTTTCCTATCCGCTTGCAAATTGGGAGCTTGGTCCTGTTCATTTTGTCTATCCGTTGTTGTGTGATAAAAGAAGAAAGCAAGGGTGAGCAACAAGCCCACCGAAATAATATGTATAATAATTGATAATATATGAGCATTCTCATAGTACTCATGAAAGTCTTGTTTAAGAAGAAATGAACCAAGTTTGATATCTTAATGCGACCAAGTCGCAAAATATTTAGTATATATGTATATATACTTTTCAAAATCTTGGAAGTCCTCTTCCATGCATAATATACACAGAGTTTTAGTTTATAACTGTATAAAAATATCGTTGCAAGGTGATCTCATATATCTAACCTTGTCTAAATATTTTTCTGAAATTTTTTGTCAGGCATAAGATAATCATTAACCAGATATAAGTTGAAAAGATGAAGTTACAAGATACTCCAATATACTTATATCTTTTCCGAATACTACTTGGACTACCACCGTTCAAGGTATAATTAGTTTCAAAAGTTCATCACATAGATGAGACTACAAGATAAGACTTGAATAGATTCAATCTTTGAAATATCATTATAAAGAATAAAGTTACGAGATACTTCATTAAGTACCGATATATATATACACACCTATATATATATACATTTCATTCACTCTTCTGCTATGGAAGTATAAGCAGAGTTGTCATTCCCAAGAATTTTGGAAAGAAGAAACTTTGGCATAAACCTGATATCTTGCTGATCAGGCAAAGATACCAATTAAGTCACCTTTTCTACTAGTAGATGGATGAATCCCCCACTGGTCATCACCCTGGCCGTATTAGGACCTTATGCTGGACTGCCACTCAGCCACTTACGCATTGATGGACTCCCACTGAGCCACTTACACTTTCATGGATCCCCACTGAGCCCATGTTGCTTATGCCGACGCATTTCGATTGGGCTTACTTCCCGAATGTTGGGCAAGTAATCAAACTCTTTTATCAAGTTAGCAACTTTGTTGCTCCAAAAATACACCACAGAGCCGGATCCCTTAGATTCTGAGCGAGTATTTAAATCCCCTTCGAAAGGAAGATCTTAAATCTGAAAATGAGTTTTGGGATCCGCTCTAGCTTTTAAAATCATTTTGAAGACTCGAAAACATTTTAAAGAATGTTTAGAGTAATGATGATTTAATAAAATAAATCATTCCCGATATGTTAGAAAATATCTGAATATTATTATTTAATAATATTCCCATAAGGATAATCTTTATAAAAATAATTGAAGTAGAAATTTTAAAACTCATACTTGAAATGAATAATAAATTACAAAAGATATACTTATACGAAAGTACGATCTTTATTTGAATAATCGAAAATAAGTTTGATTATTATTCAAAACTATCGAATATACCTTATCCGATTAGTAGTTATAGAAACTATATATATTGTTAGATATATTTGTGATGTCATGTCTAATAATGATTTGTGTTTAGTTTTCAGATCTTGACTAACAGGACAAATCAGGACTTAACTGGAAATCAGTACTTATACTGAAGTCAGAACTTAAGATATCAGAACTTAAGTTATCAGAACTTAAGATATTAGAAGATATTCATCAGAAGATAATATCAGGATTTAAGAAGACATTCAGATAAGGAAGGCGGCTGATTGAAAGGAAAGAAGATCAAGACTAAAACAAGAAGAGATATGCATGGAGAAGAATTCTATGAAGAATAGAAGACTTGGAGGAAAAGATAACTAATTGATATATTTTAGAATACAGAATCATATTCGATATCAATTAGAGATTATCTTGTAACTGTGTGATATATAAACACAGACATAGGGTTTACACTATAAGCGTTATCATTATCGAGAATATTATTCATTGTAACCCTAGCAGCTCTTAGTGATATTGTTCATCACTGAGAGAGAACAGTTCCATTGAAACACAGTTTTATTAATAAGATTATTCTTTGTTACATACTTGTGTTCTTAATTCGATTTGATTGTATTATTTACTATATTCAACCCCATTCTATAGTGTGTGTGACCTAACATATATATATATATATTAATTGGGAACATCGACTCTCGGTTTAGAAAAATGTTCACCTTCGGGTTCCCTATACTAAGGGTATACGCAACTACTGCTTATCTCTAGCATAGGTATTATGCAGTTTATAAGCATTTGTGTTGATAATAGAATATCAAGATTACGAAACAGGCATGCATATATATCATATCAACATGCTCCAATATATCGCAATATTTGCTAATAACAATCATGCACTTATCACAAGATAATGCATATACACATATACATCACAGCAACAGTTATACGGGTAGAAAATTTGCCTGAGCGACTAGGGGTGGTAAAAGGCATGGGGCAAGTCTGGTAACCTATAAACAACATATAAGTTGGAATTAAACCACGGTCGCTTAAGAAACTAGTCTTTAACCAATTAGACCCTAACGTTCACTTTTACGCTTAACTATTCACATAAGTCGCTCGAGTACCCTCGGCTCCACCATTTTTAATAAATTAACCGCTATGAATTTTAAGGCGACTCTTTCGCGAATACTCTACCAACTGACCTATTAATCTTACATAATTGTTTCATACTCCAATTAGTCATTTAAGGACCTTAACCAAGGTTTCAAAGTAAGGCGAGGGGTAATGGTTCGTTCGCGAAATGCCGTTACTTAAAACGGTCGTTTCTCCTAAACCGTACATCGGATTCAAGCGAACCACATACCAAAACGAAGCTTACGACACGATCTAGCTAAACATTGTAAAGTTACAGATTAAACAGTTAGCTCTCTGTCCCGAACACTAAGAACAAGCAGTGGTATGAAAACGGGCATTACGACGGCTATGTTTACGCGATTACCAAGTTTTAAACCACTCCAAACAACCACAAATCAACTCACAACCATCAATACAACCAAACTTTATCCAACCCTTACTACATCAGTCCATAACCTCATGATTATCCAACTCATTCATTTACAAACAAGGGCTACTAACTATACTTAAGGTTCATTAACTATAAACAAGATTCAATCATCAAAATCAGTACAAACCCAAGCAAACTTTAAGTAAACAAGCAACATGCTTCTCATATACTATATCAACCAAAACCATTCCTAAATACTCAAAAGTAAAGCTAGGGTTTGAAGTTTATACCTTCTTGAAGCTTCCTTACACAACACAAGAGCTTTGAATGCCTAAAAGAACCTTGATTCTTTCTTGTATAACCTTATACTTTCATAAAAAAATCAAGAAAACTAAAGTTATTTCTTGAAAGTTATTATTCACCATATCCGTCCTTGATTTAATGGAAGAGATTCATGAGGAATTGGAAGCTTAAACTCCTAGGATATACTTATCTAATCATCAAGAAGCTAAGGAATTTACCTTGGATTTGTTAATGAAGTGAAGCTTGGATTCTTGAATTTTTTTCTTCCTTGGAAATGAAGAAGGCCCAGAGCAAATAGCAAGGTCAACTCCCCTTCTTTTTGTTTTATGAAATTATTCTTTGTTGCTTCTCTTTTTGCCTTAGCAAATGATATATCTTTTTACCATGGTTAATTTTGTATGGCCCAAAATCAACCAACAAAACAAAATCCTTTTGTCATGCTTATGTCATCAAGCTTGTGTCATCTTTTTAACACTTGTCTTCCCTTTGTGGTGTGATGACATCATCATCCACTAACCTCTTTGATTAACCCTTAATTACTTGGCTAATGACCGCTTATCTGTTATACGGTTCGCTTAACTTTCGTTCTCGTTTGTCATTTGAGGGATCATATCCGGGATCTTATTACTTGGGTTCCCCTAAACCTTTCTCAATATTTTATATTCCTTTTATGATCCTCTATTATAATCCTTAAATTAAAATCCTTTTAATCATGTTACCTTATACTCAATTCTTTCGATATTTGGTGGATTTTCGGGAAAAATCAAAGTGTTCGAATTTGGGTTTTGACGATCTTTACATACACTTATATACCATATAGAGTACTAATAAGATATCAGAATATCAATAAAAGAACTCCTACATAGTGTGGCATGAAAAGTTTTCTTAATCAGCATAATCAGCAAAATCACTATTCATAAGGGTTACAAAAAGTCCAATTTTTTTTTGGAGTTATTACAAAATCACAAGGAATATAAAATTTACAAACCTTGAGAAGAACATCTTCAAGTACCCCAAGAGGATATTTTACAGTTCTGTCTGCCAATTGTAGAGAGATACGTGTGAGTTTTAGTTCACCCATTTGAAGCTTGTCACAGATTGATAATGGCATTAAACTGACACTTGCTCCAAGTTCACACAAAGCTCTTTTAATTTCAACATTCCATAGTTTGACAAGAATAGAGTAGCTACCTGGATCCGCTAACTTTTTAGGAAGATGATTATGCAAGATGGCACTACACTCTGCCGTTAATGAGATAGTGGAACTTTCTTCAATCTTCCTCTTCCTTGACAATATATCTTTGAGAAATTTTACGTATGAAGGCATCTCTGATAAAACATCCATGAATGGAATATTAATTTGCAGCTTCTGCAGAATTTTAAGAAATTTACCATACTTCTTCTCAAGTTTAGCTTGTGCCAACCTTTGTGGAAAAGGAACATGAGGCACTATGGTTTAATAGGAGCAACAACGGGTTCCTTCTTCTCTTCTTCCACAGCCTCTTCTTCGATCACTTTTTCAGCTGTAATGTGTAATGTCATCTTCATGATTTTTAGCATTCACAATACTTTTGCTCAACCCTAAATCTGGTTCTGGAAATTCTTTTCCATTCCTCAGAGTTACTGCATTGATATGACCTTTTTGTGGTTGTTCAGTTTGGCCAGGAAGTTGGCCTGAAGACTTGTTGAGTTGGCTCTACTGCTGAGCAATTTGAGTAATCGAATTTTCCATTAACTTGTTGTGAGCCTTTGTCTCATTGATACTTGCATCAAAATTATCATTCTTCTTTGCCTGTGTAGAGATAAATCCTTCCAAAAGATTTTCCAAGTTAGATTTTTGTGGCTGAGTTGGTGGAATTTGAGCTTGAGCCTGATTATTTCTGTAGGAAAAATTAGGATGATCTCTCCATCCTGGATTGTACGTGTTAGAGTAAGGATTATATTGTTGTCTTTGATTTTGGTTGTAAAGGACATTTGTTTGTCCCATTGCTAATCCAGAAGGATTGAGCTGACAAATATTTTGAGTGTGTTTAACTACACCACAAATCTCGTATGTGGCAACTGTAGATGAAGTTCTAGAATCCAATTGCTCAATCTTCTTAACCATTGCCTGCATAGTAGTATTCAACATGGTTAGAGCATCAACATCATACTTACCTCCCTTCTTAGGATGATTTCTGTCACTGTATGGATATTTATCATTGGATGTCATATCATCTAACAAAGCTTTCGCATCCTCAGTGTTCTTCTTCATAATAGATCCACCAGAAGCAGCATCAACAAAAATTCAGAATTCTTGTGTTAACCCATTGTAGAATGTCTGGATCAACAACCAGTTAGGAATGCCATGGTGAGGACGTTGTCTCTGAAGTCTTTTGTATCTTTTCCACGAATCATGAAGAGACTCCTCATCATCTTGATGAAAGTTAGATATGTCGTTGTTGATATGAGGACATTGTTGATGAGTGTTAGGGATATGTGTATTAGTTTGATGATAAGTTAAACAAAACACTTAAGTTAAAATCTAGTGTTTGTAGCCTCAACGGATAAGACCACTCTGGCTATCCGTTGATGGAGTAGCTTCACTTGGAAATAAGTTTAGTATTGTAGCACATTTCAGTTTCTGTATTTAAGCTATAATTCTTAAATTTTATGGGAAATTATAAGTCATGTTGACTACTAGTGGATATGCAAATAGGAGGGCTAATTGTAAATATTTCATGCCTTGTAATTTTGTATAAGTGAAGTAGTATCAACGAATAAATTAAAGGCCTTCAACGGATGAGAAACAAAGCTTCAACGGATGTCTCTAAAGCTTCAACGGATAACATCCATCAACGGATGAGTGCATCAACGGATAAAGCTTTAACTGCTAATGCATCAACGGATAAAGCTTCAACTGATAAAGCATCAACGGATAAAGCCATCAACGGATGAAAGCTTCAACGGATTCTAAGTTCAATAGCAGTTAAAAGTGACAATGCATAAGCTGACAGAGGCACATGGGTTGACAGAGACAATTGGAATGTGGTAGCCTCTTGGAGGAATCAAGAAAATGCAGCATTTCCATTCTGGTGCAAACAAGGAAGTATTCAAAGATTCACAGTTTATCTTAGATTGCATTGGATAGAGAAATGAAGAAGAAACATGTGAAGAATCTTTTTAATTGTATTTGTGCTTTTGTCTTCACTTTTAATCTTGGTGATATATAAACCAAGTTGCAGCTAGTAATTAGATGGTAAATTTTCCAGAGCTGTTTAGAAAAACATAGAGAGAAAATCATCTAGTTTGTACTAGCACGCAGCTGTGATCAATTCTTTTGAATCACAGATTTTCTGAAATACACATCTCTGGTGGAACAACAAATCTACCAGAAAAGTTTTTGAAGCCTTTGTGTTCTTTACATTTGTGTCTTGAATACATATCTGTCTGAACCTGCTCAAAGCAATTCACACACAACTGTTCATCAAAACACTTAGCCTTTGAAACTGCTCAAAACTTGAAAAAGTTTTGAGATTTACATTCAACCCCCCTTCTGTAAATCTCATTGTTAGTTCCTTGGGAATAACAATGAGCTTTGCAGTCTTCTTCTGACCGAAAAATTTGAGTAGAAAGGCCTTTGCTAAACCATCCCAAGTAGTGAACTTGTTTGGCACTTCATCTTTTAACCAATCTTTTGCTGCATCTCGAAGAGAGAATGGAAATAATCGCAGCTTTATCGCATCATCACTAACATTAGTCAACTTTATCGTATCACCCTTCTCCAGAAAACTCTCAAGATGATCTACGGGATTTTCATTGGACAATCCTGCGAAAGAATCATTGGAGATGAATTGGGTGAATTGAAGCTTGATTTTAAAGTGGGTAGCAGTGACTGTTGGTCTGAGAATACTGGAGAGTACGTCTTTAGTGTCTGGCATACCCTGCTCATTGAGAGCTTTAGTTGGTTCACCCATAACTTCCTTGTCTTTTTGTTTTCTTTGTGCACCTGCTTGTCTTCTTGCTGTAGCTTCAATTTCAGGATTAAAAGCAATCAATTTTTCAGTACCTGAACTTCGAGTTTGCATGCAACAAGAAAACTAGAAACCCAATATCAAATAACAAGGGAATAATAGCCGAAGCACACGACTAAAAGACTTAGTTAAACTAACTCAAAAATTTACTAATCTAATACCACTTTATCCCCGGAAGCCGTGCCAAAAATTTGAAAAGGCTGTCGCGTGCCTATCAAATAATAATTCCTAAAAAATCCTTCTAACTATGTAGTAGGGTAAGTCAGAGTCGATCCCACGTAGACAAAGATACCAATCACTTGTAATTCTTGACTCGATTTAACTAAGCAAGTAACACAATAAAAATTGAGAGATTGCTTAACTAAAATTATACTAGAGCAATTACGTTGTATTAATCAAATAATTAAAAATATCTAGAGTTAAGTATCCCCGCTAGCATGATTCAATGGAATTATGATTTCCCATCCCAATCGATCATATACTACTCAAGAGGAAAGACGCACCCAATAAAATACCAATAACCTCTCTCGAGTATTAATGGCTTCTCTAAAATACAATCAAGCCTATTTTCATGGTATCATGCAATTTAGAGATATTAAACACAACATCCTAACTTCCTAACAATCCATTCTACCTATTTTCATGGAGAAGTTCGTGTCCTTATTGGATAAATCACAACCACCTAAGTCCAACTTTCGTTGATAAATAGATATTGGGTTACAATAATACACATAATCACGTCTTACATGTAATTGTTAATTAAGCACAACTCATTTACAACATGTAATATAACTAAATTGGAGGAATTGGGAAAATCATGCATCAATCATAACTAGGGCTTTACTTAACCCTAGATTTAAAAATCTACTCACACATAACTAGATTAACAAAACATATAATATAATAAGAACACATAATTGATATTGATGAGAATAGAGAAGAAAACCTTCAATTTTTTTTACAAGAAGAAAAGTGGTGATCTCCCCTCTGTATATGTATGTATATGTATATATAATAAAGTCTTTTAATGCTTCTAGGAAAAATACAAGTATGTTTCCTAAACTGATTGGAATTCTAAAGGAAAATTCGCAGCTGACTTTTCTTCAATAATTTTGGGCCGCTCCAGTTGTAATTTAATATTTGGACCTCTGTAGAATGAAAGATAATTTCGTTAATCGTGTGAGCTATTTTAATCGTCCAATTCTGACTTCTGGAACTCAATATATGGCCCAAACAGTGAATTGTGTGCATGCAGTCCAACAAATCCGAATTTCCTTATAATAAATCTCCAAATTAAACTCTAATTCTCCAGTCCATCCAAGTTTAGGATTTCCTTTCTTCCTACAATAAAACATTGAAATCTAATTAATAAAAATCCAAATCAATACAAAATATAACAAATATGAGGAATAAAATTATATAAAATATATATCATATCAATGCACCCCATACCCTGATCAAAACAGAAACTCTCACCCACAAACAACCTAAATCGAAAATCAAAAAGCAAATCATAAGCTTTCTACATATACATATATATTTTAGACAAGAACACCAAAAATACTTGTGCAAACCCAGAAAAATCGAAGCATAAACAAGCCAAAAACACAAAACAACAACAGATCTAAACACTAAACCCTTTACAAGCGAAAAAACCTACAACTTCCACCACAAACAAGAACCAAAAAGATACAAAACATAAAACCACGAAGCATAAAGATCGAGGCATGCAAAAACTTGAACAAACAAAAGGAGAAATTAAAAATGGAGCAAGAAAAATAAAAAAGGTGTGAAAACTTACAAGTTTTTCGAGCAAAGGAATGATCGACGAGGAAGCAACAGAGGAGGAAAGAAACAAAGCCTTCGAAGTTTCAAGAAATTTGGGAGAAAACAAAGAGAATAGAGACTATTTATTTCTTTGTTGTGAATAAGAAAGAAAAAAGAAGGGTTTTTATAGGGGGGAGTGACACAACCTCCCATACCACCTGACACCTTAGGATTGGCCCAAAAGGCAGTTACAAAAAAAGAAAAAGAAAAAATAATATATATATATATACATATATATACACACACTTAAAGCCCCATTAAACCATTAAACCACGTAATGATTATGGGGAGAATTCCAAGGAAAATTAACTGCCCCATAATTCAAAATCCTGAGGGGGGACTGAAAAGATGTTACAAATTCCCCCATTTTTTCAGCATCCAAAGCCTCCTACCCGAATCAAAAACTCTTACCCAGATCCCCCGACAATTCGGATTGCTATCCAAAAGAAGCAGAATTCTCTCTAAGGCAGCCACTTTCACCTACCTGAATCTGGATCGGTCTCTATAACACCAGACCCGGATTAGGGGGGGCAAGAAATAAACAGAATTTTCTCCAAGACATCCACTTTCACCTACCTGAATCCGGATTGGTCTCTATAACACCAGACCCGGATTGGGGGGCAGGAAAGAAACAGAATTTTTCTAAGACAACAGCTACATAAAACTTCTCTACTCCCTCATCCAGAAAATCCGCATAAGGGAGTGGGGGGCAAATGATAGGGTATAAGCAACCCAGCTAGACCCCAACCCAGATCTAAGGTAAGGCAGGCTCAGTTGATGGACCAAGACCCCCCTCACCCAAAATAGTCAAGTGGAGAGACCCAGGCTCAGGGCCAACCCAGGACCAGGATCATCTCCCAACCAGGATCAGTTCCCGGCTAGAATCCAACCCAGTTAGGACAGACCCAAGGGGGGTCCCGACAAGCAAAGGCATACCCCACAACCCACCAAGAAGGGGTACGTGGGCACGTGACGATGACAGTTATCAATAACTAACATCTGAGACAAGCATGACACGTGTCAGCATACCTTTGGTTCATTCTAAAGGTGGTCCTTGTCTAGACACATATATGCAATCTACTCAAGTTAGGTGTCCTCTGCCTCTAACAACGAACGGCCATGATCTAAATGTACCAACCCTTAAACTCTACCTTTGGGCTATATATACCCCAAAGAGAAATGGTTTAAGGGTTAGACACACTTTTATACACACACGAGCATATACACTCACAGCCACCTCTTATCCTATCTATCTTCATCTCCCCCAAACAAGCTCTTATTCTCACACCGGAGGCGCCACGGGGCTCAAACCCCCTTCCGGTGTTGTTTTGTAGACGCCCCACAACAGCTACACATCACTCACAACAAGAAGGTCCAGGCACGGCGTCGGAAGGAGCCGCCCCGCTCACCGGAGTTATCACTACTTGAATTCTTTTTAACATGCTATTAAGATGAATAAGCACTTGGATTAATTAAAGGCGTTGTGACCTTCAATACTATAGTATCAAAGATAGGTCTAGCTAGCATTTAACATGAATTAGTAGCCTTTGTGGATATCAATGTGAATTTCTAGTTTTTTGGCTATCAACGTGAATTATCGGCCTTTGAGGCAAATAACGTGAAATAATGTGAATTCCGGAATGATACTAAAAGATTTATTGGTTACAACAATAAAAGTCAAGGGAATACTAGCACATATATATTCATGTACATGGCATTAGTATTTTATTGTTCTTTTATATGTGTTAAATTTGTTATAGTAAGGTTAAAGTGAGTTATGCTCATTGAGTTGCAACTCATATCAAATACAAATACTTTACAGGTTATCCTAAAACTAGACTTTTGCGTGATATCAAGTTTGGAGTGGTAAATAAAGGCTTAAGTCACAGGTCGACCAACTAATGCTCCAGACTCCCTACTCTTCAGTACTTGTATATATAGCTATATGTAGCTAAGTCTTTTGGGAAGTTGGTTGTAATGTTTTGTGTTGAACTCCGTTTGTATAACTTAAGGCGGAACGTGGGTTTGTAATATTAATACATATGTTTTTGTGAATTTAAAATTTGAGCGTTTGAACCTATTTAGTTTTATGAGAATATATATTCAATTAGAGTAAATTATATAAATACAATGAGGTACAAGGGTGTCACACACTAATACATAAAAATAAAATATTAAAATTTGATCTAATATAAATAATGCATTAAATGTAGTGCATTCCACTATCGGTTATTAAGTATATTTCTAAAATAAGAAGATTATTGCTTAAAGATTTATTAAATCAGACAATATTTTACACCCTCATTTTCACCAAAATTAATTTTAATTATGATACTTTTCTGAGTGTACTTTATTTTTAATTATGTTATAAGAGAATATGTCATTTTATATTAGTTTTAATATATGTCTTACATTCTTATTAATTTACTCATCGCGCGCGTGTGTATATATATAATGGGATTTAAAAGATTATCATATTTTTGAAATAATTTATAATTGTGTTGATCAATTTTTTTATAATTTAATATAATAAATATTTTAAATTTTAAATTTGTCATTTCTTTGTATTATAAATCAATTTTAATATGATTTGATATTAAAAAATAAGATATTAAACGAATTAATATATTGTTTATATAAAAGAATATTAAGCTTATTTACTACTACAATTTCATATGTAAAAATTAGACCTGGCAATACTGGTATACGACACGTGAACATGGTACGAAACGACACGAATAATTAGTGTTTGGTTTTGAAAATTTGGTACACTAACACGAAAGTACACGGACACGAATATAATCAGTGTCGGGTTTGGGTTTCCAATATAGGTACATGACACGGAACTAAAGTACACGGAATAGATAAATAATTAATTTTTTAAAAATATATAATATACATATATATAATAAATACCAAATGTGAATTTTACCTATTCTAAATAACATATATATAATTGTAAACATTAAAATATATTTTATTATTCCTTGACTACATGAGTGAGCACTTCATCATTTAATTATCTGTTGTATTTTTTAACAAATAATATTTTTCGTATATAATTCGTGTACTTTAGTGTACTAAAGCAGGTAAACACGAATATATTAGTTCCAGGTTAGTGTCACCAAATTGGTACACGAATGCAAATCCGGGTCGGGTTCGGATTTAAGGTTTGGTACACGAAAACACGAAAGTACACGGAACGTTTGTACACGACACGGAACGTTACCGGATGTAGTAAAAATGAGTTGATGGGCACAAGTTAATGTTGTACTATTAGTCGGGTCCTCCCATTTTAACATTTCAGACTAATTTTAAGTGCGTGAATATTGTACTACTAGCCGGGTCCGCCCATTTTAACATGTCAGAGTTTTAATCAAACTGATTTCACCGTGATCGTATGGTTTTTTATTGATATTTTTATATTATTTAAAATTATAATAAATTTATTTCAGTTAATATTAAATAGTATATAATTGATAAAATTTGAATCATTAATCTTATAAATATGTTTACAAATAATACTGATATTTGGTATCTGCATGATTCAAACCTGAAACTTAAATAACGTATTAATACTAATATAAGTATTTAATATTGGTAGGATTCGAACCTTTGAGCTTGATTTGTGTAAAATAATAATATAAATATTTATTTTTTGGCGAGATTTGAACCTAAACACTTGAATATTATATATCCTTTTAGTATTTTGATTTGACGTTTTCATCACTTGATTAAAAAGATTCGACGATCATAAATTAATAAATGAGAATAATCAAATCAACCAAAAAAAGCATATCAAATTATATCTGATTTCAGTTATTATAATATTGTATAGATTTGTATAAGGTAGGCCGGTAGGGTGTGTCAGCTTTTTGGTGAAAAATAGTAAAAAAATTATTTGGTTAAATTCAATAATTACTTCCATGAGAAGTATTTTTGAATAAAAGCTGGTTTTAGAGAAAAAACTAACAAGAAAAAGTCCCCATACTCTTAAAAAAAAGTTGTTTTTCATCTTTTGCAAGAAGCGCATATTATTTTTACTATAAATCTTTATCAAAAACATTTTAATTTTTAATAATTTACATTAAAATAAGTATGTGTCAAAAATATTATTAAACAATATAACAACACTTTTTCTAACGGTACAACAGTTTTTAACAACAATCGCAAACAAAGCCATATAAATAATAAATATAGAAAACTATTATTAAAAACTAAAAAATACTCCATCTGGCATTACT
Source organism: Apium graveolens (assembly GCF_009905375.1). Classification (NCBI taxonomy): domain Eukaryota; kingdom Viridiplantae; phylum Streptophyta; class Magnoliopsida; order Apiales; family Apiaceae; genus Apium; species Apium graveolens. The sequence continues at coordinate 45,591,723 of NC_133652.1, read as the reverse complement.
TTTTGGCACGCTTTTCAAAACTCCATTAATGTATAATTCCATAATATTTTTTAAATTTTTTCTGAATAAAAGTTTAAACAGACTAGCAGATTGCTTTCAGTTATATAATCAAAAGCATTTCCAAGTAAATTCAAATCTTATTCTTGTTCATATCATGTCTTAATATCTTGTGTTAATTCTTATGATTTGCCATGACATAGACACAGATATATATAATCTGCATCTGCATATTATGTCTTAGTTCTTTGTTTTTTATCTTAATCTTACTATACTACTCTCCCTACTGTTTACATTAATATTTGTTGATCCTATTACGTCCTTTTGGTATCAGAGCCATAAGGGAGTTGTATTATTGTTGTCTATTGTATCTCTGTTCTCAGTTCTTAAACTTTTGTAGTTAAGCCTTTGCCGAGTCGTTTTGCCTAGTTTATCGGTTATAAGTCCAAAGGAGGCACTAAACCCGTTTTTCCTAGGATTGTAAGCAAAAGCTTAGCCTACGTCTTTTTTGATCTTAGAACATGGATTCTGTATTCTGCAGAACTACATCTCTTTCAAACTCTTCCACTAGTATGTTAGATCCAAGAAATATTACACACAGTGCTGAAACCAACATCGAAAACCTCCAAAAAGCAATAGAGCGTTGGGATATCCCAAAAATCCCCAAAAGCCAAGTTTATGATACAAAATGGTATAGTTCAAGTTCTTCCATCAAAACCGAAGAAAGGGACATACACCTATCAAAATCATTCAAAACAATTCACCTTCTCACCAAAAGTTCCCTAGAAAAACTAGCAAAATCATACAATTACATCCATATAGGTTTAGTCCAAGTCGGAATTAAGCCCTTAACCAAGGAAGGATTAGACACCTCAATACTAGCCATTTTAAGAGATGCTAGATTCCTTGAGTTCAATGACTCTCTGTTAAGTTCCATAGAATCAAGTCTATGCAACGGGCCCATCTCTTTTAGTTGTTATCCAAATTTATCCATTTCCCTTAAAGACAGGAATGTTATCCATAGCATGACACTCCAAGTTAAAACTCACAACTATAAAATGTTAGAAGGATCAATTCCAGTGGCTTTGATCTTTCGAATTCATTACAAAGCAATAATGTCCATTGGAGATGATGGGCATAAAAATGCTTTTGTCAAAGGAGAAACCATCCTTCTCCAAACTGACCTTTCAAGGTCTAACACAGTTATTCCTCGATCCATAAAATGGCAGGACATTTCCCTTCCAACTGAATGGGTTTTAGAAGGAGTAGCTCGCCCTAGATTACCGGAAAGATTAGAACCAAACACACAAATACACCAAGTTCACCAAGATGATAATGGAAGAGTCACTCTTGCATTTGATCGATCATCCCGAGCCTCTTTTATTAGTTCTCGATATTCCGATGCTTCCTCAAGAACCTTAGAAAGGATTTCTCAAATTCCTTCTATCATTAACACTACCTCAAAACCAAGATACTCCACATCAGATATACCCAATACCTCTATGAGTGGTGTAGATTATTCTTCCAATATACCTCACCCATTCTATAAACAAAGTCAATTACCACCAAACCAAAACACGGTTTCCCCTTCCTCACCAACATCCCCAACCTTCTCTGCTATAACTGAGAATATGGGAATGACAAGTGAGCTAAATGTAATTGAAATAGAATTCCAAATCAATAAAACTTTTCTCCGTGAAGAGTTTTACTCTCCCCAAAACACTGAAAAAAGAAATTGGGTTTTTACTAACTTCAAAGAACAAAAGACACAAATTCAAGAAATTTATTATGAATTTCTTAACCAAAATAAAATCCAAATGATATTCTTTGATTGGTTGGAAATTTACTCCTCTGACCAAAACTTATTTTTCCCATTCACAAATTACCTAAACCCCATCACTCGAAGTATGAGCCAAAAACAAAAACAATGGGAAACAACCAGCGGAACTATAGAATCACACCACCCACCTTTTAGAAATGTCACATTAACAGTTCATAGTGAAAAAATTGAGGCACACCCCATCAAAAGACCAGATGATGACATATTAAAAAATACTAGGAATACAATCCTTGCTGTTAATTACACAAACACCCACCTAAATAGCATAGGAAGTCAACTAAACCGAATAGAAGACCGAATTCAAAAAACAATAGATTTACCCAAAATTATTAATAATCAAGAACCCATATTTAAGCCATACCAAGTTTCTAGACAAAGCCAACAACAAATTCAAACAAATAGACCAGAATTCGTTAAAGCCATCAAAGACCATCTTAGCAGACTTGAAGCTTCCTCTTCAACAACCCAAATAGCTGCTGACAGCGTTTCATCTAAACAACTAAACGTCATACATCATGACTCCGATGAAGATGCTTTCATACCCCAGGTTCATGACCTCCGTCAAATGATTCCAAAATTCACAGCCCCAGACATTGGAGTTGAAAATAGACCTGAAATTTTAACCCAGTCTAAATTCAATGCTTCATCTGTTTATGAATGGAATATAGATGGAATGTCTGAATATAATATTCTAAATCATTTACAACAAATGACCATGGCAGCCAATGCTTATACAACCCAAATAGGAACCCCGGACAAAGCTATAGCCGAATTACTCATAGCAGGGTTCTCTGGCCAATTAAAAGGTTGGTGGGACTATCACCTTACCCCTGAAAATCATCTTGAAATCCTAAATTCCATTAGGGAAGATGAAGAGGGAAAACCCATTTTAGATGAACAAGGAAACCCTATCCACCAGATGGCATATAGTAAGATTAAGATAAAAAACAAAGAACTAAGACATAATATGCAGATGCAGATTATATATATCTGTGTCTATGTCATGGCAAATCATAAGAATTAACACAAGATATTAAGACATGATATGAACAAGAATAAGATTTGAATTTACTTGGAAATGCTTTTGATTATATAACTGAAAGCAATCTGCTAGTCTTTGTGTGTACAATTTGAGAAAACTTGAGAATAAACTTCGGAAATATGAACTGATATCACTGGTACAAGATGTGTATATTATCTGCTCTGTAATTTTAAGTGTGTCTATTACTCTCTTCTTCTTCTTATTTATAGAAAGATGAGGAGTCCAGTTTCTTGAAACAGCATCATTGTTTTTCTTAGTGGAGGGGCTGCTTTCCTGAGTGGACAGCATGACTTGAGTGGGAGGTCCTCTTTTTTCTTAGTGGAGGGGCTGCTTTCCTGAGTGGGAGGCTGCTTTCTTCACTGGATCTTGAGTATGATTCCTCTTCCACCGAAAGTTGCTTTGTTTGGAGAATATTGCTGAGTTGGTCTCAGTGGGAATCTCCTTTTGTGTCTTCTTTGTCTTCTTGCTGAGTTAGTCTCAGTGGGAAGTGTCTTCTTTGTCTTCTTTTGTGAACTCGGGAGAAATGCTGATAAAATTTTAAATGATGTACAATTATTATTCTCTCTCTCTTTTTTTTTAAGTACTTTTTACTGTTTTACCCCTAATAATTTGGAGTAAAAATTTATCTGTACAAGCTGATTACAATAATTAAATAAAGGAAAACTAAGCAATATGAAATGATGAAAATTTGGACACTATTTTGGGGGGTATTTTGGACTTTTTTCTTTTTCTTTTTTTTTTCTTTTTTTTTTTAATCAGTGGAAACTACAGGGGAAAAAATCCCGTGACAGTCATCTTCGTTGTCATTTCCTAAATGAACCGGACTGCTGTCGTCATCGGAATCATAAATTGAATTTGCGAGTTGAAGTAAAGATTCTTTGTATTGGCTTCTGGTTTTTGCTTGGGCTAATAATGCCTGGGCATTTGACTTTTGGGCAAAGAAAGTGGTAACTTCTTTGTTGGTAATAAAATTTTGACTTGATAACCATTTTTGAATGATTTCTTTGGAAATCTTTTGGTCTTCTTTGAAATTGCTCCACCATTTGACTTTAAAGGACCGAACAATACAGGACTGTATTTGGTTAAAATGAATTTTAAATTCCCAAGAACAGACCCTTGGAAGGAAGAATTTTGAACATAACATTAAGAGAGGAGGAAAACGTCTTTCGTATTCTGTGGGTTTGAAATGTGTTTTGAACAGTTTTAGACATTCTGATGCATTTGTGTTAGGTCCCAATTTGTTTGTAGAAGGGGGGGTTGAATGCAAACAATACCGTTTAATCGAATAAAATGCGGAATAAAATTGTGAAACAAAATTCAAGTTAAATAAAACTTTTATTAAACTTGAAAGGTGTTACAACTACGGTATCGGTTACAAGGGATTAATCTCAAATCAATTATTACAAATCTAGAATAAATTCGACATGAACTTTTTCTATTTTTGTAATTAAAAGATCAAATGCTAAATGCGATTTGAGATTAAGTTCTAGGGATTTTAATCCGCTAGATTGATACACAAGAACAAGATAAGTATTTCTAGTTGATTGGATTTAACTTTACAATCTAGAAATTGATCTTGAAGTTGCAGATGAGATGAAATATTTTTCTGCTCCTTTTTCTTTTGTTCTTGAGTTTTTGTTCTGTTTGATTGCTATTATCTTCTTAATGTAACAGACTTCTGCTTCTTTTTATCAAACAGCCGAATGTAAATTGATGACAATCCTTTTGGTCAGCAAGACTTTCGGTGTGACAAAATTTACAACTAGCAAGACTATTAAAATGAGCTAGCAAGACATTCGGTATGACTATTGATTGTCATACCGATTGTCATATTAGTTCAAATAAATTGTCTTGCTGAATTAATAACAGATTTTAATCTAAACAGAAATTCTAATAAGACAATTAAATGTATTGGCATGACTTTCGGTATGACTATCAATTGTCATACCGATTGTCATACTAGTTCAAATGAATTGTCTTGCTGAATTTAAGCAGATTTTAAACCAATTAAAATCTTGTAAATCCTTAATATTAATTCTAAATTAATTAATCAATTTAATTCAATTAATCAATAAATTAATCTTTACAGATTTAATTTATTTTCTTAATTAAATTATATGACTTAATTAATTAATAGAGAATTAATACTAACACTGAGCAGCATCCATTCTTCTGACAATCTTCTGAAAGTCACTGAGACTTATGAATCAATTCCGCCACTTCAATGCTGACACTCGATGTACTGTCTGGTTCATGAGTGACTAACTTCCGTGACGTTTCTTCATGTCTTGACTTTGATATTCTGATTGAATCCTTGTAATAAATGATACCTTGACGAGATCTCTGTCACTTGATTAAATCCACGATCTTGATTTATATCACTGAGGCATGATCAAATTCTTGAACTTCTTCCAGTGAATCTTCAAGTCTGCAGATGAACAATGTTTCTTTATTCTTTGACAGATGTTACATTATGAGATCTCACTGACGATTGATCCACTATTTACTTATTACATTCTTATTTGAGTTGAGTTAAATACTCGAATAAACGAGTAGGCTATGACATATGCCTTTCAATCTCCCCCTATTTGCTTGTTAGACAATACCAACAAATACCTAGAGGATAACTCAACTAACAAATAAGAAAAAGATATAAACAGTAATGTAAAGTAAATAGCAGAAAAGTTCTGGATTATATTTAACATTTTCCAGATTCCAAATGAAATTTACAAGTGAATACAAGATAGATGTTCCTCTAGCCTGAACATATAACTACATTAGACTATCTTGATTCATAAAGCTCTAATCATATTACATTGAGTTTTGAGCTAATTGGCTTCAGTTGTCTTCTCTTCTGACTTCACCTTCTTCTAAATCTTGAAGCAATTCCTTGTCAAAGACACGATCCTTTTCTGAAGTGAAGCTTGCTGGTCTGACTGGTTGAACTCCAACTGACTTTAGCTTATTCTTGAGTTGATTGTATCTTTTAACATTTTTTTTACAATAAGCTTGAATCAAGTCAGCAGCTTGAGTCTTCAACATGGATGAATATCCAGCAGTTCTCAAATGATGTTCCATCCAGACCAGATGCTTAGCTGAGTAGTCTTTAAGAGATTGTACATCTAGCTGACAGATTTGAAGACAATCAGACTTAAAGAATCTCACCTGATGAGGATTGTTGACCACTTGAGGACTAGCCCTGCTGGCAAACTCTTTAAGCCTTTCTCGAAGAACTTCATTCAATTCTGAGCTTCTTTTGACTTTGTTTAAAAGAACCCAAATCTCTGACAAAGAACGATTCTCAAATAGATGAAGTGACACCTTGAATGATCCTTCACTCTGACAATATACAAAAATGCTCATCTCATTTAGGGATCTATCAAAAGCAGCTGTGATCCTTGAGACTTCAGTCTTGATAGCATTCATGTACATGTCATTGTTAGGATTTGAGATTTCCAGCTTGTCAAGAAGATGTAAGAACTGCCTATCATTGTTAGTGCTCAGCTGAGGCATATCAAGTACTCTCCTAGCTTCATCCCATTTTTCACCAATCTTTAGTCTGACATCTCTTCTCCTTTCTTGAGCCTTAATGTCATGAAGACGTTGCTTTTGAAGAGTTTCTGTTCTTTGAATGTCTTTTCTCATGTCAATGATCTGAGAGACCTTCTTGAGTTCAGCTTCTTTTCTTTTCATCTCTGACTGCTCCTTCTGAAATTCTTTCTCAAACATAGGATCCACTTGAGCTTCTTCTTCCCATTCTCCAAAATCACTTTCCTCTTCAGCTTCAAATAACCCATCTTTATCTTCCTGAACTGGTTCAGTGGGAATGTCAAAAATATCAAAGTCATCCTGTTCTCCACTGTAGTAGACATCATCAGCCTTTCCTTTGTTTCCAGCAGAGGTATCTTTTTCTTTCCCTTTGGCACTACTTCCTTTCTTCTCCCCCTTAGTTGAGGGATCCTCTACTGACCTTCCTTTGGAACCTCCATCACCTCCAGAGCCTGATCCTCCACCAGACGGTCCTTCAAAATAAGCTCTTTGTTCTTCATTAGGGCAATGAGAATTCTTGATCATGAAATATAGGTGCTTCATCCCTTCATTGAGATGTTCCATGCCCGTCTCTATCTTTAGAAATCTTGAGGAGTCCAGTGAATGATTCATCTCAACGAGGTCTTCAAGAGAAGTCATTCTTGTGTGTAGAGAGCAGAAGTTGGATATGTCATCAGCTGATAAAGTTGGAGTGTCCTGAATAGAATTGAGCTTTGGTATTACAGTGGTCTTTAGATCTGAGATGTCATTCCTTATGATTGCAAGCTGATTGTTGACAGAGGTGGAAGAAGAAGACCGTTCAACCACTTGTGCTTTGAATGCTTGAGCTTCAGCTTGGCTCTTAGCAAGTTCTTCTTTTAGGGCAGCAATCTGAGCTAACAGGTTTACAGTATCAGTGTCTGTGTGTGCTCTCACCTGAATTTCACTCGTGTTTGGTTCACTCACCTCACGTGCATGTGTTTCTCTCAATATAATTGCTCGTGAGGAGTCTTCCTGTTGCTGTTCTTCTGTACCTGCATTAAAAATCACCCTAGCCTCTTCAAGAGAGGTCAGTGGTGGTGCAATGGGAATTCGCGAGTCCCGATCCTCAGTCAATACTATCAAATCTTTTGGAATAGATGTCTGAATTGCTTCAGGGATAGATTGACCGAGTTGCCCTCCACTTTCTCCAGATAAATCTGCGAGTGGAGAATCTCATAAGGGAGCCAGAGGTGTTGGATCTGGGAGGGGAGAAAATGACTCTATTAAAGATGGCGGAGAGTCAGATTTTCCCTCTGAAGTATATGACTGCTCTTCTGCCGTAACTATGGCAGACACTGTGACCGACTCTACGTGCACTCCTCGCTGTGTGTCCTGAGTATGATCTGGGGAAGTGTATGGTTCCATTGTGAGTAATGGAATTGTGCTTGACTCAGTACAAGATGCCATGGCCCTATGGCGAATTTCAATAGATGCATCCTGTTGAGAGAATGCCTCTAGTAACTGTTCATTGGCCATTTCAAAGTCCATGTCCTGTTGGGAGGACAAGGATGGGCTTTCAGATGCCTCAGAATATGTTCTTCTTTTCTTAGGAGGAGGCAGAGCTGAGGGTTCACTCATATTTAACAATGTACTACTTCCTAGAAATCTTCTGGGTAACATTTTAGACAGTGGGGGAAAGGTTGAGATAGAATGTGACTCTGTGTTTGGCTCTATGACCTGGGATTGAAGCTGTGGTTCTACAACTTCATGGTCAGCCCTATTAACCACTGGGGGTCTTTCAACAGAAGTAGGAAGAGAGTGAGAGTGAGGAATTACTACCTGTAATGGAAGAGCCTGGGTGGTTTGAACCACTGGAGGTTGAGGTTGCTGTTCATGGCCGGGAAGATTGAAAATAGGTAAAGGAATATAAGTGGCCATGAAAGCAGATACAAGTACTGGAACTTGCATGAATTTGAAGGTTGTGTCTTGGCGAGTGTAAATCTTTTTGCTAACTAGAGGGGGTTCGGTTACTGCAGAGTTAGCAAAAAGGGCTTTGTGTTCAGGTGAGAGAAGATGATCTGCTATAAGCATGAGAAAACGAGCATAGTAACATGATACCCTACGATTTGTAGAATGATCACGTAAAGCAGAAGTTAGACGTCTCAAGAGAATGGGAAAAAGTAGTTTGCCAAAATTGATCCTTTGATTGAAAACAACCGCAAGACCAATATACTGCAGAGTGGAAGTGATGTTATGAAAATTGGATTTTGTGCAGTTGGCAAACACTTTGGAAAGTGTATCGAAGAAAATATCCCATTCAGACACCAAATTTGATTTAAAAAGTTTGGTTAAATTGATCACCCCCTGATAGTGAATAGCATTGAAAAAATTTGTGATATCATTTTCAGAGGGTAAATTACAGAAATTGTCTAGTGGAAAATTTAATGCACGATTGACGACTGTTTCATCAACTACATACTGTGTGTTTGCGACGGTGAATGAAAAAGATTTTGAATCATCGGCCACAGTAGAGGTTGTGCAAATCAGTCTAAGTAGATCGACGTTTAAAATCACATTTGATTTAATAGCAGAGCTAACAATCGAATGGTCATTTAAAAATCTAATCCATGGCTTAAATTTTTCAACATCACATTTTTCCGGATTAAAATAACCAACCAGATTATGCGCGACAATTTGGAAATTGAGAGCCATATAAAATAATAATAAGACACACGCTTTTCAGAATTTTAAGAATAATATTAAGAAAATTCGAATTAATTAAATTAATTTAATAATTCGAATTAAATTAATTATAATCGAAAAATTTAGACAGAAATGTATCTCGTTAAAATTCTTAACTCACAAACGCAGTTTTGAAAAGCCAAAAGACACAAATCAGAAATTGAAATAAATAAAAAAAAGTTCAAAATCAACAAACACAAATTGAATTTGAAGGGGCAAACTGATTTTTATTTGATTTAGCGTGTGCACCTCTGTATATATATACTTGTATGTATATATCACAAAGTGATGAATTTGTGTGCTGAGTAAAAACTCGAGCAAGGAAAGAAGCAATTCGAAGAGAGAAACTGAAGAGAAAAAAAACTGTTCGAATTTTTTGAAAAGAACTGAACTGCTGAAAATGGTTAAAAAAACAACAAACACACGCCTTTATATAACAGCTGGTATGACAATCCGGGATTGTCATACCGATTGTCATACCAGGCAAAAGAAGGAAAAGAAACAATAGAATAAATACTAAAATTATAACTGGTATGACAATCTGATAGTCATACCGATTGTCATACCAGTATAATAATAGAAGGAAAATAATTATATATATGGTTTATAACTGGCAAGACAATTGATAGTCATACCGATTGTCTTGCCAGTATAAAACTGTACTGAATAATATAATAAACAAAATTTAAACTGAAATGACTTTCAGCAAGACAATTTCAATTGTCTTGCCGATTGTCATATCAGCTTTAAACACAGAAACACATACATATATAGATTTATAAAGACTTATATAACTTAGTAAAAATATCAGAAAATATTTACAAAATAGTAAAACTGAAATACAGACCTATAATATTTACAGAAACAAAGACAATATATCAGAATTTATTATTTTTATTCCAAAAATAGATTTCTATTGAATTTTAGCAAATAAAATTCATAGTAAAATATTTTTAGAGGAAATAAAATATTCTGAGATATTTTAAATTAACAAGTAGGGAAAATGAAAATAGATAAGATAATATATATTACATAGAAATAAGCAAGAAATATGATAAAATGATAAAATAAATTTGCAAATGAAATTTTATTGAAGAAAAATTCATTTGTAAATTTATTCAAGAACAGATCACAGATATTAACTAAATTAATCACTAAAACTATTCAACATGCCCAATTTACCAACTAATCTGGTAAATGTGGATTCGTCAAGTGGTTTAGTGAAAATATCTGCTATTTGTTCTTCTGTTAGAACAAAAAATAGTTCAACAGTACCATTCATGACGTGCTCTCTAATAAAATGATACCTGATGTCAATGTGCTTTGTCCTCGAGTGCTGCACAGGGTTGTTGGTGATGGCTATTGCACTTGTATTGTCACATAAAATAGGAATCTTGTTCAATACAGAGCCATAGTCTCGGAGTTGGTTCCTAATCCACAAGATCTGAGCACAGCAGCTTCCAGCAGCAATATATTCAGCCTCGGCCGTTGAGTTGGAAACTGTTTGTTGTTTCTTGCTGTACCATGAGACTAGCCTGCTTCCTAGGAATTGACAACTTCCTGAGGTGCTTTTCCTATCAACAACACTTCCTGCGTAATCTGAATCTGTATATCCAACAAGGTTAAAACCAGATTCTTTAGGGTACCAAATACCTAGATTTGGTGTTCCCTTAAGATATCTTAAGATTCGTTTAACAGCAACGAGATGAATATCTCTAGGATCCGCTTGGAACCTTGCACATAAACATGTAGCATACATAATATCTGGTCTACTTGCAGTAAGATAGAGTAACGAGCCAATCATACCTCTGTAGCTTGTGACATCTACCTTAATGGAGTTTTCACATGGTCCAAGCTTGACAGCTGTAGTTGATGGAGTCCTTGCTGATGCAGAATCCTCTAGATTGTACTTTTTGAGGAGTTCCTTGAGATACTTGGATTGACAAATAAATGTTCCATCTAACCTTTGATTTACTTGTAATCCAAGAAAGAACTTCAGCTCTCCCATCATGCTCATTTCAAACTTGCTGTGCATTAACTTAGCAAATCTCTTACAGAGATTATCATTAGTAGACCCAAATATTATATCATCCACATAGACTTGGACTAATATAGTATCCTTCTTATGTGTTTTAGAAAAGAGAGTTTTGTCTATGACACCTTTAATAAAGCTATTTTCAATAAGAAATTCAGAGAGAGTGTCATACCATTTTCTTGGAGACTGTTTTAGCCCATAGATAGCTTTGAAAAGAAAGAAGACAAAATCCAAATGATCTGGATCTTCAAAACCAGGAGGTTGCTCTACATATACCTCTTCATCCAGCTTTCCATTCAGAAAGGCGCTCTTGACATCCATTTGATAAACTTTAAAGTTTGAAAATGCTGCGAATGCCAGAAATATCCTGATGGCCTCAAGTCTAGACACTGGAGCATAGGTTTCATCATAATCAACGCCTTCAGCTTGAGAATACCCTTTAGCTACCAGTCTTGCCTTGTTTCTTGTAACCACACCATCTTCATCTAGTTTATTCCTGAATACCCACCTAGTACCAACAGCTTTCTTGTGTACAGGCCTAGGTACCAGTTTCCAGACTTGTTGACTTTCAAACTGATTGAGTTCATCTTGCATAGCAATCACCCAATCTGGATCAGTCAGTGCTTCTTCAATTTTCTTAGGTTCCATCTCAGAAAGAAATCCTGAGAACAGACACTCATTTTGAGTAGCACGTCTAGTTCTGACTCCAACATCTGGATCACCAATAATCAACTCAAAAGGGTGAGCTTTATTCCAGACAGTCTGTCTTGGAAGATTTGATCTTGATGATTCGCCTTGAAATTCATTGTGATGTTGTGTCCTACTAGATGATCCTTCAGCATCTCCCCCTGAGTTGTTGCCATGTTGACTTGAAGATTCTCCGTCAGTAGCAGTGGTATTTCCATTGTTGCCAAAGTTTCCATCACTATTACCTTGAGTATCATCAGGATTAACAGGTTCTTCACCAGCAACAACCTCAGGTTCTTGACCATGTTCTGATTCTGAATCTGACGTATCATCAAACTTCAGTTTCTCAGAAGGATCTTCAGTTTGGATACTAGGGAGTTTAGTGTCATCAAATGTAGCATTGACACTTTCAGTTACTTTGTGTTGATCAATGATATACACTCTATATGATCTTCTTCCATATCCAACAAAAATACCCTCATATGCCTTTGCCTCGAACTTACCACGACGATCATCTCCATCCTTGAGCACGAAGCATCTGGCACCAAATACATGAAAGTATTTGATAGAAGGTTTCTGTTCATTCAAAATCTCATAAGGAGTTTTCATGAAGTCTTTGTTGATTAGAGTTCGATTCTGAGTATAACATGCAGCATTGACAGCTTCAGCCTAAAAGTACATTGGAAGACCTGATTCACTTAACATCGTTCTTGCAGCTTCAATCAATGTACGATTCTTCCTTTCTACCACTCCATTTTGCTGAGGGGTTCTAGGAGCTGAAAATTGTCTGGTAATCCCTTTGTCTGTACAGAATCCATTGAGAAGTGCATTCTTGAATTCTGTCCCATTATCTGACCTTATTACTCTAACAGGGACGTTAGAATCTAACTCAATCATCTTGATATGATCAATCACAACTTGTGGTGTTTCATCCTTAGAGTGAAGAAATAAAACCCACGTATACTTGGAATAGTCATCAACTATCACAAGACAGTAACACTTCTTTGACATAGAAAGGATATTAACTGGACCAAATAAATCCATGTACAATAATTGCAGAACACCAGTTATGGAAGATGTGTCAGTGCCTTTGTGACTTGCTTTCTTTGACTTTCCTTTCTGGCAAGCCTCACATAGTCCTCCTGGAGAGAATTCCAGCTGAGGCAGACCTCTTACCAATTCTCTTTTGACAAGAGAATTCATTGTTTTGAAGTTGAGATGGGAAAGTCTCTTGTGCCATAGCCAACTCTCATCTGACGATGCCTTTGCATAGAAACAATTGACTTCAAGATTGCTTCCAGAGTTCATGTCAGCTACGAACAGATTTCCTTTCCGGATTCCCATTAAGGAGGGTTTTTCACTTTTCATGTGCAGAATCTGACACTTCAGCTTGTCGAATAAAACATTGTAGCCGTTGTCACAGAACTGACTAATGCTAAGCAGATTGTGTTCAAGTCCTTGCACAACATATACATTTTCAATGATAACATTTCCAGCTAGCAAACAGCCATATCCCTCCGTTAAACATTTGCTGTTATCTCCAAAGGTAACCACTGGGCCAGCTTTCTCAACCACATTTGATAGCAGGGCTCTATCTCCGGTCATATGTCTTGACGATCCGCTGTCAAGAATCCACACTACCGGTTGTACCTGTTTAATGCCCTCTTTTCTTGACGATGAGGTGCTTGCATTACTAGCCATGAGAGCAAGATTCCCAACTTCTTCATCTTCACTGTCAGTATCATCCCAGCTTCTTCCCTTTGCCAGGTACGCCCTTTCAGATTTACTCTTCTGATTAGAATCGTAAGAGTTCTTCCTAGCTTGTTTTGGCTTCCTGCATTCTGTGGCAAAGTGTCCCAACTCATTACAGTTGAAGCATCGAATGGTGCTTCGATCAACCATCCCTGTTTTATACCCACCACTGCTGGTGTTAGAGGATGAAGATCCACCTTTCAGGAATCTGTTGTAGTTGGACTTGTACTTGAACTTGGGATTCCTTTTGAATCTGACATTTGAGAATCTCTTGACAATCAGGGCCATTGACTCATCCTCCAATTGCTCCAGTTCTTCCAAGGAATAATAATCATCTCCTGATTGATTTGTAGTAGGAGAATCAAATTCTGCTACTATCACATTATCTTCAACCTTGGAAGACTGTACCATTCTTTCTGACTGTTGAGATTGTTGTTGATATTGTGGTTGTTGTTGTTGTTCATCAGCTACTAGAGCAGTAGATGTGCTGACCACTCTTCCTTTCCCGTAAACTTCCTTCTGCTGAATCTGCTCCAACTCATAAGTCTTTAACACACCATAGAGCCTTTCCAAAGAAATCTCACTCAGATCTCTTGCTTCTCTTATGGCAGTGATTCTATGTTCGAGATGAGTTGGCAGTGTTAAAAGGAACTTTTTGTTGACCTCCCTGATGGAATAGTATTTACCATTAATGTTCAGGTTGTTGATCAATGCATTGTACCTCTCAAACACTTCAGTGATTCCTTCTCCTGGATTGGATTTAAAGTATTCATACTCAGAGGTTAGGATTTCTAGTTTGTTCTCCCTAACTTCCTCTGTGCCTTCATTAATAATCTCAATAGTTTCCCAGATATGTTTGGAATCTTTACAATTCATCACATGTCTATTCATCAGGGGATTAAGGGAATCTACTAAGATTAATTGAAGGCTAGCATCCAGGGAAGCTTCTTCTATTTCAGCAGGAGAGAAGTCCTCAGGATCCTTCACATAAGTTCTCGCTTTGGTGATCACCACATCATTTTCTATTACCTCTGGTTCCATAACCATAGGAATTTTTGGACCCTTCTTCAACACTTGCAAATATTTGGGATTAGCAACCTGTAAAAACAGTAGCATCTTCTTCTTCCACATAACATAATTTTCTTTATCGAAAAGTGGAATTTTAACGGTTCCAACTTTTTGTGTAGTCATTATGAATTTTTTAAGTGAATAAAAAATTCAAGAAGTGAAAGAAACACAAAAGTCTAGGATCTAGATTTGTACGTTAATCCGAAGGCTCTGATACCAATTGTTAGGTCCCAATTTGTTTGTAGAAGGGGGGGTTGAATGCAAACAATACCGTTTAATCGAATAAAATGCGGAATAAAATTGTGAAACAAAATTCAAGTTAAATAAAACTTTTATTAAACTTGAAAGGTGTTACAACTACGGTATCGGTTACAAGGGATTAATCTCAAATCAATTATTACAAATCTAGAATAAATTCGACATGAACTTTTTCTATTTTTGTAATTAAAAGATCAAATGCTAAATGCGATTTGAGATTAAGTTCTAGGGATTTTAATCCGCTAGATTGATACACAAGAACAAGATAAGTATTTCTAGTTGATTGGATTTAACTTTACAATCTAGAAATTGATCTTGAAGTTGCAGATGAGATGAAATATTTTTCTGCTCCTTTTTCTTTTGTTCTTGAGTTTTTGTTCTGTTTGATTGCTATTATCTTCTTAATGTAACAGACTTCTGCTTCTTTTTATCAAACAGCCGAATGTAAATTGATCTGGTATGACAATCCTTTTGGTCAGCAAGACTTTCGGAGTGACAAAATTTACAACTAGCAAGACTATTAAAATGAGCTAGCAAGACATTCGGTATGACTATTGATTGTCATACCGATTGTCATATTAGTTCAAATAAATTGTCTTGCTGAATTAATAACAGATTTTAATCTAAACAGAAATTCTAATAAGACAATTAAATATATTGGCATGACTTTCGGTATGACTATCAATTGTCATACCGATTGTCATACTAGTTCAAATGAATTGTCTTGCTGAATTTAAGCAAATTTTAAACCAATTAAAATCTTGTAAATCCTTAATATTAATTCTAAATTAATTAATCAATTTAATTCAATTAATCAATAAATTAATCTTTGCAGATTTAATTTATTTTCTTAATTAAATTATATGACTTAATTAATTAATAGAGAATTAATACTAACGCTGAGCAGCATCCATTCTTCTGACAATCTTCTGAAAGTCACTGAGACTTATGAATCAATTCCACCACTTCAATGCTGACACTCGATGTACTGTCTGGTTCATGAGTGACTAACTTCCGTGACGTTTCTTCATGTCTTGACTTTGATATTCTGATTGAATCCTTGTAATAAATGATACCTTGACGAGATCTCTGTCACTTGATTAAATCCACGATCTTGATTTATATCACTGAGGCATGATCAAATTCTTGAACTTCTTCCAGTGAATCTTCAAGTCTGCAGATGAACAATGTTTCTTTATTCTTTGACAGATGTTACATTATGAGATCTCACTGACGATTGATCCACTATTTACTTATTACATTCTTATTTGAGTTGAGTTAAATACTCGAATAAACGAGTAGGCTATGACATATGCCTTTCAATTTGGAGTAAGAATGTCCTCAATTACCCCGAAGAGATCCCACCATTGAAGGAACCAAATAGGGAGTTCCTGGACTTGAATTTTGGTATTGAAATAAAATAACCAGGAATGACTATTTTTCTGGTTTTGGATAAAAAATGAATTATGCCATGCTTGCTGGTAATCCCAGTAAGAATATGAGGAGCAGTGGTTTAGTTGTCTTTTGAAGTTTGAAGGAAAAAATTTTGGACGATGGAGTTCTTGGCCCCATTGGCTTGGGTGGATGACTTTTTGTATTTGACATGTTGTGTATGAAGGCGTTGAGTGCTCTCTATCTTGGGCATTGAAAAAATGTTTGAACGTGACTGATTCAGTAGACAAGAGAATGGCTTGATAATAGTCACTATTTTTTGATAGATCCCAGGGTTTGAACAGCCATCCTTTAGGGAAAACATTTGAAATTGCTAAGGAGGCATCAGCATTTTTAAATCCTCTTTCGACTGACACTATTTTTTGGTGGTTTCTTTTGGTATAGTAATCAGAATTAGATTTTAAAAAGTTTGACTGGTTGACCACTACCTCCTGGTTTTGCATTTTTGGGGTAACTATATCCAGTTTTGACATGGATTTCTGAGGAACTAAGAGGGTTGGGTTTTGAAAACTGACTGTTTGTGTAGTTTGAAAAGGAGTATTTGTAGGTTGGCTGGAAGAAGTGTTTTGTTGGGTAACTTTAATTGATTTTTCTGAAGAGCTTTGGGAGATTGTTGAGGGATTTTGGATGTTGAGGCCATGGGCTTTGATGGTTTGAAGAGCTAGGAATAAGTTATTGTCTTCTTCATCTGCAATTACCTTATCGATCCAGGATGTGATCGGTTTTCCTGAAGAAGTACTTGCTTTGCTTTGTTGAGTGGCCGGGAGGTGTCCGGGAAAGGCTGGGGTTTTTCCCCCACCTCTGCTTTTGCGAGGCATGATACTTATCTGTTTTGTAGAAACTCACGGGTCAGGAAATCAGGGACACAGTTCATATCTCCCTTAATGTGTTCAATATCAAAATCAAAAATGCTTAATAATGCTTGCCATCTGGCGAAAATTTGTTTTGATGCAATATTTTGGACATCTTTTTGCAAAACTTCTTTTGCCGATTTATAATCGACTCTAAGGAGAAATTTTTGATTTAATAAATCACTTTGAAATTTTGTAATACATAAAATAATTGAAAGTATTTCCTTTTTTATAGTAGAATAATTTCTTTGACAATCATTCCAATGTGCAGATGTAAACTGGACTATTTGTTCTTTACCATTGACTACTTGTTTTAGTATACCGTCGTAACCTAACTCAGAAGCATCTGTTTCAACTACTTTAGAAGCATTTGGATCAGCAAGGTGTAGACAAGGGATTTCTAGAACCTGAGCTTTGATTTGTTGAACAATTTCGGTATGTTCGGATGACCAAGGGACAAGGTTAGTTTTAAGGCGGTCATGTAAGGGCTTGGCTATCCTATTGATGTTTGGATAGAAGTCTAGGACATAGTTGAGGCTTCCTAAAAATCTTTGGAGTTGGGTTTTATCTGTGATTTTATCGGGAAATTTTGTTGCAAAAGTTAGGGCTCTTTCAATTGGTGTAACTGTTCCTTTTGATATGTAGTGACCAAGAAATCTTACACGAGTTTGAAATAGGGAAATTTTGGATTTGGATATGACTAAACCATTTGTTCTAGATACTTGGCAGAAAGTTTTAAGGTGTTTGAAATGTTGTTCAATAGTTTCTGAAAAAACTAGAACATCATCAATATATACTATACAGAAAGTAGAATAATCATTGAATATGTCATTCATAATTCTTTGGAATTCGCTAGGGGCAGTTTTGATTCCAAATGGAAGGACATTCCATTCATACTGTCCGAATGGGACTGTAAAAGCGGTTTTATATCTATCTTTTGGGTGGATTTGAATCTGCCAAAATCCTGATTTTAAATCAAATTTGGAGAATATTATCGAAGATCTTAATTTTTGTAAGAGGTCTTTTTTATTAGGTATAGGGTATCGTACCCATCTTAAGGCTTTATTTAGAGGCTTATAATTGATAACTAGCCTGGGAGTCCCTCTCTCAATCTCAGCATTTTTGTTTACATAAAAAGCTGCACAGGACCACGGGGATCTAGATTTTGATATAATTCCTTTGGATTCGAGATCAGTGATCTCTTTTCTGCAATGCATTTCTAGGTCGGAGTTCATTTGGATAGGTCTTGCTTTTGTTGGTATTTCTTTTTCATCAAAATCTTTTTCATAGGGTAAATCAATCATATGTTGTTTTCTATGCCAAAAAGCATTTGGTAAGTCAGAACATAGTTCTACTTCTATTTGTTTTAGTAATTTTATGATTTTCTCTTTGATAAAGTGGTCTTGTAATTGCTTTTCAATCTTGTGAGAGGAAAGGTCTTGTTTTAGATGGGATAATTGTATCTGTTTTCCTTGGATTAAGGCATTTATCTCGTTATTATATATAGAATATGCCTTTATTGCATTGAGGTTCCTTGTTTTGGGTTTTTCAAGAAATGGGAAGGTAAGTTTGGTGTTATTGGTTTTGAAAGTAATACCTTCGTAGGTGACAGTATAGGGGGTTATTAAATTGAAGAAAGGTGTACCTAATATGACAAGATGATGTATTCCTTTAACTAGGAGAAAAGATGTCTTAATTTGGAAGGTTTTATTATTGATAGAGGCATCAACCTTACTAACTACATTGAGGCTTGAGTTATTAGCGGCAGTTAATCTTTCTTTGGTATGTTGATGAAATCTTTTTGGTATTATTTCTTCTTTAATGCAATTCAAATCTGCTCCTGTATCGAATAAAGCAATGGTATCTAAGATAAAGTCATCTGAGAAGACAACTTTGACTTTTATGAGATATTTCCGGTAGGTAACTTGCCTTAATTCATATAAGAAATCTTGATCAGGAGTATTGTTTAAACTGCTTAATTGTTTTTGTTCATTATTTTTCTCTTCTACTTCACGAACTAGAAGGACATTTAAAGCTTCAGAATCTATCTTCTGCTGCTCTTTAAGGATTTTTAATTCTTCTTTGATTTCCTTAATTTCTTTGTGCAGGTCTTGTATTGTTGGAACGGATTTTTGGTTGGGTTTTTGCTTTTTTAATATTGTGGTCAAGTCATATGTAGTTTTTGTTGATGGGAGAATAGAAGGTTTCTGTTCTGGTTTGGGTTCAATTGGTCGTTGGAGTAATTTTTCTAAGAGTTCTTTTCTTATTTGGGGATCAGCTATCTTCTCTATGATTTCGAGAGAATGTTCTTCATTTCTGGTTAGGACGTTGATGCTTCTGTCTTCAGAGGAGGAATTATGAGAGGAAGATGAGCTTGTTGCAATCTCATCTATTTGAAGAGGTTCATCATTTCCAGACATTTCAGATGTCTCAGAGTCGGAAGATTCAAGGAGTAAAGCCGAGCTTTTGTTAGATAAGCTTTCTTCTATGTTTAACTCTTGTATTTTCCTATTAAGTCTGCAGAATCTAGATATATGTCCCTTTTTTCCACATTTGTAACAAGTTATATCTTTATTGGTTGGTTTAGTAAATCTATTTTTGTTGAAAGGTTTTTTGTTGTAGGAAGATTTATTGTTATTATTAGAGGAAGGTTTATTATAGAACGGTTCCGTTGATTTTTTGTAGAAATGTTTAGACTTTGTGAAAGACCTTTTCTGATAAGGTCTTTAATATGGCTTGCATTCACCATCACATTTTAGTTTTGAATAGTTTTTGTTGGGATTATAGTCAAACTGTTGACAGAAAGTCCCTAATTCCTGCTTTGTTCTTTTCATTTCCCATTTGAGATGTCTTTGGAGTTTTAAATCTTGACAAATCTTTAGGCCTTCTCGTTGTGTTTGGCTTATGAGTTGGCCATATGTCAGGTTTTTGTAAGGTATCGGGCTTCCGTGTTCAGTTATTAAAGAGGTTCTAACTCTTTCTCCGAGTAAGGTTGGAAGACCGGCTAAAAATTTTTCTTTCCAATTTGCATGGTTCGAGTCTTCTCTGAGCATGACTCTGGTGAGGAAAGTAGTCTTATATCTTTGAAAATCACTAAGTTTTTTACATTTGAGATTATGTAAAAGCTCAGCATTTTTATCTCTCAGGTGAGAAGGGTCACCAATGAAGTGGTGTGTTATGACTAAAATGAGTTGTGCGACTGCTCCTTGGATAGGGTTTCCTTGTTCATCTAAAATGGGTTTTCCCTCTTCATCTTCCCTAATGGAATTTAGGATTTCAAGATGATTTTCAGGGGTAAGGTGATAGTCCCACCAACCTTTTAATTGGCCAGAGAACCCTGCTATGAGTAATTCGGCTATAGCTTTGTCCAGGGTTCCTATTTGGGTTGTATAAGCATTGGCTGCCATGGTCATTTGTTGTAAATGATTTAGAATATTATATTCAGACATTCCATCTATATTCCATTCATAAAAAGATGAAGCATTGAATTTAGACTGGGTTAAAATTTCAGGTCTATTTTCAACTCCAATGTCTGGGGCTGTGAATTTTGGAATCATTTGACGGAGGTCATGAACCTGGGGTATGAAAGCATCTTCATCGGAGTCATGATGTATGACGTTTAGTTGTTTAGATGAAACGTTGTCAGCAGCTATTTGGGTTGTTGAAGAGAAAGCTTCAAGTCTGCTAAGATGGTCTTTGATGGCTTTAACGAATTCTGGTCTATTTGTTTGAATTTGTTGTTGGCTTTGTCTAGAAACTTGGTATGGCTTAAATATGGGTTCTTGATTATTAATAATTTTGGGTAAATCTATTGTTTTTTGAATTCGGTCTTCTATTCGGCTTAGTTGACTTCCTATGCTATTTAGGTGGGTGTTTGTGTAATTAACAGCAAGGATTGTATTCCTAGTATTTTTTAATATGTCATCATCTGGTCTTTTGATGGGGTGTGCCTCAATTTTTTCACTATGAACTGTTAATGTGACATTTCTAAAAGGTGGGTGGTGTGATTCTATAGTTCCGCTGGTTGTTTCCCATTGTTTTTGTTTTTGGCTCATACTTCGAGTGATGGGGTTTAGGTAATTTGTGAATGGGAAAAATAAGTTTTGGTCAGAGGAGTAAATTTCCAACCAATCAAAGAATATCATTTGGATTTTATTTTGGTTAAGAAATTCATAATAAATTTCTTGAATTTGTGTCTTTTGTTCTTTGAAGTTGGTAAAAAACCAATTTCTTTTTTCAGTGTTTTGGGGAGAGTAAAACTCTTCACGGAGAAAAGTTTTATTGATTTGGAATTCTATTTCAATTACATTTAGCTCACTTGTCATTCCCATATTCTCAGTTATAGCAGAAAAGGTTGGGGATGTTGGTGAGGAAGGGGAAACCGTGTTTTGGTTTGGTGGTAATTGACTTTGTTTATAGAATGGGTGAGGTATATTGGAAGAATAATCTACACCACTCATAGAGGTATTGGGTATATCTGATGTGGAGTATCTTGGTTTTGAGGTAGTGTTAATGATAGAAGGAATTTGAGAAATCCTTTCTAAGGTTCTTGAGGAAGCATCGGAATATCGAGAACTAATAAAAGAGGCTCGGGATGATCGATCAAATGCAAGAGTGACTCTTCCATTATCATCTTGGTGAACTTGGTGTATTTGTGTGTTTGGTTCTAATCTTTCCGGTAATCTAGGGTGAGCTACTCCTTCTAAAACCCATTCAGTTGGAAGGGAAATGTCCTGCCATTTTATGGATCGAGGAATAACTGTGTTAGACCTTGAAAGGTCAGTTTGGAGAAGGATGGTTTCTCCTTTGACAAAAGCATTTTTATGCCCATCATCTCCAATGGACATTATTTCTTTGTAATGAATTCGAAAGATCAAAGCCACTGGAATTGATCCTTCTAACATTTTATAGTTGTGAGTTTTAACTTGGAGTGTCATGCTATGGATAACATTCCTGTCTTTAAGGGAAATGGATAAATTTGGATAACAACTAAAAGAGATGGGCCCGTTGCATAGACTTGATTCTATGGAACTTAACAGAGAGTCATTGAACTCAAGGAATCTAGCATCTCTTAAAATGGCTAGTATTGAGGTGTCTAATCCTTCCTTGGTTAAGGGCTTAATTCCGACTTGGACTAAACCTATATGGATGTAATTGTATGATTTTGCTAGTTTTTCTAGGGAACTTTTGGTGAGAAGGTGAATTGTTTCGAATAATTTTGATAGGTGTATGTCCCTTTCTTCGGTTTTGATGGAAGAACTTGAACTATACCATTTTGTATCATAAACTTGGCTTTTGGGGATTTTTGGGATATCCCAACGCTCTATTGCTTTTTGGAGGTTTTCGATGTTGGTTTCGGCACTGTGTGTAATATTTCTTGGATCTAACGTACTAGTGGAAGAGTTTGAAAGAGATGTAGTTCTGCAGAATACAGAATCCATGTTCTAAGATCAAAAAAGACGTAGGCTAAGCTTTTGCTTACAATCCTAGGAAAAACGGGTTTACTGCCTCCTTTGGACTTATAACCGATAAACTAGGCAAAACGACTCGGCAAAGGCTTAACTACAAAAGTTTAAGAACTGAGAACAGAGATACAATAGACAACAATAATACAACTCCCTTATGGCTCTGATACAATAAAGGACTCTATCTTTTGGGTGGATTTGAATCTGCCAAAATCCTGATTTTAAATCAAATTTGGAGAATATTATCGAAGATCTTAATTTTTGTAAGAGGTCTTTTTTATTAGGTATAGGGTATCGTACCCATCTTAAGGCTTTATTTAGAGGCTTATAATTGATAACTAGCTTGGGAGTCCCTCTCTCAATCTCAGCATTTTTGTTTACATAAAAAGCTGCACAGGACCACGGGGATCTAGATTTTGATATAATTCCTTTGGATTCGAGATCGGTGATCTCTTTTCTGCAATGCAGTTCTAGGTCGGAGTTCATTTGGATAGGTCTTGCTTTTGTTGGTATTTCTTTTTCATCAAAATCTTTTTCATAGGGTAAATCAATCATATGTTGTTTTCTATGCCAAAAAGCATTTGGTAAGTCAGAACATAGTTTTACTTCTATTTGTTTTAGTAATTTTATGATTTTCTCTTTGATAAAGTGGTCTTGTAATTGCTTTTCAATCTTGTGAGAGGAAAGGTCTTGTTTTAGATGGGATAATTGTATCTGTTTTCCTTGGATTAAGGCATTTATCTCGTTATTATATATAGAATATGCCTTTATTGTATTGAGGTTCCTTGTTTTGGGTTTTTCAAGAAATGGGAAGGTAAGTTTGGTGTTATTGGTTTTGAAAGTAATACCTTCGTAGGTGACAGTATAGGGGGTTATTAAATTGAAGAAAGGTGTACCTAATATGACAAGATGATGTATTCCTTTAACTAGGAGAAAAGATGTCTTAATTTGGAAGGTTTTATTATTGATAGAGGCATCAACCTTACTAACTACATTGAGGCTTGAGTTATTAGCGGCAGTTAATCTTTCTTTGGTATGTTGATGAAATCTTTTTGGTATTATTTCTTCTTTAATGCAATTCAAATCTGCTCCTGTATCGAATAAAGCAATGGTATCTAAGATAAAGTCATATGAGAAGACAACTTTGACTTTTATGAGATATTTCCGGTAGGTAACTTGCCTTAATTCATATAAGAAATCTTGATCAGGAGTATTGTTTAAACTGCTTAATTGTTTTTGTTCATTATTTTTCTCTTCTACTTCACGAACTAGAAGGACATTTAAAGCTTCAGAATCTATCTTCTGCTGCTCTTTAAGGATTTTTAATTCTTCTTTGATTTCTTTAATTTCTTTGTGCAGGTCTTGTATTGTTGGAACGGATTTTTGGTTGGGTTTTTGCTTTTTTAATATTGTGGTCAAGTCATATGTAGTTTTTGTTGATGGGAGAATAGAAGGTTTCTGTTCTGGTTTGGGTTCAATTGGTCGTTGGAGTAATTTTTCTAAGAGTTCTTTTCTTATTTGGGGATCAGTTATCTTCTCTATGATTTCGAGAGAATGTTCTTCATTTCTGGTTAGGACGTTGATGCTTCTGTCTTCAGAGGAGGAATTATGAGAGGAAGATGAGCTTGTTGCAATCTCATCTATTTGAAGAGGTTCATCATTTCCAGACATTTCAGATGTCTCAGAGTCGGAAGATTCAAGGAGTAAAGCCGAGATTTTGTTAGATAAGCTTTCTTCTATGTTTAACTCTTGTATTTTCCTATTAAGTCTGCAGAATCTAGATATATGTCCCTTTTTTCCACATTTGTAACAAGTTATATCTTTATTGGTTGGTTTAGTAAATCTATTTTTGTTGAAAGGTTTTTTGTTGTAGGAAGATTTATTGTTATTATTAGAGGAAGGTTTATTATAGAACGGTTCCGTTGATTTTTTGTAGAAATGTTTAGACTTTGTGAAAGACCTTTTCTGATAAGGTCTTTAATATGGCTTGCATTCACCATCACATTTTAGTTTTGAATAGTTTTTGTTGGGATTATAGTCAAACTGTTGACAGAAAGTCCCTAATTCCTGCTTTGTTCTTTTCATTTCCCATTTGAGATGTCTTTGGAGTTTTAAATCTTGACAAATCTTTAGGCCTTCTCGTTGTGTTTGGCTTATGAGTTGGCCATATGTCAGGTTTTTGTAAGGTATCGGGCTTCCGTGTTCAGTTATTAAAGAGGTTCTAACTCTTTCTCCGAGTAAGGTTGGAAGACCGGCTAAAAATTTTTCTTTCCAATTTACATGGTTCGAGTCTTCTCTGAGCATGACTCTGGTGAGGAAAGTAGTCTTATATCTTTGAAAATCACTAAGTTTTTTACATTTGAGATTATGTAAAAGCTCAGCATTTTTATCTCTCAGGTGAGAAGGGTCACCAATGAAGTGGTGTGTTATGACTAAAATGAGTTGTGCGACTGCTCCTTGGATAGGGTTTCCTTGTTCATCTAAAATGGGTTTTCCCTCTTCATCTTCCCTAATGGAATTTAGGATTTCAAGATGATTTTCAGGGGTAAGGTGATAGTCCCACCAACCTTTTAATTGGCCAGAGAACCCTGCTATGAGTAATTCGGCTATAGCTTTGTCCGGGGTTCCTATTTGGGTTGTATAAGCATTGGCTGCCATGGTCATTTGTTGTAAATGATTTAGAATATTATATTCAGACATTCCATCTATATTCCATTCATAAACAGATGAAGCATTGAATTTAGACTGGGTTAAAATTTCAGGTCTATTTTCAACTCCAATGTCTGGGGCTGTGAATTTTGGAATCATTTGACGGAGGTCATGAACCTGGGGTATGAAAGCATCTTCATCGGAGTCATGATGTATGACGTTTAGTTGTTTAGATGAAACGCTGTCAGCAGCTATTTGGGTTGTTGAAGAGGAAGCTTCAAGTCTGCTAAGATGGTCTTTGATGGCTTTAACGAATTCTGGTCTATTTGTTTGAATTTGTTGTTGGCTTTGTCTAGAAACTTGGTATGGCTTAAATATGGGTTCTTGATTATTAATAATTTTGGGTAAATCTATTGTTTTTTGAATTCGGTCTTCTATTCGGTTTAGTTGACTTCCTATGCTATTTAGGTGGGTGTTTGTGTAATTAACAGCAAGGATTGTATTCCTAGTATTTTTTAATATGTCATCATCTGGTCTTTTGATGGGGTGTGCCTCAATTTTTTCACTATGAACTGTTAATGTGACATTTCTAAAAGGTGGGTGGTGTGATTCTATAGTTCCGCTGGTTGTTTCCCATTGTTTTTGTTTTTGGCTCATACTTCGAGTGATGGGGTTTAGGTAATTTGTGAATGGGAAAAATAAGTTTTGGTCAGAGGAGTAAATTTCCAACCAATCAAAGAATATCATTTGGATTTTATTTTGGTTAAGAAATTCATAATAAATTTCTTGAATTTGTGTCTTTTGTTCTTTGAAGTTGGTAAAAACCCAATTTCTTTTTTCAGTGTTTTGGGGAGAGTAAAACTCTTCACGGAGAAAAGTTTTGTTGATTTGGAATTCTATTTCAATTACATTTAGCTCACTTGTCATTCCCATATTCTCAGTTATAGCAGAGAAGATTGGGGATGTTGGTGAGGAAGGGGAAACCGTGTTTTGGTTTGGTGGTAATTGACTTTGTTTATAGAATGGGTGAGGTATATTGGAAGAATAATCTACACCACTCATAGAGGTATTGGGTATATCTGATGTGGAGTATCTTGGTTTTGAGGTAGTGTTAATGATAGAAGGAATTTGAGAAATCCTTTCTAAGGTTCTTGAGGAAGCATCGGAATATCGAGAACTAATAAAAGAGGCTCGGGATGATCGATCAAATGCAAGAGTGACTCTTCCATTATCATCTTGGTGAACTTGGTGTATTTGTGTGTTTGGTTCTAATCTTTCCGGTAATCTAGGGCGAGCTACTCCTTCTAAAACCCATTCAGTTGGAAGGGAAATGTCCTGCCATTTTATGGATCGAGGAATAACTGTGTTAGACCTTGAAAGGTCAGTTTGGAGAAGGATGGTTTCTCCTTTGACAAAAGCATTTTTATGCCCATCATCTCCAATGGACATTATTTCTTTGTAATGAATTCGAAAGATCAAAGCCACTGGAATTGATCCTTCTAACATTTTATAGTTGTGAGTTTTAACTTGGAGTGTCATGCTATGGATAACATTCCTGTCTTTAAGGGAAATGGATAAATTTGGATAACAACTAAAAGAGATGGGCCCGTTGCATAGACTTGATTCTATGGAACTTAACAGAGAGTCATTGAACTCAAGGAATCTAGCATCTCTTAAAATGGCTAGTATTGAGGTGTCTAATCCTTCCTTGGTTAAGGGCTTAATTCCGACTTGGACTAAACCTATATGGATGTAATTGTATGATTTTGCTAGTTTTTCTAGGGAACTTTTGGTGAGAAGGTGAATTGTTTCGAATAATTTTGATAGGTGTATGTCCCTTTCTTCGGTTTTGATGGAAGAACTTGAACTATACCATTTTGTATCATAAACTTGGCTTTTGGGGATTTTTGGGATATCCCAACGCTCTATTGCTTTTTGGAGGTTTTCGATGTTGGTTTCGGCACTGTGTGTAATATTTCTTGGATCTAACGTACTAGTGGAAGAGTTTGAAAGAGATGTAGTTCTGCAGAATACAGAATCCATGTTCTAAGATCAAAAAAGACGTAGGCTAAGCTTTTGCTTACAATCCTAGGAAAAACGGGTTTACTGCCTCCTTTGGACTTATAACCGATAAACTAGGCAAAACGACTCGGCAAAGGCTTAACTACAAAAGTTTAAGAACTGAGAACAGAGATACAATAGACAACAATAATACAACTCCCTTATGGCTCTGATACCAAAAGGACGTAATAGGATCAACAAATATTAATGTAAACAGTAGGGAGAGTAGTATAGTAAGATTAAGATAAAAAACAAAGAACTAAGACATAATATGCAGATGCAGATTATATATATATCTGTGTCTATGTCATGGCAAATCATAAGAATTAACACAAGATATTAAGACATGATATGAACAAGAATAAGATTTGAATTTACTTGGAAATGCTTTTGATTATATAACTGAAAGCAATCTGCTAGTCTTTGTGTGTACAATTTGAGAAAACTTGAGAATAAACTTCGGAAATATGAACTGCTATCACTGGTACAAGATGTGTATATTATCTGCTCTGTAATTTTAAGTGTGTCTATTACTCTCTTCTTCTTCTTATTTATAGAAAGATGAGGAGTCCAGTTTCTTGAAACAGCATCATTGTTTTTCTTAGTGGAGGGGCTGCTTTCCTGAGTGGACAGCATGACTAAAACTTTTATTCAGAAAGAAAAAATTTAAAAATATTTTATGAAACTATAGTTTATAGAAGTCTTGAAATAAGTGTAAATAGTAAAATAAGTGTAAATAGTAAACGTATACTATCTACCGGTAGTATATTTAGTTAATTTTAATATGTAACTTTTAGTTTTTATAAATAATAAATAAATTTTGATATGTAATCAAATTTTGATCAATTTATCTCCTAAAAGATAAAAACGAACATTTAATTAGAGACGACGGAAGGAGTATCATCAATATATATATATAAAGTAGGATACGCGGGAGGTTAGGTGGCACTCTAAAATCGTTCAGATCTATTTTTTTATTTTTTTTAGAGTTTTGAGATTTTAAATATTAAAAAAATAAAATATATCATTTAACATATTTGAAGTAGAATAGATTTTCCAATTTATAGCGAATAAGACTTTGAATTTAGATCAAACAGGAGACGAATTTGAGTTTATAGAGGAAACACCATACTATTTACTAATATAAATCAAGAATGAAATTTATATTATCAAATCCTTATGGCTAATTAGCGGTAGTGCATGGTACTTATGCATCTTTTTCCTACCTTCCGTCTTGTATATCATCATCAAAATACTGTTTGTTTCAGTTAAATACAGGTTAGATCTATGCTTTTAGAAGAGATGGTGCACTATATTGATTGCTTTTGTGTGAATTAGCCTGTGGTTTTCTGTGTGCATTTGTATTTTGTGTGATGACATATCCACTTTTTGTTCAGGATCAATGGCCAATGGCTCATATTACTAACTACTGTACTCCAATTTTTTATGATTGAATTGAAAGCTTACTTTCAGAAATTTTCCTTTTTTGTTGATATAATGTTATTTCCAGTTAAACTTGATATGTATTTAATAAAGTTGTGTCTACGAAAACATGAAGACTAATATGCATCGATTCTTCAGACTCAATTATAGTTGCGAGTTATTGGGCATGCGTTGGAATTCGTGTACAGGTGTTGCCCACTTTTTTATTTTCTTTATTGCTTTGCATGTACTCCCAATTATTGTATTGATCTCACTTTTCTAAAATTTATTGATTTAATTGTTTAATCCTGGTGCCGGACCTATTTGATTCTTCAAATCTTATTAATCTTTATAAATTTTCCTATAAAATCTTCTTCTCTACAAATACAAATACAAAATATTTAAAATTCGAAGTATTCTTCTTAATAAATTTAAACACATATTCTATTTCAAGTATGTTAAATGACCAAATATTTTATATTTTTTAGTATTAAAAATTCTAAAACTCTAAAAGAATTAAAAAAAACACGATTTAGAATGCTACCTAATCTCACGCAAAAAAGGTGTTCAAATTTATATAGAATAAGAGTTTCAATTTCTAGGGAAAATATTTTCGAATTCCTGGGTAAGAAGAATTTATAAGTTGAGTCGATCCCTAAAAATTCATAGGAGTTCGATAATATAATATTAGAAACCTTACGAGCTTATATGAATATATAAATTCAATGAAAAGTTAAGTTACTATTAAAACCCGTGCACTAATTTTATGTGGTCAATGATCATTCAACTAAGTAATTTATTTCTACGACTTTATTAATTGTATTGATTAGCGATAATAAATATCTTAATTTATGTAAGGTTGAAAGCGGATAAATTTATTAGAGTTAATGGCTTACAAATACAATTCACGAGCTGGAATTCATGTATAAAATTTGGAGAGCAGTTTTTCTAAAAATTCATGTATTCAAGTTAAATTCACATTTATCCTAATTTTAAAGGAGAATGGTTCGGATTTTAAAGAAAATATATCGTTAATTATAAATAAGAGGGATTTAGATCATTTTTAACAAATTATATGTCTAAAAATACCAATGTAATCAAAGGATAGTGGTTTAGATTTATAGAGAAAAAATATATTATTATTTAACAATGATGAAATGCGAGAGAATACATGATATCCTATTTGAACTAGAAAACACATTCATATTTACATGAAATTAAGTTTTCGATTTCATACTAAACAAGAATATTCGAATTCAATAATGTTGTATATTCAAAACAGAGAATTTCTGATTATTATTATGTTTGACGGGAGGGCGGCTTAAATTAATTTTTATCTAAATTTTAATCTAATTCATATCATAATTTCTAAAAAATTCATAAGATATGGAAGATCTTAATATGTGAAAAATCGAAGGCAGTTGAATATATTAGAATTATTAGCTTACAAATACATGTCGGAAAAAGTAATGTACACGTAATGGATCACTCTTTTTTTAATTATAAAGGTGAAAAGTTCGGATTTTAAAGAAAATTTATCATTATTTGTAATCAAGAGGGGTTCAGATCATTTTTATAAATTATAGGTCTAAAAATACACGCAAAATTAAAGGATAGTAGGTTAAATTTATAAAGAAAAAATGTCATTAATTAACAAGAGTGAGATGTGAGGGATTTGGTGACATCATATTCGAACTAAAAAACACATTCATATTTATATGAAATAAGGTTTTGGATGTGATATTGGAAAAGGATGTTCGAAGTTGATAAGATTATATATTCGAAGCAGATAATTTTTTGTCATTATTTTATTTGACGGGAGTGCGGCTTAAATTAACTTTTATCTAAATTGTAATATTAATTTATATAAGAATTTATAAAAAAACAGATAGGGGAGATCTCAATATGGGAAAACAATGAAGGTGGGTGAATAAATTAGAGTTCGTGGCTTACAAATACCATTCATGAGTTGAAAAAGTTCATGCATTCGGGTGAAATTCACATTTATCAAAAAAGGGTTCAGATTTTAAAGAAAATGTTATTTATAAACAAGAGGGATTTAGATCATTTTTATTATATTATAAGTCTAAAAATACCTATGTGATCAAAGGAGCGTAGTTTAGATTAATACAAAAAAAATGTATTATTACTTAAGAATGAGACGTGAGAGAATACGTGGCATCCTATTCGAATTAGAAAACACATTCATATTTATATGAAATTAGATTTTCGATTTTATACTAGACAAGTCAGATTAGACAATGTTATTAAATATTCGAAGTAGACAATTTCTGATCAGTATTGTTTTGACGGGAGGGCGGCTCAAATTAATTTGTATCTAAATTGTAATATTAATTCATATTAGAATTTCTAAAAAATTCATGAGTTAGGAGTATCTTGATATATGAAAAGTTGACGGCATATACACGAGCTGAAATTCATGTGCACGTCATAGACCACTCTTTTAAAAAAAATGTATTCAAGTAAAATTTACATGTATCATAATTTAAAAAGGAGAAAAGTTCGGATTTCAAAGAAAATTTATCATTATTCATTTATTTGTAACTAAGAGGGGTTCACATCATTTTTAACAAATTATAAGTTTAAAAATACATGTATAATTAGAGGAGAGTAGTTTGAATTTATAAAAAATGTATCAATATTTAAAAAGGATGAGATGCGAGAAATTTGGTGCCATCCTATTCGAACTAGAAAATCCATTCATATGTATATGAAATTAAGTTTCCGATTTATATTGGACAAGGATATTCGAATTAGATAAGATTATATATTCGAAGCAAACAGTTTTTGATCAGTATCGTGTTTGACGGGATGACAACTTAAATTAACTTTTATCCAAATTATAATATTATTCATATCAGAATTAATAAAATAATCATGATATAGGAAAGATCTTGATGTGTGAAAAGATGAAGGTAAGCGAATAAATTAGAGTTGGTGGCTTACAAATACCATTCACGAGTTGGAATTCATGTGCTCGATCGCTCTTTTTATAAAATTTATGTATTCAAGTAAAATACACATGTCTTGACAAAAAAAATCGTAAAATTCACCTGTATCCTAATTAATAAAGTAGAAGAGTTAGAATTTTAAAAAATATATATCATTATTTATAAAAAAGAGGGGTTCCGATCATTTTTATAACAAATAATGAGTGTAAAAATACCTTTATAATCAACGAAAAGTAGTTTGAATATATAAAGAAAAAATGTATTATTTTTTAACAATAATTAGATGCAAGAAATTAGGTGTCATCCTATTTAAAGTAGAAAACATATTTATATTTATATAAAATTAGATTTTCAATTTTATACTAGACAATATTCGAAGTAGACAATGTTATATATTCGAACATATAATTTTTTATTAATATTGTATTTGACGGGAGCGCAGCTTAATTTAACTTTTATCAAAATAGTAATATTATTTAATATCAGAATTTATAAAATTTTAAACGCCGCCACGAAGCGCGGCTTTATGTACTAGTTTGTTTAAATAAAAGAAGATCATTTCCAAATCCCAAGTTTATCACTTGATGATTTCAGTGTTGTATAAATCGGGAATCGGTGAAAATCGATCAATTTATTAATTTAGGATTAATTGAAAATCGGGGATTAATCGGAGTAAATTTTTTATGTATTATTATATTAAATAATATTTAATATATTATTATGATTATATTAGTTATTTATTAATAAATATATATTTATTATATCATAATTAATATAATTATTCATATTTAAATTAATATAGTATTTTTTATTTTTAATAAATACTAATATATATTTGAATAAATGAAAATTTGTAGGGATTAATCGATTTTCAAAAATAGAATTGGTCGGTTACTTTATAGGGATTAATTAATTGAATCGAAGATTTTTAGAATAGTGAGATGATTTATATATTTCCTGGGACTCTCTACTCTGTCTTTATTCCAGAGTTGGTACAATTGTACAAACACTGTCAAAATCAAAATAGCATTCTTGAAAAATTTGGGGTTGGCTTTCATGGGTTTCCAAGTAATTGTTCAACTTTGGTGGGTAACAATAATGTTTGCAGTTAGAGGAGTTGTGGCAAAAGTATCAGCTGCAGGTGATGAGTGCAGCACGAACGAGAGTTGCTCCCCTTATGGCCCAGAAATTCGGTTCCCGTTTTGGATCAAAGACAAGCAGCCTAAGTACTGTGGCTACCCTGGTTTCGGAGTTGTCTGTTCTGAAGGAGAAACTTTGCTGCATATCAAATACCTTGCAAACACTTCGCTTCAAGGAACCCATATCTCCTTTTCTAAATATTTATGGGTCACTGATATCGACTACACATCTCAAACTATCGGAGTTGATAATTACTACTATGTAACCAACAACAACAACAACCTTGAACTTGTTTCAACGTCAACTTCATTGCCGTCTGCACCTCCTCACTTTAGAAAATTACGTCCATTTGATGTAGATCTTAAACCACATGCTACATTTTTCAATTGTTCCTCAACAATCGGAAATTCCCAATCGCTCACAAACACTGACGGACAAACTTTTCCCGTCCGTTATCTGTACGACTCTACATATACTAGTCAGATAAGCCTCAATAATTGTACCAAGCTTTTCAGTTCTTCTCTCGATTCTTATATTTTAGAACGGGCTTTTGAATACATGCATTGGTCAATTCCAGACTGTAGAGAATGTGAAGCTAAGGGGGAGTACTGTAAGCTGATGAACAATATTACTAGTAGTAACACTACTACATCATGTGGTGTGCCTGTGCCTAAACCTGTGCCTAAACCTCAAGGTATTTGATTAATGAATAATTAGACTCTCTCTCTCTCTCTCTCTCTCTCTCTCAGCCCAGTACTATATTCTGTCTTCCATAATAAATATATTAAGAAGTTAATTCACCTAATCTTGTGCTATTTTAATCAGGTTTTGCAGATTTTAAAGGTCACCATTCGATTTCTATCAAGCCTATTGCAGTTATAATTCCAGCTGCCACTCTTGCGGTGCTTTCCCTCGTTATATTAATGTATTATATTGTCAGATCATACAGATCATACAGACAAAACAAATATGATGAACTGAGAATTGAAATGTTTCTGACGAATTACAAAGCCATGAAACCCACAAGATACTCCTATGCTGACATTAAGAAAATCACTAGTAATTTCAGTGATAGATTAGGAGAAGGAGGTTATGGATCAGTGTACAAAGGTCAAATAACCAAGGACATTATTGTTGCAGTGAAGGTCCTTAAGTGTGATCCTAAAGCTAACGGGGAAGACTTTATCAATGAAGTGGGCACTATTGGGCGAATCTATCATGTCAATGTGGTTCGCTTGTTGGGTTATTGCGCTGATGGTTGCAATCGAGCTCTTGTTTACGAGTTCCAGCCTAATAATTCCCTAGAAAAGTTCACATGCTCTGAAAAAAATCAGCAGAGAGAATTCCTTGGTTGGAAAAAGATGCAAGATATCGCTCTAGGCATAGCTAAAGGAATTGAATATCTCCATCAAGGGTGTGCTCAACAAATCCTTCATTTTGATATTAAGCCTCATAATATCTAGCTGGACCAAAATTTCAATCCCAAAATTTCTGATTTTGGATTGGCTAAGTTATGTTCAAAGGACAAGAGCATTGTGTCTATGACTATGGCTAGGGGTACCATTGGATATATTGCACCGGAAGTATTTTCAAGGAATTTTGGGAGGGTATCATCTAAGTCAGATGTTTATAGTTTTGGCATGTTGTTGCTTGAAATGGTGGGAGCAAGGAACAACAACACAGTGGAAAACAAAAGTGAAACATACTTTCCTGAATGGATTTTTCATCATCTTGAGGAAGGTGGAGAAATAGCAATCCAAATAGAGGAGGAAGAAGATTCAAATATCGCAAAGAAACTGACAATTGTTGGACTATGGTGCATCGGGTGGCATCCCGTGGACAGACCTTCAATGAAACATGTTATCCATATGCTAGAAAGTGAAGAATGTCCCGGAATGCCACCTAATCCTTTCAAATCGTCAAACATTCAACCATTTACAAATGACCTAGCGGTCATTTCTGAGTTTGAGTGACAAATTTATGTACCTCTCTGTAGTACTATGTAACAAATAATGTGTTAAATTACAATAAAAAAAGTATTGCTTATAAATAGCATCTCATAAAAGATGTCATCAAGTCCTTATTGATCTTCATGAACTAGATTCCATATATTACAAATGGCAGCAACAATTCCCGTCGAGCACTACATGTGTTAATTTTAAAATTACAGAATTATCTCATTGTAGAAGCTATTGTACAAAAGTTAGTCTGCAGTCACTAGAAATGATTCAAGTTCAGAACCTTTTAGCAAATATTCAGAACCGTTTACCATATAATCGGACGAGAACTGATGGAAATCAAAATAATACCACTTGTTCTTCTCTGTATAACAAGGACTGAATAGCTCAGCATCTGATCATCTAATGCTTTTGGACTTTTGGTGTTTATTCTTAATCACTTAAAAATGATTTTATTCAATCCTTTTCTTTTAATACTATAAAATCATTAATAAAATATAATAGTATTAAAAGAAAAGGATCGAATAAAATCATTTTTAAGTAATTAAGAGGGCTATATATAAAATATAATAAATAAATCTTGGCTTACGTCTTTATTCACTACAAACTCATTACCATTTGAGCAAGATTGGATAGTTCCAGTGGTAAGGATGTTATCCTCAGTAATCCCAGGTCCTGGATTTGATAAATCATATTAGTAAAAAAAAAAACTCACTACCATTTTTATTGGAGGTCAGTTATATACTTATATCTTACTTATACTTTTTACTCTTAATGTTTATTTCGTTATGTCTAATTTCTAACCTGAGATTTATATATTATATTTTGATCAAAATTTCACACATGTGTGTAAAAAATTTCTTCATTTTTCCTAAATTAAATCAGAATTCTTGGTTTTTTATTTTGAACTTTATCTATTTTAGTTTGGTTCATTTACCGTACTACTTGATTACTCAGGTTTAAAAAAAGTTCTTCATTGAAAAAATAATCAACTTATATTAAGATTAAATAATAATTTTTACAATTTGCAACCCAATTCATATCTATTTACAAAATTAAATATAAATAACAAATATAACTAACATATTTATGATTTATCATATATTATTTATTTAGAATTATATTGTTATAATCATATAAATTTTTATAAATTAATATTTTTTTCATCTATTTTTATTATACCGATTTTAATTTTTTTATTTTAATTAGTTTTTATTCCTAAGCAAATTAGATACAGTCAAAATATAAAATATAAATCTCATGTTAGGAATTAGATATAACAAAATAAACATTAAGAACAAAAAGTATAAGTAAGATAAATGGTCTTGAGTTGGTAGTGAATAAGGACGTACATCAAGATTTATTCATATATAATTGGAATTTTAAAGGATTTTTTTGGGATTTGAACATGCTAGCATATTCAATTTGGATTCTATTTCTTTTTTTAAATTTGATGGTATTTAATAGAGAGTTTTTTTAAAATCTAAGTGTAGTCAATTTAGATTTTATAAGGTGCATTAAAATATAGTGGTATTCAATTTGGATTTAAAAAATTCATTAAAATTTGATGGTATTCAAAAGTTCATAATTTTTTTATATTTTATAAAATTGTAGATTTTGATGGATTTGCTAGTGTATTTTATATTTTTAGAAATCTTAGCAAAATCCCAGAGATTTTGATAAATTTGTAAAAATCACTATTCAAATCAATAAAACTCTACTAGATTTATTCAATAACTCAACTAAAGTCCGCGTATAATTAAAATCAGCCAAAATCAGTAACAATCATTCAAAAATAATGAATGATTATAAATTCTCTAAAATCTAAATTGAATACAATACTCAGTATTTGGTCCAAGAAACCTGTAAGAAATTTAAAACTTGTTAGCTACCTTTTTTTCCCTCAAACTAATAGGAAAAATCATCGAATTGTGTATAATATTTTAACTACTCTAAAAAGTGAATCTATACTATATTATTATAAGTAGAATATCTTTATTTGATAGTTTGTTAGATTTAAAGACCTATAGATTAGAACCGTTGGATATAATAATAATAATAATAATAATAATAATATTAAATTTTTATATTTTTTTATTTTTAACAATTTGTATAGGTTGAAGTTCGGGTCCCGTGAACATATTATATATTATATTATTTATTTTCAGTTAAGTCTCAAATAGCATAAAATATATATTGTTATAACTTATTATATTTTTCAATTTATTTTTCAACTATTGAAAATCTATATTAATATATTAATAATTTTAAGATAAAATATATTATTAAAAATTATTCTAGTGTTAAAAGCAATCAGTCCTCGAAGGGTAAGTTAGTATGACTAATCAACAAACATGCCCCTAATTGTTAATTAATATTTTAAAAGTAATTGTTGAAATTTAATCCAATTATTTTAGAATAGAATACAGCATCCGAACAAAACAATTGACATGATGTGACGACTTAAATGTAAGATTGAGGCGATGCAACAATTTCGGGTTTTGTGTGGAGTTGATTAATGTAGAAATTTGATCCAAACCCGATCCAATAAATAAAAGTAATGTAAAATTTAAAAAATATTAATATAAATAAAATTAATAATTAATAATTTAATTGAATTTCTTATTTGATAATTTAATTTAATTTAATAAATAAATAACTAATATAATTAATATATTTATATATAATCCATAAAATAATAATTATTATTAAAATAATAATAACAGTTTGGTTTAGAGCCAGCTGGCAGGACCAAGTTAACATAAGAAAATATTTGGCGGAGTAATCTTGAGCGAATTGATCAAATAGGACCGCTTTGGCGAAATTTGCACACAATTTTCTCCTCGAGGGTCCGGTTAAAAATTTCCACCAAATTAATGGTAACAGTGCTGAGAACGACTTCACTTGTGGAATTTAACACCATGACTAGAAAGTGAAGTCCTTCAACTTCAAGACATCGCTGACGAAGTTACACAAGCAAGTGTGAGGCAAGACAGCAGCTAAAAGGCCAAAGTAGCTGGACCATCATAGTCTATTAGTCTGTACAAACATCTTCACATGGTGTTACCAGCGAGTAAAGTTCGCTAGGTGCTTGACGTGATACCATATTTCAATGTACAAAATGACGATGTTTGTCTTCAAGTAGCTAGGTAGGAACAAGTTAACAGAAGGCCACGCAAAAAGAAAAATTCTAGGGATCCAGAGAAACATATCTGCCTGAGGAAACTTCAGAGAAAAAGCCTAGTAGCTGAGAACGACCGACTTTTACACGAAGACTAGAAGGTCAAGTCCCTTGGAAATATGGCTTCCAGTACGCAAGACGCAAGTCGTGAGATAGCCCAAAGTTACAAGTCACCAGAAACTTGGCAAAAAATACAGCAGATAATAATAAGCATTTTTATTATCAACAAGTTTAATTGTAAGATTGATTTTACCTTAAAATCATATAATTAGGCGACATTACAAGTAATATCGAGTCCCGAGAATCTTGTTTAGTTTTTACATAACCTTTGTACCAGATGCGTATGACATCTAGTTACTCCTTGTCCTTTGACAGTTTTCATAAAATAATATTTTTTAAAATTTTCTTTTTATAAATTAAAATTTTAGTTTTATATTTTTATTTATAAAAAATATATTAAAAATTATTATTCTAATTATACGGTCAAAATAATTAGAAGTGTGTGTAGAAATATCAAATATTATATAAATAAAAATAGAGGGGGTGCAATTTAATTTCACTCAAGGAATACCGGATTTCCCAAAATAAAGATCAGCATTTTGTTATTATTGAAAATTTGGAAAATATGTATGAAATTTGAGTTTAAAAAAAAATATCTGCCGGAGGAATCTTTAGCGAAATGATAAAGTAGACCTCTTATAATTAAATTTCATGATCGATCAATAAAGTAAAATTTTGTTTCATATGTGAGATTACAACTTTAAGGCCTCGTTTCTCTGTCAACTTATAAGTTACTTGTAACTTATAAGTCCGTAATAACTTATTTTGGAGTCGACCTTGGATTTACAACTTATAAACTGATTAGTTAATGTCGGTAACAACGTACTTTTTCTCAACTTATTTTAAATTTTGTTTTTTTATTAACTTTAATTTTAAAAAATGTGTTTTAAACTATTTTTCTAATATAATAATCACGAATTAAGATAACTTTATTTATAATTTATTTATTTTTGTTCATTTAAGTAAAAAAAATTTGATTTTTATCCAAACACTTATACAACTTATAATCATTTATCAACTTATCATTTATAAGACATTTATTCATTTTAAGTTATAATTTACTTATTTTAAAATTTTCCTAACGGGCACTAAATTTAAAACTTTGCTTATTGTCTATGCAATGGATGATATTTAATTCTAACACTTCTCGTGAATCGTGATTGCCATTTACTCACACTCCCTCCATTTTATTTTAAAATTTCACACATATTAAAAAATAAAAGATATAATGTGCATTTTTTTTCACACAATAATAAACTTAGTTTTACACATAATTTTAACTAACTTAAATCTCGTGCGATGCATGAGTTCCGGTTAATATTTTAAAATTTTATTTTTTTTGTTATATTCTAATTTTGAAAATATTTTTGTAAATATATAATAATTATAAATTTACAATAAAAATAATGGATAACTTTTGTAGAACAGGTAGATTATGTTTAGTAGTTTAACAATTTAGTAGTTTAGCGGATATATAACATTATTTATTTATTCTTTAATAATAAAATATGTTGTGGTCGTAATCTAGTAGGATAAGTAGACTATATCTAGTTGTTTAACAATTTAATAGTTTAGCGGATATATAATACTAATTATTTATTTTATTTAATAACTAAAATTAGAAAATAAACGTTAAACCAAATTATACCCCGTCCGGTTGTTATAGTATAGTATAGATTATATGTACTGCAACAAAAAAATAAATGTACACGTGTATATATATACACACAACAATTATAAAATAATATGTATTTTGAATTTTATACAAAGATATTTATGAGTAGTGTCTTTTAGTTAATATTGAAGTTATAATATTGAATATCAAAATTTGGTACTTGTGTGCTATAATAAAACAAAATTTTACTTATTAACAAAGAGTATAGATTTTATTCATATTTGAAAATAAAAGAGAGACAAAAGTGGGGCAAAAGTTGAAGCGAATGAGTATTTTATAATAAATACTCCCTTCATTCTAAATTAGTTGTCATATTTGACTTTTATGCGTATTTTAAGGCGCCTTAACCGTATATTTCCTTTGATTTTTTTTTGTGAATAAAAATTTAAATCTTAAATTTTGTATTGACAAAAAAAATTGAAAAATAATGAAAGAAGGTACATGGTCAAGTCAACTTAAAATACGTGTAAAAGTCAAACGAGACAACTAATTTGGGACACAGGGAGTACAAGTTAAGAGTAATCAAGTAGCTCTTAACTTTGAGGATAGAGAATATGCTCTTAACATTTTAAAGAGCATCTAAGAGAGACTGTCGAAACTTTATTTTTGTGATAGACTCTTTATTTTTGAAGTTAAGAGTCTATATAAGTAGCATGTTGGAGATGCTCTAAGAAATTTTTGTTGGGGTTAAACCCAATAGGTAGTATGACTTTGGTGATAGAAAATATAATTGGATTGGGTAATAATTGTATGGGTAGACAATTATTATTATAATGGGATTAGATTATTAGTCTTGGTGGCCAAGTTTATGATGTCTATATATACACAATTATGTTATTATTTTGATGTATGCTTGAGTATTGTTCGACTTAAGTATCACTTGAGTGAATACCGTTTGGTGAGATTGATTGTATTATTGATAATTATTTGGATTAATAATACAAGTTGAGACGTGGGTTTTTCCGCGTTATATATTGTGTGTGTGTGTGTGTTTTGCATTGTTTGTTTGATTCTATATTTGTGTGTATTCCCCCTAACAAGTGGTATCAAGAGCCAAGGTTCATGATGGAGAAGTTTGGGGGATTTGAGATTGAATTGTTTAATGGAAGAAATAAATTTACCTTGTGGCAAAACACAGTAAAAGATCGGTTAATTCAACGAGGGTTATATGCGACTCTCGGAGGGAAGAAGCCTACTGAAGTTGATGATACAAAGTGGGTAGACATGAAGTTACATGCAGCATCAATGATCCAGTTGGCCCTTACACCGGAAATCAAGTATGATGTTCTTGAAGAGGACAATCCCAAGAATTTGTGGGAGAAGTTAACGAAGACTTATCACTCAAAGTCTTTGGCCAACAAGCTGTTTTCTCAAGAAAGATT
The DNA here is from genome assembly GCF_009905375.1 of Apium graveolens. NCBI lineage: Eukaryota > Viridiplantae > Streptophyta > Magnoliopsida > Apiales > Apiaceae > Apium > Apium graveolens. The sequence goes on along the minus strand of NC_133652.1, from coordinate 45,550,524 downwards.
TGTTCGGACTCAAAATGGAAGAAAATGGAGATTTAAAAGATCATCTGAATCATTTTAATGGCTTAATCAACCAGCTGAATAATTTGGATGAAAAATTGAAGGATGAGGACAAAGTTGTTCTACTACTAGTGTCTCTATCGAAGAAGTATAATATTGTGATGACTTCATTATTAGTAGGGAAAATGAAGTTAGATTTGGATGAGACTATTGTTATTTCTTTTTTAGGCCGAAAGATTGATGAAACAAGAATCGAGTGACACATCTGATGAAAGTGCATTCTTGGTACTTGCACGTAACACGGAAAAGAAGTATGTTAAGAAACATAACCCTAATATCAAGTATTTTTATTGTGAGGAATTGAGTCATATACAATTTATGTGTCCAAAGGCAAGAGAAGACTTGAGAGAGTTGAAGAAAAATCGAGGAGGGAGTAGTGTTTCGCTTGTAGAAGCTGATGAAGATGTTCTTTTGGTTAGAAGGGATCAAAAGAAGAATGAGTGCTTAACTCGGGATGTTCTCATCACATATGTGCTAGGAGGTAGTGGTTCTCGTCCTACAAAAAGTGTGAGGGAAAGATGGTAACTTTACCGAACGGTAAAATGGTAAAGGTTGCTGGAATTGGTGAGGTAACAATGAAACATAACAATTGTCGTGTTCAGAAGTTAACTCAAGTAAGATACATAGCGAAGTTAAATCAATTGGGTAAATTAGTTGATTTGGGATTTACTGTCATGATGAAGAACAATATGTTGGAAGTCACTAAAGGGGATTCAGAGATATTAAAAAGTCGAAAAGACAATAGAAATCTTTTTGTGCTAGAAGGAGGTGTTATTGTGTGAGGGGATGTATTAGCGGATCGACATCGATGACTTAATGGTGACCGTTAATTCGATTGTGTATGAAACCATATTGGGTTGAAGAGGAGGATTATTGGGGTTAAACTCAATCTGTAGAATGGGCTTGGGGATATAAAACATAATTGGATTGGGTAATAATTGTATGGATAAACAATTGTTATCATAATTGAGTTGGGTAATAATTTTACGGGTATTCATGTTATTGTTTTGATATATGCTTGAGTATTGTTTGACTTAGGTATCACTTGAGTGAATATCTTTTGGTGAGACTGATTGTATTATTAATAATTGAAAAGATTAATAATACAAGTTGCGACGTAGGTTTTTCCGCGTCATACATTGTGTGTGTGTTTTGTGCTATTTGTTTGATTTTATATTTGTGTGTATTCCCCCCTAACAGTTTTTACAAATATTAATTTCACAAATGAAAAACTAGTTGCTTGAAAAGATATGCCGACACGATCTGGAAAATTTACCGAATCTTTTCAACATGAATCGCTCAACATAAAATCGGGGGAGAGGTTTGGTCACGGAGAGAGTAGAGACATTATATTCCCTTCATCCCACTATATTTTTAATATTTGAAATAAAAATTCAGCATATATTTTAAGTTTCTTATTTAATATAATTCATAACTCATTTTTAAAATTTTATTTTTTTAAATAAAAGTTAAATATTTGAACTTTTATTCCATTTTTTTAAAAAAATAATAAATTATTAAATTATATTAAATAAGAGTTTAAATATACCTACCAAACTTTTTATTTTAAATGTTAAGAAACGAGTGGGACAAGGAATACTGTTTAATATCATATCCTCGTGACAATACAAGTTAATGAGTTAGCAGCAAAGATCATGCGTTATTTGTTTTAACTCTAAATATTTTTTTAGTTCTTAGTAAAATTCTTATAATTTTTTTATAGTAATAAAAGAGTTAATTTTAAGAGATTCCGTTTGGTTCAAAATTTTGACCAACTTGACACTTGTAAGCTGCTTTTCTCGAATAAGCTGCTTTTCTCTTCGAGCTAATAGGATAAATTTAAGAACTTAAATTACCAACCAAAACTCGTCGAGTAATTTAACTAATCTAATGTGAATTTGACCGCATATGATGACATACAAAGTCGTTAATTAGCTGACCTTTTAAAGCTAATTTCTTGAAATTTAACTCAAAAATATTAGAAATGCATACACATTCAACTAATCAATTGACGCGATGTAACGATTTTGATACAATAAATTGACGCAATATAATAATTGCCGTGTAGCTGGGATTTAAATACACTGGACCATCAGTTTTTTTTTTTTTTTTTTTTTTTATAATTTAGACCATGAATTTTCATTTCCACTACAAAGTAGTTGCACCATCATAGTCATACAAACAGGTACAGGTGTGACCCGCAGTAAAGTATATCATATTGCTTGACGTTAATTATATCATATTTCATATATCATATTTCAATGCAGATAATGACGACTTCAACTAGCTAGGTAGGAACAAGTTAACAAAAGGCCACACACAAAACAATGCTACGGATCCAGAGATAAAGATCTGGCTGATGATACTTTAGGATTGATCAAATATGACTAGGGTACTCAAATTCCGCACCATTGTCTCCTCCATGGTCCCGTAGAAAAATTATACTCCAGTGAGATTGTCGGAGTCTATTCAAAAAGACCCTGAGAGAAAAAGCCAAATTGCTGAGAACGACTTCACTTGCTGAATTAACACGATGACTAGAAGGTCAAGTCCCTTGGAAATATGGCTTCCAATGCGCAAGTAGTATGATAGCCTAAGTTACATTCTTATCACCAGAAACTTGGCAAAGAATACAGCAGATAATTATAAGCATTTTTACTGTACAGGAAGGTTGTAAGATTGATTTTCCTTAATTAAAATCCGATTAGGCGACCTTACAAGTAATTTCGAGTCCTGAGAATCTAGTTTTACATAACCTTTGGACGTTTAGATAACTGTAAAATCTACTTACATGGGCGTATTAATTTCACTCAAAGGAATATGGGCTTCCCAAAATAAAGATCTACATTTTTTTTTACTATTAAATATTTGGAAAATATATGAAAACGTACTTTTAATTTTTCAAAAAAATTAGGATGTATTTCCAAAATTGGAACACCTTTTTTTGTCTGTGTGTAAAAATTATAACTGTATACGTTAATAAGCACACATGCTCATGTACATGCATATATATATTGAGACTAAAGATATATAATTAGCATTTCATCTCTACGCTAGATGTCCGCCGGTAAAATTATTGGAGTATGTTAGTTATTTATAATTTTATCAGCAGGGATGTTATAATTTCATCTTTAATAATATATAGCAATTGGCAATGACAATTTTTGGCCCATCAGAGATGCCCTAGGGAAATCCGAAAAATGGGCTTTATGAATTGTGATATCCAATGGCCTCAATTCTCAATTCTGTGATTGCCCATAATCTGCAAAACCTTATGGATTGAATATTGTGTAAGCTTCTTAGTTCAACGGAAAAAAATAAATCATTTTGCAGTCCCATGCATGCAAAGATGAGTCCATGTCATTGTTTTGTTTCTAAACTTATTTATATTCTCCTTCTCTATTAAGTGTTGTTCAGTTCATTGTGGATGAATACATTGTATTTTTATGCAAATTATAAAGGAGATCACTGATCAGTCAACTAGTAATATCAAATAAGTACTCATATAATCTGCAGTCAGACTTTCAGAGTTACATTTACCAAATAGCCAAAGTTTTAAGTGTCAGTCATGTTCGAGACACTCATGTAGCGGCGGCACCTGAGATCTGCTGCTAAAAGTTGTAACTAAGTCACCTTAAAAATGAACACAGCTTAACAATGTAACCAAAATATTTCAAAAAAAGAAACAATTTAACCAAAAAAAAAATTCTGCAGAAATTAAATTGATGAAAACTGTTGTTAAATTGCTCAGTTCAACAGAATTAAACAATATAACCAATAAAAACTTCTGTGAAAATAAAATTGACGACAACTCAACTAGCTATTACAAGAAACTCAAAGGAAGAAAAAGATGGAAGATATTCAAGAGACTGCTCTCTTGTCACTCTTCGGCCTATAACTAGCATGGTGTGGTGGAATGCCACGTTTGGTCCTGATATAGGTTACGGGAGCTGTTATGTATAAAGTTTTATAATGTTATAACTTCAAAATGCAATTCTCCTCGGCCATACGAACAGTAATGTTACACTCCCGTCATCTCATTTTACATGTCTTAATAAATTTAACAAGACAGTTTAATTTAGATGACCGGGATGGAAGACGAGACACCCATAGTGGCAACTACGCAAAAAACTTGCGAGACCAAGCTCATGGAGCTTGTTTAGCAAGTTGGTTGTCATTTAGACGACCAGCACGGAAGTTAGACGCAGTACTCAGAAGAGACACCAGTATTAAGCAAATGCGCAAAAAACTTTTGTGCGCACTCCTGGGCGTAGACACATTTGTACTTTTTCTCCTGTTTTAGGAAACAATAGAAAGATCCACAATGCAGAAATTATTAAGCCAAACGTTTTGAAGCACAGGACATTCAACCAATCTTTTCTACCTACTGGTTCCATTCTTGTTTTCCAACTGATGCCCCCTATTTCACCAACCAAGGAGACCGACTCAGCTACCAACTCCATGACTGCTGTGCTCATAGTCTGTGTGAATTATCATGCTTTCTTTTAAGCCTTGCGAATAGCTTTGAGGATTGAATGGATAAGATTTGTTAGGGTTTAGCCACGATTTAAGGCCCGTGGGTCATCGAAAAGTCACGAATGCTACAACATGAGCATGAGGCAAAGCATTTTCTGAGATTTATTAGATATGTGCAAGCCTTTACATTGATTTTGAATTTTGCAGCCATTGCACTGTTTGATCTTGTAAACTGCTTCTATCCAACACTATCAAATGAGCCTAAAGAGCTTCTAATCATTGTTGGATGGAATCAGTCATTTGTTGTACGTCCTACTCAGCGTCATATGACTCTTTTACTTCAAGTTAAAGCTTCCTGCATCTCAAACTCCAACTCCAACTCCAACAATCTTATAACTAACCGTGAAGCTAAACTTTGGCATTTGCACATATTACTTTTCTGGTCTCTTCAAAAAGCAGTAGTAAGATCTTCTGCTGCAAAATTATCATTATCTGAATTATAATACAGTAATTGCATGCCTTCGTTCCTCTCCTTCTACAGTTTTTGATGGTTGTGACAAGCTTAAGCTCTACCAGAAAATTTATAGACGTGCATAAGCCATATGTTTCAAACACTTGGCAGGCAAACAAAGGAAAAGTTCGATATGCAAACAAAGAAACATAACTATACTTCAGCTAATCAGACTCAATACATTTTTCAATCAACTCAATCTGTACCAACTCAGCAGCTTCCCGCACTTTCTTTCTGTCCCAGAATCCTCTTAAAACAGTGCTCCAGGATGTCTCATTAGGAATACACCCATCAAGCACCATCTCTTCAACAATGCGAGCAACTTTGTGTAGATCTCCTTTCTTACAAAAGCGATCAACAAGAAAATCATAAGTTTCAGCCTCGATAGATATTCCCCGGGTCCGCATGCTCAGATACAACTGAAAAGATCGATTTGCGTCAGTCTCACAAAGTCCTCGGACAACTGTATTATTGATTCTAACATGAAGGCTCCAAGTTAATCTATTTGGTGAGATCCGTCCAAAAACCATCTCATCAAGGAAGTTTGCAGCTTCCTGGAACTTTTGGGCATCACAAAATCCAGTGATGATTTTCCCATATAAGCCTGCATCAGGCTTAAAACCCCTAAGCTTCATCCTATCAAGGAGCTCCATGGCTTCACTAAGCCTCTGTTCTTTACAGAGCCCATTAATTAAGCTACTGTAAGTTACCGTATTAGGCTGAAGATGCTCAGTGGTCATGATCTCTAATAACTCCATGGCTTGAGAACAACGCCCACCTTTGCAGAGCCCGTCCATAAGAGAACTGTAAGTATACAAATTGGCAACAATACGCTTTTCTTTCATCTCTTTAAACAATCCTACGGCTTCATCCAAATCATTTGACAGGCATAATCCATGTATTAAACTAGTGTACGTAACAACACTGGGTAAGCAACCTTTTGTACCCATCTCTGCAAAAAGCTCTTTGGCTTCACTAACCCTCTTCAACCTACACAACCCATTAATCAAGGTACCGTATGTGTACGAGTCTGGAGAACACCCATGACTGGGCATCTCATGGAAAATTTGCAAAGCTGCATTTATTGTTCCACCATTTTTGCATAGCGCTTTAATCAAAACATTGAGGGAGACAACACTTGGAGGAATACCCATTTGTCTCATATATCTGTAAAACTTTATAGCCACTTTTAACTGGTTTTCATCGACAAGAATTGAAAAAACAGTAACATAAGATTTTGGAGTGACCTCGCAGTCATATTCTTTCATTTTCTGGAATATCCTAATAACTTCACCGGGCTTATGAACCCGCCCGTAAGCTCTACAAATCGAGAGGAATGTGTCCTCAGTAAACTGACACTTCTCATCCTTCATTCTATTCAGGAGATCCTCTGCTGGCCTGAATTGGTTCGCAGAAAGTAATCGTGAGATCATGAGACCAAAGGTGTTGTGATCATGTTTGTAGCCATTAGCATACTCCGCGGCAGCTGCATCAAATATGACAAGAGCTTTTTGGGGATCTTTTTCAGCTCGAATAAGCTGCTCTACTAATGACCTAGAAATCTTTTTCGGCCATTTGATCATTGTTTTGATTGCCATTGCGTTTAGGTACTACTAATATGAATGTTCGGGTTCACCAAAATTCAACCAACCACTGACAGAGTGTCACTTAGGAGTGACAGATATGCTATTGTATTTATTTTCTACAAGGAAACTATTATGACTATCTTTCAGCTGCAATCATCATTAGCTGAAATTATCAGCAAGCCTGCTTGCTGAGAAAGTTGTGAACATTCTGTCAGGCACTTAACCAAACATGTAAGCTATAAAATATATATAAACGATAAATTTGTGTATATATGTAAACAATGCATACACACACAATATATATGTGCACAAATTAATTTAATGCAGGTAGCTCCTATTTTAGTTAGTTTTGAGGTTCTGATGAATCTTGTTAGCCACTCTTCTATTTACTTTAATCGACTTTACCTATAAAAATTCTGGTCAAATTTGTTAAATAGTACTGGGTTAATGACACACGAGAAAACTTTCTTCGAGCTGAACATATATAAGGGTTCAACAAAACAGACTTGTAGATAAATGTCAAGCAATGCCTGGCAAAAAAATCTTGCTAATACTCTCACTAGATACCGTTTGTTGAACACTAAACCAATGTCCAAACTAGAAGAAAGGGAAGCAACACTAACACTTGGTATTTAAAAAGTTCACAATACGATTGTTCAAAATTAATTTAATAATATCCTTAAACGGTATACTCACTGGGGACTTTAATCAAACACCTAACATCAATAAAAACACTTGCTTTAAACCAATCCCTAACGTAATATAAAATATATGGGCATCATTAATATCAAGTACAATGATCAGAAACCAGCTTAAAAATACAATACCGATTCATACAAGAAATCGTTTCGAAGATCAAAAGACATAACATGAAGCATTGAGATAATATGGGCAGAAATGAACATATTCGGGGACATACCTAGACAACTAGACAAGAGAGCTGAGTGTTTGCTTGTAGAATTGTGGTGCTCAACGTTAACGGCTTAACGCAGTTAAGAAAGAAAGCCCCCTAATCAACTTCAAGAAAATTGCTCGATGATTTTATAGTACTAAAAAAAATTGTATATTTTGAGGATATATAACTTTATGTCTTAAGAATTTTTTTTAAGCTCGTATAATCTGTGAGCGATTTTGTGAGTACGAAACCAAATAAACATCAGAAATGCTGGATTTCTAAAACCGTTTTCAAAATCATTTTTAAATGCTAATATGAAAGATTCGTGGCGTTCATAAATTAAAATGAAACAAATATTGTATCTTATTTTTTTATTTTTTATTCAAGAGAAGTTTTGAAAATTGATTTAGAGTACCTAGCAATATTCAATAAATATTAGTTAGAACTGAATTCTGAAATATAAAACCAAATAAGTTGCATCGTTTTGGCTTGTGCAATATATGAGTATCCAATTAAGTGATAATTATATGTTGAGTGTATTTAATAAAAAAAGTATATTATATTACTTAATTTTTGAGTTATTATTTTAATATCTAGCTCAATATTTTATGATAAACATTACACATAAACAACTGATTTTTTTTTCTATAAATTACTAAAACATTCATTTTGTAAAACTAAACATATTATAGAAAATTTTAATTTTTTATATCTCTCTTAAATTATGCAAAATAATGTTAGTATTAACGTACAATCAGGAATACAATTACAAATATTAAGGATATCAAGGATTCAGAATATATGCAAATCCTACCAAAATATCATTAAACAAGTGTGTAATCACTTGTATTTTCTATATTCATAAAGAATATTTATAGTATAAGATACGTAGTTGTCCACTACAATGTGCATAGCTATTAACGTACAATCAGGGATACAATTACAGATATTAAGGATATTAAGAATTCAGAATATATGCAAATCCTACCATAATATTAATCTATAATTGTAATTGATATCTGTCAAGACTTTCCGTTAATACTCCCCTTCAAACATGGCAACAGGTTAACAAGTTTGGACCGTAGAACATCAAATTGTAGTCTGGAAAGTCCCTTGGTAAATATGTCAGCTATTTGATCTTGTGTGGATACAAATGCTACTTTATGTGTGCCTTTTGCAACTCTCTCTCTAATAAAGTTATAGTTTAACTCTATATGCTTAGAACGAGCATGAAACACTGGGTTTGCTGCCATATACATAGCACTAAGGTTATCACAATAGATAATTGTTGGAGTAGAAATTGAGATGCCCAAATCACGAAAAAGATGATGAACAAAGATTATATCTGCACATGTATAAGTTAGTGCTCGATACTCCGCTTCAGCACTTGAATGAGAGATGGTAGGTTGTTTCTTGGCTGACCATGATATCAAATTTGGTCCTAAAAAGAGACAGAAACCTATAGTAAACCGCCTAGTATCTGGACAACAAGCCCAGTCCGCATCCGAATAAGCTACCAATTATAATGGATGAGAAGAACGACGAAGATATATTCCATAACCAAGAGAGCCTTTCAGGTATCGAAGAATCCATTTGGCTGCAACCACATGCATATTAGTTGGGTTGCTTGTAAATTGTGCAAAATGGTGAACCGCAAATGCAATGTCCGGCCTGGTTATTGTTAAATACGGGAGCGCGCCAAGGATATGTCGATATTCTGATGGATCGGAAATAGGATCACCAGTAAGGGCTGATAATTGTGTTCATGGTGCAATAAGAGTAGAGCTGGGTTTACAATCTAGCATGTGACAACGGCGCAGCAGATCCAAGGTATATTTGGTTTGAGAGAGGTGAAGACCATATACATCTCTAGTGGCCTCTATACCAAGAAAATAATGCAAATCTCCAAGGTCTTTAATGTAAAATTCAGCACCCAGCTTTGTGATAAAAAAATTTAGAAGTCTGAGGGAGCTACCGGTTAATAAAATGTCATCGACATAAAGGAGTAAAATCATCATTGAAGAGCTGGTCTTATATATAAATATAGATGGATCAGTTGTGCTCTGGATAAATCCAAAAGAAATGAGAAAGGAACTCATACGTTCAAACCAAGATCGAGGCTTGTCTCAGTCCGTAGATCGCCATATGTAGTTTACATACCTAGTGGGGATGACTAGGATCAATAAATCCAAACAGTTGTGTCATGTAAACATCTTTATTTAGAAAACCACGCAAAAAGGCGTTCTTCACATCAAGTTGACGAATTGACCAGGCGGAAGATATAGCCAGACTTAAAACAGTTCGAATGGTAGTTGGTTTAACCACTGGACTAAAGGTCTCATCGTAATCAATTCCGGCCTGTTGGTGGAATCCATCGGAAACAAGTCGAGCCTTATATCGCTCAATTTCACCATTTGCCTTTCTTTTAATTTTATACACCCACTTTGATCCAACTACATTTTGTTTAGGATGAGGCGGAACAAGAGACCATGTACCATTTTTAATTAGTGCATTATATTCTTCATCCATTGCTTGACGCCAGTGAGGATACTTTTTAGCTTGAGAAAAACATGTTGGTTCTTCTTCGGCTGTCAATTGCATAGATAAGGCTGCAGGAAGCGAATACTGAGTCACAAGATCAGCGTGTTTCTTGGGCTTGTATATTCCATCTTTCGATCGGGTGATCATGTGATGTTTTTGGATGGGAGGATGTACTGCAATCGTGGTTGCAGGTGGAGATGTTGAGTTATTAAATGATGTAGTGTATGAGTCTATATGTAAGTCAGGTGGGTCTTGTACAGAGGTGTCTGGTGTTGGTTGGGGACTGACTTGTTGAGATACTGGTGAACTAACTATTGATGTACTTTGCAAGGCAGAATTAGTGTCTGATGATGAAGATGTTGTTGATTCAGTATGTATGTGAAATGAAGGTGTAATAAATGATGGTACAGTAGAGTTTATGAGAGGTGTATGTGCATCTTTTGTGATAATTGGAGTAAACAGAAAATTTGGAACATTTACCCTTTCTGATGCTTTTTTAAAGTTTCCTTGATATGGAAATTGTGACTCGTCAAACATAACATGTCGTGATATATACAAGCGACCTGTTGCAGGATTTAAGCACCGAAAACCCTTATGACAAGTGCTGTAACCAATAAAAATACAAGAAGCAGACCTCGACATTATTTTGTTAATAACATAATCTCCGAGGTAAGGATAATAAGCGGAGCCAAAAATACGTAAAATGGAATAATCTGGATTATCACCATATAGGACAGTAAACAGGAAATTCCAATGCAAAACACTTGTTGTTAACCGATTAATAAGGTACACGTCAGTACAAATGGCTTCTGCCCATAAAGTGAGAGGAATGTTAGCAGTAATCATCATGGTACGAGCCATTTCAGAGATGTGTCGGTTCTTACACTCTGCAAGTCCGTTTTGTTGGGGAGTGTGTGGGCATGAATAAAGATGATGGATACCTTTATTTGCAGAGAAAGTATGAAAGGATGCATTATCATATTCACGACCTCCATCACTTTGAAAATACTTAATAGCAGCAGAAAATTGATTTTCAATAAGATTGAATAAATGAACAAAATGAGTAAAGACTTCAGATTTTAATTTCATAGGAAATACCCAAGAATATCGAGAAAAATCATCAGAGAAAATGACATAATAACGATAACCACTACTCGAGGCAATGGGTGACATCCAAACATCACCATGTATTAATTCAAATGTTGCAGTTGTTTTGTGTTCTTGACTAACAAAAGGAAGTCGTGTAGACTTTTCAAGGGCACAATCTTGACAAAAATTAAACTCACGGGATGAAAATGATCCTAAACTTTTATTAAGAGCTAAATTTTTGATAACTTGGGAAGATGGATGTCCCAAGAGCCGGTGCCAAAGAGTAGAAGGAGTGGATGATTGCCATGTTGAAGCTGACAACGCTGCTTATAGAGGGTAATGACTCAATTTGAGAGGATATAAGCCATCGTTACATTGGCCCTGAAAAAGTGTAGATCCGGTATGTAAGTCATTAATAACAAAACCATTTGGATGACAAGTGAAACTCACAGAGTTATCACGAGTAAACTGAGCAATGGACAGAAGATATTTACGCATACTTGGGAGATGTAAAATTTTGGATAAATTGAAAGAGTTAGAACCACAAAGAAGAGAAATGCTACCATTATGTGTAATTGGAAGGAAATCACCATTACCCAGTTGCACTTGATCACCTCCACTATATTCTGAACGATTTGTAAAAGAACGCATATCTCCACTCATATGATTTGTGGCACCAGAGTCAAGGTACCAGTTGTGATCTATTGGTGGTGTCATCTGAAGACCAACAAAGTGTGAGGAAAGATCATCTTCATATGTTTTATTTTGATTTTGGCTCCGGTTGTTATAAGTTGAAGAATTCTGACTTGAATATGTGTTGTTTCGCTGACGACCATGGAAATTGGGACCTTGGTTTGCAAAGGGAGAGTGGCCCAATATGCCTTGCTGAGGTTGATTGCGACCTCTGTTAGATATATTTGATAATGTCATGGCTAATATGTTTTATGTTTAGCTTTCAGATCTTACTGAACAGGATAAATCAGTACTTAACTGTTGATCAGTACTTATACTGGAAGTCAGGACTTAAAAATATCAGTACGTATATTATCAGGAGATAATCATCAGAAGATAGATATCAGAACTTAAGTGCTGAAGGATAATCAGATAAGGACAGTAGCTGATTAAAGGAAAGAAGATCGAGATAAACATAAGAAGAGATATGCATGAAGAAGGAATTTCGTGAAGAATGGAATACTTGGAAGAAAAGATATCTGATTGATATATTTTAGGAAGCAGAATTATATTCCATATCAATTAGCGATTATCTTGTAACTGTGTAGTATATAAACACAGACATAGGGTTTACACTATAAGTGTTATCATTATTAGAAAAGATTATTCATTGTAACCCTAGCAGCTCTCGTGATATTTGTTCATCACTGAGAGGTAACAGTTCCATACTGTAACAGAGTTTATTGTTTTAATAAAGTTTGTTTTCTGTTACTTAAGTTCTTAAAGTTCGATTTGAGTGTACTATACACTATATTCACCCCCTCTACAGTGTGTGTGTGTGACCTAACAATTGGTATCAGAGCCTATCTGTTAACATACATACAGTTAAAGATCCAAACACAATCATGTCGGACACAGAAACTCCAACTAAGCCTACCACAACTGAGGAACCACCAAAGACACAAATTCAGAGTCGGTATGAGACCATCAGAGTCCCCATACTGAGACCATCTGAATATCCCATATGGAAGGTAAGGATGACCATGTTCCTGGAAGCAACAGATCCAGAATACCTTGATAGAATCAAGGAAGGCCCTCACAAACCAACCAAGCTCGCTGTTGCAGTTGCAGGTGAAGCAGCAAAGACCGTACCAAAAGAGAAGAGTGATTATACTGCTGAAGACATAGCATCAATTGCTAAGGATGCTAAGGTACGATACTTACTGCATAGTGCCATTGATAATATAATGTCAAACAGGGTAATCAACTGCAAGACTGCTAAGGAGATATGGGATGCTTTGGAAACAAGGTGTCAGGGAACTGACACAATTAAGAAGAACAGGAAGACAATACTCACTCAAGAGTATGAACACTTTGACTCAAAGACTAATGAGTCATTGAATGATTTATATGATAGATTTGTCAAACTTTTGAATGATTTGTCATTGGTTGATAAAGAGTATGATATTGAAGATTCAAACCTTAAGTTCCTGTTAGCTCTTCCTGAATGCTGGGATTTGAAGGCAACGACAATAAGAGACAACTACAATCTTGATGAAACAACTCTTGACGAAATCTATGGAATGCTCAAGACACATGAGCTGGAGATGGAACAAAGAAGCAAGAGAAAAGGAGGAAAGTCAAGGACAGTTGCTCTTAAGGCTGAAGAAGAATTTCCCAAAGCAGCTTCCTCAAAGAAAGATAAGGGTAAAGCTCTTTTCATAAAGTCTGATACTGAGTCATCAAGTTCTGAGAGTGATGATGACTCAGATTCTGAAAGCTTGCCTGAGACTGATGCTGATGAGGAGATGATGAAGCTGTGTGCTCTTATGGTGAAAGGAATCACAAAGATTGCATACAGGAAGTTCAGGAAGGGAAAGAAGTTTTCCAGGAAAGGCATAAGTTCTGATAAGAAGAATTTCAGAAGATTTGAAGGCAGAGGAGGAAAGTCTGACAGAGGAGATTACACCAATGTTAAATGCTATAACTGTGGTGAGAAAGGCCACATATCTCCTGACTGCAAGAAGGTAAAGGGTGACAAAGGCAAGGCTCTTGTCACAAAGCAGAAAAGCTGGACAGACACCTAAGACTCTGAAAGTGAGGAGAACTATGCATTGATGGCAAATGATGATAAAGAAAGTGCTGAGAGCAGTTCTGAAGATGCTGAAATAAAGGTACCTCAGACTACTTATGCTTTTTATACTGATGATATTAATGAGTTGAGAAGATATCTTAAAACCATATTTGTTAGCTATAGAGATCAAACTTTAACATGTGAAAGATTAACTTCTAAAAATCTTGCATTTAAGAAAAGGAATAATTTTTTAGAAAAAGAGTTAGTCATGTTCCATCAAACTCAGAAGGATAGAGATGATGCCTTTTATGTTAGGAATGAAGTGCTAAAATTAAATGAATCTCTAAAAACTGAGTTAGAAAAGGAAAGAGAGATTATCAGGACTTGGACTAACTCTGGCAAAACAACTCAAAATTTGCTAAGTAGTGGAAACTGGAAAGAGGGCTTAGGTTATGGAGAAGATAAGAATGATAAAGGAACTGAAAAAATTAAGCCTGTTGTTAAGCAAAAGCCAAAGTTTAAACATGTTAAGTTTGTAACTGTAAAGTCTGAAAATGAGAAATCAGAAGTTAAAGAGGAATTAACTTCTGACAAACTAAAACAGGAAAAGACAGCTGAAGTGAACATAGGCTTAATGACAAAGAAGCAGCTTAAACATAAGCTGAAAGATGTTAAGAATGCAAACAAGGTAAAATCACCTAGGAAAAATAGGAATGGAAAGGAAGGTGTGAATAAAAGCAATGATTATAAACCTGTTCCTGATGCTTCTAGGAAAACATGTCATAACTGTGGAAGTTCTAACCATCTGGCTTCTTTTTGCAGGAAGAATAAGAATATTAACTCCTTACCTTCAAAATCAGGAGTTAAGAGTCAGTCTGTTAGATACAAACCACAAAATCCTTGTTTTCATTGTGGTAGTTTATGGCATTCCATTTATACTTGTAAGGAATATCATAGTTTGTACTATGATTATTATCAAATAAAACCTTCTTTGAAGAAAGTTTCCATTATTCCTTCTAGTGTAAATTCTGATTCAAAGTCTGATAGTGTAAGTTCTGATAAGAAAGATGTTAACATAAACTCTGATGCTAAATCCGCTGCAAATGTTAACAAACTTAATAAGGCCAAAGGATCCAAGCAAGTCTGGGTTCTTAAAACTAATAATTAGTGGTCTTTGTGATTGCAGGGCAACAGGAAAAATATTCTAGTTCTGGACAGTGGATGTTCAGGACATATGACTGGAAATAAGGCCCTGCTATCAGACTTTGTGGAGAAAGCTGGCCCAAGTGTTTCTTATGGAGATGGCAACATTGGAAAAACATTGGGATATGGCAATATCAATCTTGGAAATGTCATAATTAAACAAGTAGCTCTGGTCTCAGGACTTAAACACAACCTACTGAGTATAAGTCAAATATGTGACAGAGGTTATCATGTTGATTTCTTTGAAGAACACTGTGAAATAGTGAGTAAATCTAAAGGCAAAGTTGTTCTGAAAGGATACAGGCGTGGTAACATTTATGAAGCTAAGCTTTCAACAAGTACTGATGGTTCTGCAATCTGTCTGATGAGTAGAGCATCAATTGAAGAAAGCGGGAATTGGCATAAGAAACTCTCTCATTTAAATTTCAACAATATAAATGAACTGGTCAAGAAAGATCTCGTGAGAGGATTGCCAAACACAGTATTTGCTCCTGATGGTCTTTGTGATTCATGTCAGAAAGCCAAACAAAGAAAATCTTCATTCAAGAGCAAGACTGAATCATCAATTCTTGAGCCTTATTATCTAATACATGTTGATCTATTTGGTCCAGTTGCTGTCATGTCAATTGCAAAGAAGAAGTATGCGTTGGTCATAGTGGATGAGTTCACCAGATACACATGGGTGTATTTCTTGCACACAAAAAGTGAAACTGTATCTATCTTGATTGATCATGTCAAACAGCTGGATAAAATGGTCAAAGATTCTGTGAAAATTTTAAGGAGTGATAATGGCACTGAGTTCAAGAATTTGATAATGGAAGAGTTCTGCAAAAGCCATGGAATGAAGCAGGAATTTTCTGCTCCTGGAACTCCACAGCAAAATGGAGTTGTTGAAAGGAAGAATAGAACTCTCATTGAAGCTGCACGTACAATGCTTGAAGAAGCAAAGCTTCCAACCTATTTCTGGGCTGAAGCTGTGCAGACTGCTTGTTTTACTCAAAATGTAACACTCATTAACAAGCATGGAAAAACACCATATGAGATGGTGAAGAAAAAGAAGCCAAATCTGAAATATTTTCATGTATTTGGATGCAAGTGTTTTGTTCTCAAGACTCATCCTGAACAACTATCAAAGTTTGATCTAAAAGCTGATGAAGGAATCTTTGTTGGATATCCACTTTCCACAAAAGCCTTCAGAGTCTATAATTTGAGAACAAAAGTGGTCATGGAATCTATCAATGTCTCTTTTGACGACAAGAAGATTACTGGTCTTGAAGATTTCATTGACCATGATCAGCTGAGATTTGAAAATGGAGACTCAAATTCTGATACTGAAAATCCTGACAGTCTAAGTCCTGATACTGTAAACTCTGATGGATTAAACTCTGATGTTATTGAAACTGTGGTGACTACGTCAAAGGAAGATGCACCTATGCAGGGGGAGCATACTCAAGATCCTATCACATCTCAAGAAACATCAGAACATGCATCTGGCTCTTCAAGTTCTGATTCGTCAAATTCTGAGGACAAGTTCTAGTTACATGCTCTAATGATTAAGTTCTGAAGTCTATAACTCAGAACTTGTATGAGTATTTACTAAGATGGGCATTCCTTTTTCGAGTTAAGAAATTATGTTCTGATGACTGTTAAGTTCTGATATAAGTCTAAGTTCTGATATTACAGTCTAATCCTTTACTTGGCTTATCTGTGAATAAAACTTGGTAACAGTCTCAGTTAATAATTGAATATGTTGAAGTGGAAGATTAATAGTCACTATGATTAGGATTAATGGTATTCGTACTTGAACAGTCCACTGTTTCTTGTGTCTTGTGCGGTCTAGACCATGATTCCTCTTTCCAATGACTGTTATTCTTTTTCAAAGTCTAGGGAGACGAGGTAAAATTAATTCTACCTGTCAGCATTCAATTTCTTTGCGTCTCCTGGCATTCTCTTGTCTATATAAGCAACCACTTTACATCAGTCTTTCCATCACATTCTTCTCACACACTTATCCTCCTTTTTCTTTCAAAATCACAATGGTCAGATACAACATGTTTTTGAACTACCATACCTTCAATATGGAGCTAAGTTGTGCCGAGTGGCAGCAGGAATGGCATGTCACAGCCATTCCTGAGGAGATATGGGACTCTGTCCCACAGGAGGTACTGACACGCCTCCTATTCTTCTATATGGACTACCATCGCCATCTGGAGCGATTGGAGGAGGAAAGGCTGGAAGCTCTCCGCCAACAAGAGCGAATCATCAGACTCGCCATTCTGTTTGTTGAGAGTAGGAAGAAGAAGATGACTTAATCTTGTCTTCTTCCTGTTCTTCTTCATCCTCAGCTTTGTCAGCTTCTTCGCTAGGACTACAGCTGTTGATGTTAGGATTAGAAGCTTAGGGAAAATCTTGAAGTATTGATGTAATTTCCATTTCATAAATATATTGTCTTGATATATTAATGAAAATTATTTTTACTTCAAGATTTTGTCTCTGAGTTATTTTATCTTGTGTTGATAAATCCTGATTAATATTCTGATGACCATATAAATTTTGTTTTATATTAAGTTCTGATTCATTTTCAGCACTTACTTATCTAATTTATCTTGGTCATTTTCATGTGATGTATTTTCAGAATTTCAATGATGCAGTGAAAAATAATTCAATCAGTGCTAACGGTTTAAATTTTGAATTAAAACTGTTTCTCTTGATAAATGGAACGGTTTTTCCTTGAAACTAGGCAACTGGGTAAGTAATGATTCCTGTTTTCTCGAGCCCAGTAACTGTCCGTTATTACTGCATGTCTGACAGGTGTCCAATGGTAACATTTTTGTTCAGAGTATAAGTACAACAGAGAGAAGATTTCTTTAATCTTTTATTTTCTTTATATTTTATCTCTCTCCTTACTTTTACTCTCCTTCTTCTTCTTTCTCACGTTGGTTTTTCATAGAGACATTATCTCAAACACCTAACAGGCATACTTGAATCTTAATATTGTGTCACATGGCACCAAAGGATTTAATCATTGATGGAGCTAAGTTTGTTCCAAACAACTATGCTGCAATTCTTGATCATGCTGAAGCTCCATCTGAATTGCATTTTGTGCAAGATCTTCTTGCACACAGTGAGATTGGGTACGCATTAACACAGCCTGAAGTCTTTTCGAGTCAACAAGTTCTGACGTTTTGGCGGACTGGGAACTTTGATGATGGTGGTAAACATGGCACTCCCGGTATTGTTTTTGAAGTGGGTGATTCATCTTATGTAGTCACTCCTAGTACAATACGCAAAGCTCTACATCTCCCAGAAAATTGTACTTTTTCAACTCCAGAGGAATCAGCACTTCAGGAGTTAATGGCTGATTTGGGATATGAAAAGAGTTTGGCAAAGCTTGGGCAGTTAAAAAGGGCTAATATCAGAAGAGAATGGAGTTTCTTCTTTGACTGCATCACCAAAGCTTTTGGGAACAAATGTTCGAATTTTGATGCTATCCCAATTCTGAGTCAGCACATAGGGTATGGTATTATTCATCAAACTCATTTTGATTTTGCAACTGGAATAATTGGTTTTATTGGGGATAGGATGACAGAGAATAGAAATATTGTCTATTTTGCTAGATTCTGTCAACTTATATATACTTTTTGTACTGATGAACCTCAATTAGTCAGTTCCTCCACCCCACCTTTTAGAGTTGCAAAACGATACTTTAATGATCTGGTAAATGCTGATACAAAGAAAACAGTGGTTAGACCATTACAGATTCATCCGTCTGTAAAACAGATCCTAGTAAATGCTGATCCGGATACTTATAGATCTGTTTACTCTGATGTCAACCAACAATAAACATCCAAAAACCATCATCCTCAGCACCTACCACTCATTCTACTCAACCTACCCTCAGGAAATATCTCAAATCCTATCTCTCCACTTCATAGACTGTTCAACCCTCATCCTCAGCACCTACTGTGACGCCTTCATCCTCCAAGCCAAAGAGGACAAAGACTGTTCCTCAAACACCTCAAAAGAGAAGGAGGATTGCCTTGAGAGATGAATCTGATACTGAGGAACAGGTTCCTTCTTCAGAACCTGTTATAAGTGAAGCTGAGAAAGAGGTTTCTCAGAAGGATTCTGGAATTGGGGGTTCTAGGCTTCTCAAGAGGCTTAGACGAATGATAGTTCCTGAAACTCCCAAGGAATCCAAATCAACAAGAAAGTACAAGAAACAGAGGGCACAAAGGCCAGTTTCAGATGATGAAGAGGAAGCAGCTAAGGAAGGGGATCAGGAATCTCTGATCTCACAAGACAAGGAATTTGCTCCAGTCACTTCTTCTCCATCAACTCCATCTCAGAAAGCTGTATCTGACAAGGCTAACTCACCATCTGTGTCTCTTGTTGATCCAGGCACAAGTGCTGAAATTGATATTCAGAACCTGGTTGTGCCTGAAATACTTTTCTTAGAAGCTCCAACAGCAAATAATCCTTTTACAACACCTGTTACTGATGCTGTTCAAACTCCAGAGTTATCAACAACACCTTCTCTGCATCAAGATGATGATGATCAGACTTTAGGTGAGCATCAGGATATGGCTGTTGATCAGAACTTAGTATCAGATCAGCAATTAGAGGATGCTGAAGCCTCCATTGCTACTCACACTGTTGTCTTATCAGAAGATACTGATTCTTTAAGTTCTGATGCTGCAAATGCTGGAGATACTGGTGAAGCTGCTCCAACTGTAGATGCTGATGAAGCAGGTCCTTCAGGACATACTCCTCAACCGACTCTTCCTAAGTCTGAACTGGTAAAGGAGTTTGTTATCAGGGATGCACCAGTACCTTGGAGTGAAACTCCTGCAGGTCAGGAGTGGACTAAGGAATGGAACTCAGTTTCATGTGTTCCAAATGCATTACATCTTGCTGAGCACCTGACTAAAGCTGATGAAATGTTAAATTCTGATGATTTTAAAACCCAGCTTAGAGTCACTGCATTGAGTATTAAACATCTACAAGGTCTTCATTCAACTACTCATGCAGAGCTACACAAGATTCAGGAGAACTTTATCAAACAAGAACAAGTTTGGAAAATTGATAAGAAAAAGTTCTTTCAACCTACCATTGACATGATTGCTTATATTGAGAAAACTCAAGAGAAACAACAAGCTCAGATTGATGACATTCTGACAAATCAAGCTTCTCAGCAATCGCAACTTACTGAAATCCAATCCTCAGTGGAATTACTTATCTCTCTTTTACTACCTGCTGATGCCAAAAAGGGGGAGAAGGTAATTAAGTCCAAATGCAAAACCAACAAAATACTGCAAGGAAAGGATGATGGAAAAGATGACCAAGGAAACTCTGGAATGGGTAGTGGTCATAGTCAAGGTAGAAGATTCACATCAAGACAAGCTAGTCACAGGACAAGTTCTGATACTGGGAAAAGAATAAGTTCTGCTGCTGGTAAAAGGATAAGTTCTGATGAACTTCTAGATCTTGATGAAGAAATGTCAAGACAGTTATTTCTTCAAGAAAATCCAGGAATGGACTTGGAAAGTTTAAAGGAAGAAGAAGCCAGACTTAAATCAGAGAAAGTCACATCTAAATCTGAAGCTTCCGGTAAAAAGTCACTTCCAAAAATTAAAGGCATTGTGATCAAAGAAAGGACACATACTGAAGCAACATTGGCTAGATCACAACCACAGATAGATCCAAGATCCAAGGGTAAAGAAAAGGTTGGTGAACCTATCAAGGCTTATGTACCTCCTGAGGAAGAAGAAATTACTGATGAAAAAGATGATCTTGCTCTGACTTCAAGAAAAGTTCTTAAAACAACCTCTGACATGGCTCAAGTTGTTCAGAGTCAAGAAATTGTAAGTTCTGATATTCAAAAGAAGCAAGTAACCTCTGACAGAGCTCAAGTTAACTTGATATCAGAAAATAGATCAAAGACACTCCTACCAGGATTCACTAAAGCAAAACAGACTCAATCTTTGAAGACTACTGCAAGTGGTTTTGAAGCAAGAGTAGTTACTGGAAAGGAAGCTAGAGATAAAACTGGATTGGGAAGTGCTGATGAAAGAAGAGTACACAACACTACCAATGATCCAACTTCCTTGAGTGAACCAGGTATTGGAGCAACTCCTGAGAGATTGAATCAACTGAAATCTGTACAGATGGTTTACCATACCTACTTGAAAGAATACATCATGTTGTATTTCATGACAGATGGTAGGGTTTATCATATAAGACAAAATGCCATTCCATTGAAGTATTTTGAAGAATTGGAGCATGTACTTTTCTTACTTCAAATGGATGACAGAATAACAGAGACTGCTGCAAACTACTTAAAAGAACAGATTCAGAGACAGAAAAGGCTTTATTCTGTTAAGTCTGACAGCATATATGTTCCAAAGTACAGAGATCACAATGGTGATATTGTTGATATGAAGCCTAATACTGCACAGATCAGAACGTATCTTGGTATTAAGGGACTTGAATTCAATCTAGAGTCTGACAAAGCTTATGTTATAAGACTAGATCGGGAGTTGAGAAAAGCAAAGATCAATGATCTTAGAGCTGCAATCTTTCAAACTGGTGAAGATACTGCAGAGCTTAAAGATGTTAAAAGGAGAATGATTGATGAACTAAGATATGCTGAGAAATGTTTGTTGAAGAACTATCTCAGAACAACTCCTAACATCAGAGAGATCAGAAAATGAAGAAGCCAAGTCGAAGATCTACAACTGCTTAAATTCTGATATTTATACAGACTGAAGTTGTTATCAGAAGCTAAAATTGGTAAAAACTATAAGGACTGTAAGTTGTAGTTATCTAGTCTAATTCTCATGCATTTGTACTTAATGTTTTTGACATCATCAAATATCTGTTAAACTTGTATATTATGTTAATTTACAAGTTGGGGGAGATTGTTAGATATATTTGATAATGTCATGGCTAATATGTTTTATGTTTAGCTTTCAGATCTTACTGAACAGGATAAATCAGTACTTAACTGTTGTTCAGTACTTATACTGGAAGTCAGGACTTAAGGATATCAGTACATATGTTATCAGGAGATAATCATCAGAAGATAGATATCAGAACTTAAGTGCTGAAGGATAATCAGATAAGGACAGTAGCTGATTAAAGGAAAGAAGATCGAGATAAACATAAGAAGAGATATGCATGAAGAAGGAATTCCGTGAAGAATGGAATACTTGGAAGAAAAAATATTTGATTGATATATTTTAGGAAGCAGAATTATATTCCATATCAATTAGCGATTATCTTGTAACTGTGTAGTATATAAACACAGACATAGGGTTTACACTATAAGTGTTATCATTATTAGAAAAGATTATTCATTGTAACCCTAGCAGCTCTCGTGATATTTGTTCATCACTGAGAGGTAACAGTTCCATACTGTAACAGAGTTTATTGTTTCAATAAAGTTTGTTTTCTGTTACTTAAGTTCTTAAAGTTCGATTTGAGTGTACTATACACTGTATTCACCCCCTCTATAGTGTGTGTGTGTGACCTAACAACCTCGACCACGACTGCGATAACTGCAACCATAAGTACCTCTTGATGAATTATAATTATGATTGAAATATGCAAAATCATATCTTCCACGACCTTTCCTGCCACCACGATTATAATTATTTCCACGATAAACATTATGATATGATAGTAAGGTTGTGGTTGGATTAACGGAGTTGAGATCTGGGGTGGATGATTTTATATTCATGGATTCAAAGGTCAAAAGCTGTGTGCGGAGATTTGAGAAAGTTGGAAGAGGAGGGAAGTTTATGATTGCAGTAACGAGCATGGAATATTCAGGTCCTAGGCCACGTAGGACACATGTGACGAGATCTGTCTGTGTGACTGGTTGGTTAATTGCAGCAAGGGAATCTGATATAGATTTGGCATACTGGAGATAGTCAGGAATGGATTTGTCTCCTTTAGTCATAGACAATAGTTGAAAATGTAACTGGGTCGCATTCACAAGAGATTGTTGAGCAAAATTTTGTTGAAGACAGTCCCAAACATCTTTAGAAATATTTAAGCCAACAACTAGAGAAAGAACATGGCTCGAAAGAGTAGAATTGATTATACCAATGAGAGTCTGGTCAGCGTAATACCATTCGGCATATTCATGATTTGATATTGGTTGAGAATTAGATTCTGAAGAAGGGATATATTGAGGTGGGCAGGGGTAGCTACCATCTATGAAACGCCAATATTTTTGGCCAACAAGAAATGGTTTGATTTGAGTTTCCCATTCTAGGTAATTGTTGTCGGTGAGTTTTGTAGAAACAAGAGCAGAGATATTGGGTACTGTGATAGTAATAGTCGATCGGTTTGTGGGTATTGTAGTGGAAAAAGTGGGAGGGGTTGAAGAAGAAGAGTCAGCAGAGTTTGTCATCTTAATGTGAAATAGAGATGTTAGAGATTAATTTTCTATTTGCCTCTGATACCATAAACAAGTGTGTAATCACTTGTATTTTCTATATTCATGAAAAGTATTTATAGTATAAGATACATAGTTGTCCAGTACAATGTGCATAACTATTAATGTACAATCAGGGATACAATTATAGATATTAATGATTCAGAATATATGCAAATCCTACCAGAATATCAATCTATAATTGTAATTGATATATGTCAAGACTTTCCGTTAATAGTTAGTTTGACGTGAACATTTTTTTTATCGTAGTGAACCCGCAGCCGCTACCCTTCGGGTGCGAACTAGGGTAAACCCCACGGGTTCACGCAATAGCCTGCAAACCACATGAACCAAAATAAACCGCACTTAAGCGACATGCTCTGACATAAATTCTTCTCACATGGGATTCAAACCTGTGTTGCTTTTAATTTTAATCAAAATAAAAATATTAAACTAATCCATAATGCATACCATCCACTACAATAAATAGAGTTAGTTTCGATCGCTATAAATTTGACCGATATATGTACGAAGTTAAAAACAGACTGTTTTCAATTTGATCGGTTTAGAGATTACTAACGAAGTAGACTGTAGTAACTATCTTGTTGAGTACTTTTTTGAATTTTTAGATTTAATCTTCATCAACATAATATGAAATATTTAAAATATGCACGAACAAATCAGGGCGCCTATCACACACCTTCAACCTACACGTACGTGCATAATTTTGCAAATTTCGACTCTTGAAATGTAAAGGAACCTTGAATGTGGTTCAAAAGTATTTTCGAGTATTATTGTTGTTGAAATAACTTTGTTGGTTGATAAAATCTTCTAATTGATTTGCAATTTTGGATCTTGGAGGTTTTTTTTGCCACCAAGAAGAAAGTTTATTGCTTCAAATCATTACACATAATATAATCAAATTCAAAATAGACATTCTCCATTCTCCATGTACGATCAGCTATTGAAGAGCTATACCTCACTAAATAGTAGGTTACGCTATTCACAGGCCGTTTAACAAATCTTATCATTACGTTTTGTTCTTGCAATCCAGCTAGCAACTGTCTATAATCTTCCACTACGCGTCCAAGGTATGACATGGTGATATATGAACTTCAAATCCACTGTATCAATGCTAAACAGTCTGATTCGACCACTACATCATTTTTTCTTGCATTCTTTATCCAGCCGAGTGCCTCTCGGATTCCCATGGCTTCTGCTAATTTCGGAAAAACTGAGCCTAAGTAACAGTGAGACATGGCCTCCATTAGCTTACCATTATGATCATGAACAACTTGAGCATGGTTGTATCTACTTGGGTTGTCAAAGAGAGCTGCATCCGTATTAACCTTAACTATATTCATTGAAGGAGCTTGCCACTTAGTTCGACCATCTTCAGGATTTAAGAGACCTAGAGTATGATCAAAAGTTTTATCATGTACAAAACGCCGCTAGTTAAGGACATATAATATAATGTCGTGTTTAGCACCTCTGAAACAGCCAAAAAAGTCTGATTCCATACTAAATCATTACGATTCATTCATAACATCCAACAAACCATGCTTGACATTTGAATGGACTTTAAATTTCCCTAAGAAAAACTAACTATAGCCACTCTCCAGAAGAGTTGGATTCGCCTATAACAGTTGGGATATTAGTTGCATTCCAACAGTGCTTTGCAAAAGAACACAAAACTAAGGTATGAAGTACAGACTCTGGAGCTTCATTGCAGACATGACACATTGTATTTACTGGAACTTGTTTAAGACGAAGGAGATCCTTTGTTGGGAGACAGTTAGTCACAGCACGCCACAGAAAATTTTGAACTTTTGGAGGAATTTTCAAATTTCATAATTTACGCCAGAAACCTAAGTTATCATTTCCATGATTAACACGTTTAGAAAGCTTGAATAATGTTATAAGCACTCTTAACAGAGTAAGAACCCAGCTTCTCATGTCGTCAGTACCAGTTATCCTCGACTTTAGCTCCTAGAGGTATAGACAAACTGAGATTAACATATAGTTCTATAAATAAGTCATGGAGTAGGTCCACGTCCCAGATGCTTCCTCCTGTAATCATAAGGGAAGATACTCTTTGACCTATTAAAGCTTCATTAGAAGAATGAACATAAGGGTCGTTATGGTCAGGAAGCCAGGAAGTGTTCATTATAAACACAGAATCATATTTTCCAATACGGCAAACACTCCCTTATTTAATTATATCCTGAGCAGCAAGGACATTGCGCCATATATAATTTGGATTACTGCCTAAGCAAGATGTCATGAAAGATCCTGAAGGATAATATCTGGCTTTGAACACTTGGGACACCAGCTTATCAGGATGGGTTAGAAGACGCCAAGCCTGTTTACCTAACAAAGCAACATTGAAATCTCTAATATTTCTGAATCCCATTCCTTCATAAGATTTTTTAAAACTTAGTCTATCCCAAGACATCCAATGAATGGATCAATTTTTCTTTGAATTAGAATTCCACCTAAATTTGCACATGGTTTTTTCAAGATCTCTACATATCTCAATAGGAAGCAAGAACACATTCATGGTGTAATTTGGAAGAGTTTGTGCAGTTGATTTGATGAGTATCTCCTTACCAGCCCTAGATAGGTGCTTCTATCCCATCCTTGTCATTTATCCTGCAACTTCTCCTTGATATAATCAAAAGTTGCTGATTTTTTTCTATGAACAAAGCTGGGGAGGTCCAGATACAAACTATCATCCTGCATTTCAGTAAAGCCCAGATATACACATAACTCTTGCTTAAGGCTAGGACATACATTCTTACTGAATATGATAGATGATTTATCTACATTGACTTGTTGCCCTGAAGCTGTTTGAAACACACGAAGCAGGTCCAAAACATGACTAGCACACTATACACTTGCTTTACAGAATATATAACAATCATATGCAAAAAAACATATGAGTAACCGAAGGAGCTGTGCGTGCTACTTTAATTCCTTGTAACTTACCTTTGTTTACATAGTTGTGAATTATATAGGTGAGGCCTTCAATACAAACTAGAAAAAGGTACGATGAGAGTGGAGCTCCTTTCCTGATTCCACGTGATGGAGTAATCGAGCCAAAAACTCTCCCGGCATGAGCAAATTGGTATTTGAAATTGAGGATACACATGCCATATACATATCAACAATTTTCTGATGGAAA
The DNA here is from genome assembly GCF_009905375.1 of Apium graveolens. Lineage (NCBI taxonomy): Eukaryota > Viridiplantae > Streptophyta > Magnoliopsida > Apiales > Apiaceae > Apium > Apium graveolens. The sequence goes on along the minus strand of NC_133652.1, from coordinate 45,523,793 downwards.
CCCATCTTCATAACACTACGCCATAGATTGGATTCTGTAACCGTTCACACTGGGGTTGCAAACAAAAGTGTAATAATAGCCTTCTAAACCCATGTCTATCGCAACCCCTATTTTTTGATGTTGCGGTATAGTCAAAATGTGTTATCAAAATGATATAGATGATTTTTTATTTTAACTAATTAATAATTATTTACATAGAAATGAAATTATAATTGAAATATATATTTTATTTATTTTTAGAAGTTAATAATATTAGTGTAGTGATTTACAATATTATATTGATAAATTTAACGCTTTATAAAACACAACAATCCATTAATTAGTTGATATATTGATCATTTTATGATATGTATATATATTTTTTAATTTATTTATTTCTCATAATTAAATGTTAAAAATAATATTTATTAAAAAACAGAAATTAATGATTTAAATTGCAACATTGGTCTAACCCTGGTCTAAAAAGAGATATTGATATTACAACATTATTTCAAGAAATTACCATAGGCATGGAAATATATTGCCAATATGTTATATAAACATTTTTTTTATCTTTAATCAAAAAGGATTGAAATAATCATTTAACATAAAAAAATAATGACAATTTTATAAATATTTTCTTTAATCTTTCAAAATAGAAAATAATTTTATTTTATTTATAAAAATAATGTAGTCAACTTTTATTATATGTTTAAACTGAACAAATATTTTGAATAATAAAAAACATTATATAATTTATGAAAAAAACAAATTTAAATTAAAAAAAAGATAGCTAAACAGGCCAAATTAAATGGGCCAAATTTTTTTGATCCCGCCTAGTCCAAACAATATTGCCGCCTTGTCCAAAATTTCATTTTGGCTGCAAGTCCGCCAAAACCATTCATTTCACTCCCACTTCCCCCACATTACTCATTTCAAAGCTGAAGAAAACTAAGTTAGAATTAGGGAGGAGCATTCGGCTAGTGGGGGAGCGGGGATTTATGGCTTGTTCAATTAAATGGAGATTGGGGATTTAGGGCTTGGATTCAATTAAGTGAGATATTGGGGATTTAGAGCTTGGATTCAATTTAGTGAGGGATTTAGGGCTTGGATTCATTTAAGCTTGGATTTGGGGATTTTGTGGGAGGTATTATCCTCACTCGATTTTGTGGGAGGTATTATCTCTCTCTCTCTCTCTCTCTCTCTCCATCTCTCCCTCTCTCTCTCTCCCTCTCTACCTGTGCTTGTGTGTTTGATACTCTGTTTATGTAATGTTTGATATTGTAACTCACTGTGCATGAAATACAATTACATTAAGGATAATTAACTTTTTTGTCATGTTTAATCTACTACTATCCTTGTGTGTTTTGATCTAAGTATGATGAAATACTTGATTATTAGCTGATAAACTGATTACGATCTCGTTTCCCCTACTTGTCACAAGGTCGCGTAATTTAATCCTTGCAAGGTGGTAAAAATCTATTCGCTGCCCTTTCTCGTACAAGGTCATTGGTTCAAATCCTTGCCTTCAACAATCTTGTCTGCCTTGCACAACTAAAAAGTTAACCTATTTATATATTTTTTCACCATGGTATTTTTTTCCTGCAAAGTCAAAGATGTTCTATTTTTATTTCTAAGTTTATGGAGTTGAATCATTGGTGACTGACTGACTGGAGGGGTGGGGGGGGACTTCTTGGTGGATCTACATTTACTCAACTGATTGGGCATGTTTATATGGTCCCCTTCCCCAGTATAACAAAAAGTTAATATTTCTTATGACATATTTGCTTAAATGCCACCTCTGCTTTCACATCATCCAGTTTGATCATCATGTGCTGCTTGTGTTAGATCCCAATCTTTCCAGTTACCCGTGCCAGTTCTTGAAGTTGACATTGCTTTTTGGATTATGCAAGTGCTTTATTTTATCCTGTAACTATAATCTAGTGGTGATTACACTAAAGATTAAGATTGTTAACTAATTCAGAAGGACAATGTAAACAAATGGCAACAAGATGTGCCCGAGGTTGTGTCATTTGAACATTTTCCGACAGAAATTTCACCAGATGCCACGAATGATGAAAGTAATGTGGACTTGTCCTCCCCTGTAACTGAAGATCAGCATGCTATTACTGTTGCTGTTGCAACTGCAGCAGCAGCTGAGGCTGCCGTTGTAGCTGCTCAAGCAGCTACTAAAGTTGTACGCTTGGCTGGTTATGGACGTCACTCCAAGGAAGAAAGAGCTGCCATCTTAATACAATCATGTTATCGATGATATCTGGTAACTATCTCTCTTTCTTCTGCTTTGGTTGCATGACTGCTTATCGTGCATACTTGGGCTTTCACTAAATCATTTTAATTTCCAGATTACATATCTAAGTATTTAACAAGTTAACACTCCATTTTAGTGCTTTAAGATTTTACTTTTTATTGGATGTTTAGGCCAGACGAGCTTTGCGTGCTTTGAAAGGATTAGTGAGCCTGCAAGCATTAGTGAGGGGCCATATGTTGCTAATTATTGTATCTCTCAGCTGCGTTACTTGGACATAATTGATGTGAAAAAGAGTGTAAATTACATTGTAAGTTGCAAGATATCCTTGTCCAGGACAGTTTTACTTGTCAGTAATTATATATGACTCTGAAAAAACTTATTTATCTATTATATCAATAAATATAGAAATTGCGACCCTGTCCATCAGTAGATCTCTGAGATCTTCTTTGAATTTATATTTCTAGTGTATCTGGTCCATCATTTATGTTATATACTTGTTAACGAAATTAGAACTTAAACTCTAAGATATGGGCAACATTATATGGCTGAATTTGTTGCTGGCTATAAGAATTTTCAAAATGGGAAATATTTAGGTAGTTGATAAGCCTAATCAGGTTAATTATAGAATAGAGGACTGAAGATGTTTCGTGCACCATTACATTTAATGTCCATAACTGTGATGTGTTGCATAATAAGATTAACCTTTAACCAATTTTTTAATGCTTGATGTCTTAATATAGTTGTTGTTTGTCAATATTAGGTTGCCTTCATCCGGTTCAGGCCCAGGGAAATCAAAATTTGGACAGCCTCTATCTCAGTCCTGGAGCATATGGTAAATTCCAGTTACCTAGTTCAATATTTGATCAGCTTATTATTAGTGACTAGTGGTTACAGTTTTTAGTCGATGCAACGATTGTAGAAATTAGTTTTCACATGGGGGAATTTTAACAATTTTATTGGGGTCCTTGTGTATGGTAGCAAATTTTTAGTTTACTGGAATGATATGCTAGCACTAGCATGTCACACACTTATATATGATAATTGTTACAGTCTGAGAGGATTATTGTTTTATATATTTTTCTTAATAAAAAATGGAGTAAAGCTTTCTAACAAAGTAAATTAACTAGTATGTATACCACACAATAAAGCTTTATTTTAAGCAAATCACTGCAAGCCATGTGCCATGTTTATGCAGCAGTCTCTTGTATTTGCATTGGTGATGCTGAATCTTCTTCTCAGGTACACTAATTTTATTCCAAATTGTGTTAAAATACTCAGTGGTCGCATCTCCGTGTGCATGTTATTTCTGACTAGTGTTACAAGCGCGGGCACTTGATTTGATTGGACCAGTTTACAGCATGGTTGATTCTTTTGTTGGAGTTGGGGAAAAAACCTCTATCTTTTTTGCTTATGGGTTCTTATTGATGAAACAACAGAATCTACAAGAAGCAAGGTCAAATATGTTAACCATTAACTGGGACAGAATGACTTTGTTTTCAATGTCAGATTCTGTAACTTATCTTTGCTACAGTTAAAAATGCTAGGGAAAATTTGTTAGTAGTGTTAAAATATAGGTGTTCCTTCTTTATAGGAGTATTTGCTTATTAGTTGAACAGAAAGCGGGATACCATATCATAATTTATATCATAATATTAAGTATTTGCATCTTTGTGTAAAGGATTATTACCTTTGCACAACTTCCTTGGCTTTCCAGTATTTGACAAAAAAATATCTGGAAATACATTAGTCCGGAAACAATCTTTTCATGTTTATTAGACTCTATGATCAATTGCTACATATATTATATGGCAACGCTGAGTTATGATAAATTATATTATTTGTATACCCCGACTTCTGCTAGATGCTTACATGAGCTCCTGCAGGCTGCATCATTCATGTTTGTTACGTGTATGATGAAAGCCAGGTTATTGTTTTAATTAGTGGTGAATTTTTTGGTTGACTTGGTGTTAAATCTGTATGTTTAGCTTATTAGGTGAGCCATTGATTTTACAAAGAGTACAAGTACATCAGTGTATAGTGCAATTTTAAGATAAGTTTGCATGTGTGTATGGAAGTCTTGTGTGTGCATTTTATTTATGCATTTTGGGTTGAACTGCAGGGTACACGCATTGAAAAGGCACCGTTGGGTGACAACTTCCAAAACAACAATAATGAAGATGAAGAAACCTAGTAATGGTACCAAATAAAGTTATTACTGTACAGAAACCTCCAGAATCACCAAAGAAGAACAAAATATCAACAAATGAAGTTTCGGCAAATATCAGTAAAGCAGGACAAAGCTTCAATCTATTTTTCTACTAGAACAGAGTTTTCACATTCTAGTATAGGTTTTAGTGTATGATATCTAGCTTCTGTTTATCTTTGAATACAATGAAGGCTCTAATGGGGTAATTGATGTTATGGTTGGTGGATTTTGTTGGTTTTAAGATAATGTCTTATTTATGGGCATGCTAAATTACAAACAGTTCCTTGCATTTTTTTTTGTAAAAGAGTTGCAATATGTCTTTATATTGTTGCAAATAATCAGTGTAAAATGTTGTAAAATACACTAAAAACGTTGCAAAAAACACTAAAAACGTTGCATCAATACCCCACATGTGGGCCCCATTGTGGGGCCCATAATTATTGAACTGATAGCCCAAACCCTATTGTAACAGTTTTAAAGACCCATTGCAACCCCATTGGTGTTGCAGTAGCTCGTTTTTGTAACGAATAACCAAGGGTTGCAATAGGGTGTCACCGGGGTTGCAAAAAACTCTTTGGCAACGCCTAAAATTGCAACCCCGAAAAAGAGTCGCCATAGCCTTTTTTTGGCCTTTAGCAACGCTTTTTTGGCCTTTAGTAACAGTTTCTTGGGATTGCGGAATCCAGTTTTTGGCGTAGTGTAAGAAAGACTGCTAAATAACCCCACTCTACGCGATCATAACCCTTGATCATGTCAACTTTTAGAGCTATCCATCATTTCTTACCTCTGGATTTCCTCTTCATAAAGTGCATCAACTCGTGAGCAATCATGATATTATCAGTAACGAGACGACCAGGGATGAAAGCACTTTGAGTATCCGAGATGATTGAGTTCATGATTTTTTTAAGATGATTTGCTAGTACTTTTGAAATCACCTTGTAAAGAACATTGTAAAGGAAAATTGGCCTTAAGTTTGTCACGAGCTGAGGATTACGTTTCATAGGAATCAGGGCAATATTGGTAGAGATGTGCTGAGTATCAATGGTAACAGTTCTAAAGAATCCTCGAACTATATTCACCACATCGGTACTTAACACTTTCCAAAATTTCTGGCCAAACCCCGGTGTCATACCATCTGGACCTGGACTTTTTTCCGGGTGCATATAAAAAAAAGCAGCTTTCACTTTATTTTCCTCAATAGCAGATAACAATATGTCATTTTGATCACTCGTGACCCTCGTACCGATACCTTGAATAACTTCACTCCAATCAGTTTGGGAAGCCTTGAAAAGATTTATAAAATAATCCGAAATGACATTTTCTAAACATGAACTCCAATCCACAACTTGGCCCTTATCATTTCTAATGCTTCGAATTTGACTAAGAGATCTTCTATTCTTCATTGCACAATAAAAGTACTTACTATTTTGGTCCTCCTCTTTCAGCCATAATTTCTTTGCTCTTTGACGCCAAAAGACTTCTTGCTGCGTATATATTTCAGATAGATGTTTTTGCTCCTCTTTTAATCTGTCAACTGAAGTGCCATTTTCTGATGGAAACCTATCTTCATAAGAACGACTTCTTAAAAACCCCACTCTACATGATCATAAGCCTTGCTCATGTCAACTTTTAGAGCCATCCATCCTTTTTTACCTCTGGATTTCCACTTCATAAAGTGCATCAACTCGTGAGCAATCATGATATTATCAGTAATGAGACGACCAGGGATGAAAACACTTTGAGTATCTGAGATGATCGAGTACATGATTTTCTTAAGACGATAGTACTTTTGAAATCACCTTGTAAAGAACATTGCAAAGGGAAATTGGCTTTAAGTCTGTCACGGACTGAGGATTCCGTTTCTTTGGAATCAGGGCAATATTGGTAGAGATGAGCTAAGAATAAATGGTAACAGTTTTAAAGAATCCTTGAACTATATTCACCACATATACACTTAACACTTTCCAAAATTTCTAGTAAAACCCCGGTGTCATACCGTCTGGACCTGGAGTTTTGTCCAGGTGCATATGAAAAAGAGCGGCTTTCACTTCATTTTCCTCAATAGGAGATAACAACAAGTCATTTTGATCACTCATAACCCTCGTATCGATGCCTTGAATAACTTCACTCCAATCAGTTTGGGAAGCCTTGAAAAGATTTATAAAATAATCTGAAATTACATTTTCTAAACCTGAACTCCAATCCATAACTTAGACCTTATCATTTCTAATGCTTCGAATTTGATTAAGATATCTTCTATTCTTCATGGCACAGTGAAAGTACTTACTATTTTGGTCCCCCTCCTTCAGCCACATTTGCTTTGCTCTTTGACGCCAAAAGACTTCTTGCTGCATATATATTTCAGATAGTTATTTTTGCTCCTCTTTTAAATTGTCAACTGAAGTGTTATCTCGATGGCCTTTCAAAATTTTTATATGCTTTTTGCACTGCTGAATCCGTTTTTTGAAACTACCAGTGATTTTACGACCCCAACTTGATAAGATTTCTGAACACTATGCAAGTTTCTCATAGAAAGATCAGCTAGTAGCACATAGGATAAATATGTCATATACATATCAACAATTTTCTGATGGAAACCCATCTTCATAAGAACGGCTGCTAAAAACCCACTCTACGTGATCATAAGCCTTGCTCATGTCAACTTTTAGAGCCATCCATCCTTTTCTACTTATGGATTTCCTCTTCATAAAGTGCATCAACTCGCGAGCAACCATGATATTATCAGTAATGAGATGACCAGGGATGAAAGCACTTTGAGTATCCGAGATGAACGAGTTCATGATTTTATTAAGACGATTTGCTAGTACTTTTGAAATCACTGTTACATATTGAATTCTCAATGATCGGAAGAAGCTCAGGATCTGGCTGTTCGGGTGTCATCAGGATCTGATGTACCGTCAGGATTTGGCATGTCATCAGTATTTGAATGTCATCAGTATTTGAAGACAGTCAGCATTAGAGGATTTGTTCTGTTCCTTATAATGTGGATCAGATATATATTACGTCTGAGTTATAGGACTTTATATATTTACTTTAAGATATGTATCAGTTTTATTTAGTTTTTGATAATGCATATCTTAGATTAATTTGTTGTAGCTGTGTAGTATATAAACATAGTTTAGGTCATCACTTAGTGTATCACACTCGAGGATCATTCGACTTAGAAGCTCTCAAGAACATCAGTATTTCTTGAGAGGATTTTGTAACAGTTTTTATCAGATATGTAAAAAGTTGTTATATTTTGTTACTTGTTTGAAACATTTATACAATTATATCCAACCCCCCTTAAATAATTATATCTTTACTGGGCAACAATTGGTATCAGAGTTCACTGATAAATTTACAATCAGAAATGATCTAAACATATCTCTCAACAAGTATGAAAGCATTAAAATTCCCATTCTGAAAAGGCTGAATATCCAACATGGAAGGTGAAGATGCTCATGAATTTGGAAGCTACAGATCCAGATTATCTCAATGTAATCAATGATGGACCCTTCATGCCAACAAAACTGGTGCCTGCAACTCCCACTGTTGCTGAACATTATCAGCTGAAGGAGAAGACTGAGTGGACACCAGAAGAGAAAGTAGTTGTGCTGAAAGATGCAAAGGTAAGAAACATTTTGCATAACAGTCTTGATTCTGTGATGTCAAACAGGGTTATAGCCTACAAGACTGCCAAAGAGATCTGGGATGCTCTTGAAACTCAATTTCAAGGAACCATGGCCATCAAGAAGAACATAAGGGATGTTCTAATTCAAGAATATGAACACTTTGAGGCCAAGCCTGATGAAATTCTCCCTAAAATCTATGACAGATTTCTGACCTTGCTCAACAATCTGTCTTTGGTGGGGAAGGTGTATGATCGAGAGGATTCAAACACCAAGTTTTTGAGAGCTTTGAGTGAAAAATGGGAGACTCCGACTTCAATCATACGACATCAGTACGATCTGAAAGTAATTACTCTGGATGAAGTCTATGTCATGCTGAGAACTCATGATTTGGAGGTTCAACAAAGGAGAGAGATGAAAAGCAACAAAGGGAAATCTGTTTCTTTGAAAGTAAATGATAAAGCTTCAAAAGAAAAGTTTGTTGGAGCTGTACGAAAGAAGAACAATTTTCCAGAATCAGATACTGATGATTCATCATCAAATCCTGATGATGATACTGATTCTGACACTGATGAGAACATGACAGATTATGATGTCATGCAAATGGCCGCATTGCTGGTTAAGGGCTTCAGGAGAATGCAATTCAGGAAGTCTATGAACAACAGAAGCTTCAGGAAGAAGTTCACTGAAGGTGAACGAAATTCAACTGGAAGAAAAGATGAAAAGGACTCTAGAGCTGGGAAGGTAGACAGGACAAAGATCAAATGCTACAACTGTGATGAACTTGGTCACTTTGCCACAGAGTGCAAGAAAACAAAGCATGACAAAGGGAAAAGCAAAGCCCTGATCACATCAAGCAAGAATTGGGTGAAATCCTTCAATTCTGAAGATGAAGACACATGCTATGCACTGATGGCCAGTCTTGATGATCCTGCTGCTTCTGAGCCTAAAGTACAAACTCATTTCTTATCTTTTGATAATGAAAACATATCTGAATTGAAATCTATTCTTAAATATTTGCATGGTAATTTTAAGAATAAGACTCTAGAAAATGATAGACTTATGACTGAAATTGAGATCCTGAAGTCTAGGAATGAACAGTTAGAGTATGACTTAATAAATCAGATAAATTTGAAGAAAGAATGTGAGAGAGCTAAACATTCAGTTAAGATTCTTGAGGCTAGATACAGTATGTTAGAAAATGATCTAGAAAATGAGAGAAAAACTCTTAAAGCCTAGACTGTTTCAGGAAAAAAGGTTCATGAGATAATCTCAAAGAAAACCTGGAAAGAATGCCTAGGCTATAAAGATGAAGTTAAGGATGTTGACACTGAAAATAAAATCACTCTTAAAACTCCTGTTAAGTTTATCTCTTCAGAAACTGATGAACCCAAATCCACTTTTGAAAAGGGTTCAACATCAGTATCACAAGAAAAACTGGTAAGTGATAACACTCTAAGAAAGGAAAGCAAGGAAACCATTATGTCTGTTAAGAAAGAAAAGAACATAGGACTTTTGTCAGCAAGACAATTGAAAAAAAAATATTTGAGGCTACTGATAAACCTCAAGCAAAAAGTCCTAAAAGAAATAGGAATGGTAAGCAAGGCATTTCTAAGGATTCAAATTACAAGGTTGTTCCCAATGCTCCTAGAAAAACTTGTTTTAACTGTGGAAATACTAATCATCTTGCTATTGATTGCAGGAGGAATAAGAAAAAGAGAACTGCTATTCCTGAGTCTGATGTTAGGGGTAGATCAATATTTTATAAACCATAAAATCCTTGTTTTCATTGTGGTAGTAGTTGGCATTCGATTTATACTTATAGTTCTTATCACAAGTTGTATCACAATTACTATGAACCTTTGCCTAAGTTTAAGAAAGTTGCTTGTATGCTTAATACTGTTGGTTTTACTAAATTTGCTTCTGACAAGATAAATCCTGACAAAGGAAAAACTGTCAAAAGTACTCCTGACACACAAAGGCTTAAGTTGTCCAAAAAGAGGGCCCAACAAGTGCGGGTCCTTAAAAATCCTTCTAATTAATTATTCTTCTAATTGTAGGGTAACAAGAAAAATACACTTATCTTGGATATTGGATGTTCAGGACACATGACTGGAAATAAATCCCTGCTGTCAAAATTTGAGAAGAAGGCTAGCCCAGATGTATCTTATGGAGATGGAAATGTAGGACATACTCTGGGATATGGAAACTTGATAATTGGAAAGGTAGCAATAGAGAATGTAGCTCTAGTGGATGGACTGAAGCATAATCTTCTAAGCATCAGTCAAATCACTAACAGAGGTTATCCTGTGGTATTCTATGACTCACACTGTGAAGTTGTTCATAATAAGTCAAAGAAAATTGTCTTGATAGGATACAGACATGGTAACATTCATGAAGCAAGGCTACATGAAAGTCTTGAAAAGGAAGCTACTTGCCTTATCTCTAAGGCATCAGTAGATGAGAGCTGGAACTGGCATAAGAAGCTCTCACATCTCAACTTCAATTCAATCAATAAACTTGCCAAGAAGGAGCTTGTAAGAGGATTGCCAAACATTCTATACTCAAGTGATGGACTTTGTGATGCTTGCCAAAAGTCTAAACAAAGAAGAGTATCTTTTAAAATCAAAACAGAATTCTCTATCTCGAAGCCATATCACATGCTGCACCTAGACCTTTTTGGACCAGTGAACATAATGTCCATCAACAAGAAAAGGTACACACTTGTAATTGCTGATAATTTCACTAGATATACATGTTTTTATTTTCTACACAGGAAGGATGAAACTCCGGAAATTCTTCTAGACCACATAAGGCAAATTGAAAATGGATCTACTCACAAAGTGAAAATCCTGAGAAGTGATAATGGTACTGAATTCAAGAACTCAAAGATGGAGGAATTCTGCAAGTACAAAGGAATAGAGCAACAATTCTCAGCTCCTGGTACACTTCAGCAAAATGGTGTTATTGAGAGGAAGAACAGAACCTTGATTAAAGCTGGCAGAACTCTGCTAGAAGAAGCAAAACTACCCACTTACTTTTGGGCCGAAGCAGTAAACACAACATGTTATACTCAGAATATCACTCTGATAAATAGACATGGTGTTACTCCTTATCAAATGCTAAAAGAAAAGAAGCCCAGTCTCAAACATCTTCATGCATTTGGATGTAAGTGCTTTGTTTTGAGAACTCATACTGATCAGCTTGGAAAGTTTGAATCAAAGGCTGATGAAGGAATCTTTGTTGGATACTCACCATCAAAAGCATACAGAGTGTTCAATCTGAGAACATACACTGTAGTAGTCTCCATAAATGTATCTTTTGATGATAAGAAGATTCCTGGTTTTAAAGAAGACACTCATGAAAGCTTAATCTTTGCAAATGAAAATGCATTGTTGGAATCTAAATCAAACTCTAATGAACTGTCAAATCCTGATGATCCAAATCCTGATACTCCTTCAGATTCTGAAGATAATCACTGTACCAATGATCCTGCACATGTTGAGGGGGAGCAACGACAAGGTTCAGCTGATGGTACTAACACTGAAGAATCATCTCAAGATTTGTCTCAATCTAATCTCTTAAAATCCAATGATGATTCAACATCAGATGAACATGAGTCAAGTCCCAATATCTCATCACGAGATAACACAACAGATTCAGGGGGAGCCTCAAATGCATTTGAAGAGGCATACAATTTGGGGGAGCATCTAGCTCCAGAAGAACACTTCCAAGTGCCAGAAAATGGACTAAGGATCATACTCCTGATCTGATCATTGGAAATCCTGATGATGGTGTAAAGACAAGAAGTGCAACTCAGAATGAATGTTTATATCATAATCTACTTTCAAAAGAAGAACCAAAGAAAGTAGAAGATGCACTTAAGGATGCAGACTGGGTCATGGCTATGCAAGAAGAATTGAATGAATTTGAAAGAAATAAAGTGTGGAAGCTGGTGCCTAGACCTAAGAATAGGTCGATTGTGGGCACATAATGGGTCTTTAGAAATAAGACTGATTCTGATGGAACTATCATCAGAAACAAGACAAGATTGGTGGCAAAAGGTTATTCCCAAAATGAAGGTATTGACTATGATGAGACATTTGCTCCTGTTTCTAGGTTGGAAGCAATCAGAATCTTCTTGGCATATGCTGCTCATAAGAAGTTCACGGTCTTCCAGATGGATGTCAAGAGTGCATTTCTCAATGGAGAACTTGAAAAAGAAGTCTATATTAAACAACCACCAGGATTTGAGGATACTAAACATCCTAACTATATTTACAGACTTGATAAAGCACTCTATGGACTGAAGCAAGCACCTAGAGCATGGTATGAAACCCTTGCTCAGAATCTACTTGAAAGTGGATTCAAAAGAGGTACAATAGATAAAACCCTATTTTATCTGAATAAAGGTAAAGATTTGCTTTTAGTCCAAATTTATGTGGATGATATCATTTTTGGATCAACTAATCAAACACTGTGTGATAAGTTTTCAAAGTTGATGCAATCAAGATATCAAATGAGTATGATGGGAGAGATGAGCTACTTCCTAGGCTTGCAGATTAAACAGACTGATAATGGAATCTATATCAATCAGTCCAAGTACACAAGAAATCTAATGAAGAGGTTTAATATGCAAGAAAGTGCAAGTGCAAGTAATCCTATGGAAACTGCTACAAAACTTGATCCAAATGAAGGTACAACAGTTGATGTCACATCTTACAGAGATATGATTGGTTCTCTGTTATACTTAACTGCTAGCAGGCCAGACATTATGTTTGCCACTTGTTTGTGTACAAGATTTCAGGTAAATCCAAGGGAGCCACATCTTATTGCAGTAAAGAGAATTTTCAGATACCTCAAGGGTACTATTTCACTTGGACTTTGGTATGCAAGGGAAGTTGATTTTGCATTATATGGATATTCAGATGCTGATTTTTCTAGATGCAAAATAGACAGGAAGAGTACATCAGGAAGCTGTCAGTTCTTGGGAGGCAGATTAGTCTCATGGTTCAGCAAGAAGCAGAAATCTATTTCTACTTCAACTGCTGAGGCTGAATATATTGCAGCTGGAAGTTACTGTGCTCAGTTGTTATGGATGAGAAATCAGCTCATGGAATATGGATTATCATTCTCAAAACTTCCTATATATTATGATAATCAAAGTGCTATTGTTATGACAGAAAATCCGGTGCAACACTCTCTTACAAAGCACATCAGTATCAGATATCACTTCATAAGAGAGCATGTCATGGAAGGAACCAAAGAGCTTCATTTTGTTCCTACTGATCAGCAGCTGGCTGATATCTTCATATAACCATTACCTGAAGCAACATTTACAAAGCTTGTGAATGAACTTGGTATGGTTAATTGGGATAAGTAAATTTTTATTTCAATTTATATTTGATCAAATCCTGATGTATATTGATCAAATCCTGATATGTCCTAAATGCTGTATTTTTAGATATTAAGCCAGAAATATTTGATGTATTCTATTTTATATGCATGATAAATTAAGTGAATTTATTTGATAATTGTGCATGTCCGAATAAATATATCACTGTCATCATTATACATCAGTCTAGGGAGACGCGCCTTAAAAAGAAATCTTTTGGTTAATTTATTAAGTTAACTCTACACTTAATCATTAATCAGTCCTCTAGTCCCTTGATATTTCTTTGGCTATTTAACCATCATTTCATCTCAGTCATATCATCATCTATTCTCACACAAAACTATTTTTTCTCTCTCTCTCTCTCTCTCTTATTTCTCCCTATTTTCTTCCTTCATAAAAATGGTTCTTGTAAACATGTTTATGAACTATGAAAACTTCAACGTCGGGTTTAGTTGTGATGACTGGGAGCGGGAATGGCACGTCACTGCCATTCCCGATGAGATATGGAACTTGGTTCCACAAGAGATTCATACAAATCTCTTGTTCTTTGAGATGGACTATCAACTCCATCTTGATCGCTTGGAAGAAGAATGGAGAGAGGCTCTTCTTCAGCAAGAACGGATCATCCGTCTTGCAGTGCTAGTTGTCAACAATAGGAGGAACTAATCGATAGCCTTCTTTCTTAGACCAAGGTTGTTGATGTTCACCATCTTAGACTAGGATTATCTTGTTATCTTTTGCATGTAATCTACAAATTTCATGAAATGTATTCTTTTGATATATTAATGAAATTTCTTTTGATTGCAAGATTTAGTCTTTGCCTATCTCGTATTATTTGCATATGAATGTTCTTGTTGAAGCCTGTTAATCCTTACTTCATCTACTTGAATTATATTTCTTGATGATTATTTTGATTAAAATTATGGTTGCTAATAATTTGTGATGTTTTGACAAACAAATCTTGAATTTGAATCGACATATCCTGAGCTAGTCAAATCTTGACAGAAGAAAGGTCTCAAATCCTGACGATAGGTCAGCACATTCTAATTCAGATTATTAGTGTTAATCAATCTCTGAGTAAGTTTTACTGTTGTAATTAAGTGTCTCACTTAATTAATGATTAATGGTGGATTATCATACAAACAAATTTCTATGGTTGTGTCTTGATATAACTGTCTGTATTTTGTATTTACTTCCGCAATTTACTCCACCATCAAACTCAATTACTCAGTAATTGTTTCCTGTTCGAAGTCAAATTCGCTAAGTTGCCTCCTTCATACGAGTGTGTTATACCTATTTCTGAATAGTGAAGCTATAAAACCAGAAGAATTCTGTGACACAATTCATCATACACATAGTTTCACTGTGCACATCTCACACTTACTCTCTCTCACGAGCTATTCACATCATGACAACGTCTGAAGTTTCACCACTCTTTAGTCAAACCACAATCATTCATGGAAATACATTTGGCACTAACAATTACTTAGCTCTACTTACACATCAGCAGCTACCATCATCTTTTAATGATATTCAGGATTTTCTTCTTCTATGTCCAATTGGGTATGCTCCCACAAATCATGTTAAGGTGTCATATAGGGATATCATGCAGGTCTGGAACACAGTTGTGGTAAATTCAACACATACTGGCTTTTTCTTTGAGTATAAGGACCAAAGATATGAAGTTGATGCTAACATTCTGCTTCAAGCCTTGAGATTGCCTGCTCTTGATGGTGCTCCTGATACTCATACCAATGAGCAGCTGTTTGATATGCTAAGGACTTTAGGTTATCAAAGAGAAATCACAACCATTGGAAAACTAGTCAGAACTAAACTAAAAAGAGAGTTTAATTTTTTCTTTGACTGCATCAGTAGGTGTTTCTTGAATAAGACAACAAACTTTGATGCTCTTCCATCCACTTCCCTGAGAATTGGGTACTCTCTTCTTAACTCTGGTAATTTTGATTATGGTAATACTATATTACAGTTCATAATTGCTAGGAGAGCAGATGTTTCAGGAGTAATAGGGTATACTGGATTTTTACAACTGATTTTCAATTATCTATGCCCTAATGCTATTTTTGATGATGATGAATTACTCCCTGTTTTTTAAATTTATGAAAAAGCAATCACTGATCATATTAAAAGGGATGAAAAGAACAAATTTTCAGGATCACCCTTTCTTCCTAGAGAATTCAGGCAATTTCTGTTAAGAAATAGACCTACTCCTACATAAGTGTCTGCAAATCCTGATGTTGGCACCTCTGTCACAGTTCCTGATGCTAAGACTCAGGAAATCACCCATCTTGTTTCTAACCCGAGCATTTCTTCTTCCAAACAGCAAACACAACAAGCCTCAAAATTAGCCTCCTCTGCTGTCTCTCAAAAGATATCAGTTGTAACAAAAAAAAGGCTGTTTAAGAAATCTGTCACATCTGGACAGAAAGCTAAACAAGTCTCACTGAGTGAGAGTGAGAAGAAGGAAGACTGCTTTCCAATCAAGAAAAGAAGACTAATCATACAAGAAGATTCTGAATCAGATGGTCAGATGCCAATAGGGTCCCTGTCAAAAATCAAGAAGTCCATTGATCAAAATCCTGATGAATTGATTGACACTACTGGAACCAAGGAGCCAACTACTGATGCTAGTGCTCTGCTTGACAAGCTTCCAGTAATTGAAGCAACTGCTGAACACAAGAAAACTGCAAAGAGCCAGTTGAAAAGAAAAAGTGAAGAATTAGTTGGATATATTAGAAAGAAGAAGAAGACTCAGTCTCTTGACAAGGATGTTAGTACACAGGAACCTAGGTCTCAAAGGGATTTAGCAACTGCAACACATCCAGTCACATAAGAACTATCTTCTCAAAGGGAAGATGTAGACATTGAGGCTGCACATATCATTATTAATATTGCTCAGAGTAATCTTCTTGTTGAGTCTGTTCAACTACTCCAGGAAAAACAAACTCATCAGGAGATACTGTCATAGGTGGATGCAATTATTAATGATCCTATTTTTGAGAAGAGTACACAAGAACCTTCACCAAGCATTGCTGAAGCAGCTCATATGTCTCAGACTCTACAAGAATCATCAGTTCAAAGTACTGATGATGGTCTTTCATATTCTCTTGACAGATCAAATCCTGATGTTGCAACAGCTCCTACTGAGAATCATCCTTCAACTGCACTAGCTACAATTGATGATCCATTACTAGTTGCTAGTTTGAAAAAGCATCCTGATGTGTTGTTTGTTCCTCCACTTTCATCACTTCCACTTGAGGAATCACTTTCAGGTATTGCTAACTTCTTATATATTCTCATGTTTGTATGATTATAAATAGTCTCTTATTTGAGGTTACCTCTATTTATATGATAAGCATATAACTCTTTTCATCCATCTCTTATTTCTTTGCTATATGTGTGATTGAGCCTTTCTGTGAGACTGTATGAAAATATCAAATTTAAAAAAAAAAGAGAAAAATATTTTGAGTGGCAGTCTCCTGTACTGGCAAAAGCAGAGGTAGTTTTGAGACAAGAATCTTATAAGTTTTTCTTTACTTATAAAGTTTCTTCTGTGAGAATAATGTTACTCTTAAAAGTAATATGTGGTGTGAGAAGTGATGAGATCACTTGAAAAGAACAGAGAGATTTAGGTGTTACCATGTTTCCGTTTCAGGATCCCATCAGCCACAGACATCTCTTTCAAAGAATCTGGATAAAGGCAAGGCAATTCTGCCTGGTTCTGCAAATACTTCTGATGGCTTGTCTGATTCTGATAATGAAAGTTATGCAGATGATTCTGATACAGCTCAGCTTAAAACTGCGATTGATGCATCTAAGAAGTCCAATATTGGTTCTTCTTCGCACTTCACTGAAAATCCTTCTTATTACAATCCTGATACTGAGTATTTTAGATAGATAGAATGGGATTATAAATGGAGACTTGTAAATACTTCTATCTCGTTTGCTGTTGGCCTGCAACACATTCATCGTGCCTATGATGAAATCTAAAATCCTGATCTGAAGTTGCATCTTAAGGCCTCAACCATTTCTGTTAAAGGAATTCATTATGAACTTGATGAAATGAAGAAGTCTCATGCTGGTGTCAAAGAGAAAATTGATGGATTTTTGCTTCACACACCTAACTCAGCTGAAATCAAAAGTGTGAAAAATACCATCAAAGATGTTAAATCTCAAGACAACATGGCGTCTAGATTTTCCTCTTTAGAAGACAAGGTTTCTTCTATAGGTGACAAAATGGATGCTCTGTTTTCTCTTCTTGCAAATACTGATGCCAAAAAGGGGGAGAAGATAATTGCTACAAAATGTACACCAAATTATATCCAGACAAAAGATAAAGATATTGATGATGATGGTGATAAGAATAATCCAGTTACAGATGTTCAAAATGCTTCTACTGCTCAACAAACTCAACATTCCAAGAAGAATGATTCTTCAGGACAAAGGAAGTCTATTGGTGCTTATAAAGCCAAGCACAAGACTACTGCTGGTGCTTCTGAGGATGATGACATTATAATCTCTAATTTAGCAGATGCTAAAGGGTTGTTCTTTCCTTATAGGCATAAGGAAACAGGTGAAGAGATTATCTTGTATTACAAAGACAAGAAGTTTGAGCAAAAGAATGCTCGGAGCGCTCTTGGGTATATAACTGAAGAATTTCATGATCTAACACCTGAAGAAGCAGTTATGCAACAAAAGGAGCTTTTGGCTCAAATTGAAGCTGAAGCTAACACTTCTAAGGGAAGAAGAAAAAGAGGTGGTAGATCTGGAAGAGCAAGAGGAAGAGGAAGAGGAGGAAGAACTTTTAAATCAAGTCAAGTGACTGCATTCAACTCTATTTTTCTGAATTTTCTATTCATAGAAGGTTATGTTCCTGTACAAGGAAATGAGGAAGATAAAGAAGTTCAGAATCCAGAAGAGTTGATTATACCAAGAAAGAAAAGATCATCCACTGACATTGATCAAGCTGATACAACAAATCAGAATGTAACTCCTGATGCAGATATAAATCCTGAAGTAAAAGCAGATCCTGATGCTATGAACCTGATAACTGATTTTGACTCTGATGAAACGGTGATCGAAGCATTAAATGATTCAACTCTTACTCTGGTAGTCACTCCTCATACTTCAGAGGTTGATGAAAAAGAAAAGGTTGATAGGAGGATAGATGATCAAGCATGCAAAGAATATTTGCAGAGAGTCTTAAAATCAAAGGGAGAGCTATGGAATAAAACAAAAGGGAAGATTAAAGATCTGTCTACAAGTTATGCTTCTCTCAGCAAGAAGGATAGAAGATGGAAAGATATTTATACATTTGACTATCATAAAGGGTTCAAGCATGTTGAATTTATGTCAGGAGGGTTAAGAGATTCTATTCCAGAACAGAAAGATGTTGATGAGTCCATCAAGAAACTTTCTTGGGTGGTATACAATAAAAAACTGAAACTTATCAAATCTCGAACCAAAAGAGGCATTGGTCATTCCTATATGGAGATTTTAGAATCTGATCTGTTAGATACAGATACTCTGACATAAAATCTTGGTGAAAGAATTTCTCTTTCACATCTTGAGAAAGTTGAAGCTGTGAAGATTGTTCATAGAAAGATAAATGATAATGATGTCAGAGAAGAGATTCTGTACTTTTTCAGGGATGGTAAAGTAAAAAGCTTTACATTGCAGTAACTCTTAATGGAGACTGTGATAGAATTGAAATACATTCACTATCTTCTTAGAGTTAAGAACAGTGTCACCAGAAACTGGTCTTCTATGATACTTGAAGTCATCAGAAGAAGAGTTATGATAAAAGATGTTAAATACATTGGTGATTATGTTCTTGAGTACAGAACTTATACTGGTCAAGAAATGCAGATGAAAAAGGGAGCTGCAGTGCTACAAGTTTTTCTCAACAGTCCTCAGTTATCCTTCAGTCCTGATCATGAAGATGTCAGTTTAAGCTACATGTTGATTGGTGATCTTGAGATAAGCAAAAGCTCAATTTTTAAGTTGAGATCAGCCATCTATCAGCTTGGAGAAGACACTGAAGAGAAGAGAGAGTTGAAGAAAAAACTTGTTAAAGTCCTACGAGACGAGGAAGAAAGATTGAAAAACTTTCTGGGAACAACTGTCAGTTATCTGAAGATACTGAAGTAAGCTTTACTCCTTGTACATTTTGTAGATTGGTTTTGGCATCATTGAGAATGGAATTTATGCTTCATTGCATTAAGCATAGATTGGGGAGATTGTTACATATTGAATTCTCAATGATCGGAAGAAGCTCAGGATCTGGCTGTTCGGGTGTCATCAGGATCTGATGTACCGTCAGGATTTGGCATGTCATCAGTATTTGAATATCATCAGTATTTGAAGACAGTCAACATTAGAGGATTTGTTCTGTTCCTTATAATGTGGAGCAGATATCTGTTACGTCTGAGTTATAGGACTTTATCTGTTTAGTTTAAGATATGTATCAGTTTCAGTTAGTTTTTGATAATGCATATCTTAGATTAATTTGTTGTAGCTGTGTAGTATATAAACACAGTTTAGGTCATCACTTAGTGTATCACACTCGAGGATCATTCGACTTAGCAGCTCTCAAGAACATCAGTATTTCTTGAGAGGATTTTGTAACAGTTTTTATCAGATATATAAAAAGCTGTTATATTTTGTTACTTGTTCGAAATATTTATACAATTGTATCCAACCCCCTTAAACAATTGTATCTTTACTGGGCAACAACCACCTAGTAAAGAATATTACAAACGAAAATTGGCTTTAAGTCTGCCACGAACTGAGGATTCTGTTTCTTAGGAATCAGGGTAATATTAGTAAAGATGAGCTGAGAATAAATGGTAACAGTTTCAAAGAATCCTCGAACTCTATTCACCACATATGCACTTAACACTTTCCAAAATTTCTGGTAAAACCCCGGCGTCATACCTTCTGGACCTGGACTTTTGTCTGGGTGCATATGAAAAAAGTGGTTTTCACTTCATTTTCCTCAATAGAAGATAACAGCATGTCATTTTGATCACTCTTAACCCTCGTACCGATGCCTTGAATAACTTCACTTCAATCAGTTTGGGAAGCCTTAAAAAGATTTACAAAATAATCTGAAATGACATTTTCCAAACCTGAACTCCAGTCTACAACTTGGCCCTCATCATTCCTAATGCTACAAACTTGAGTAAGAGATCTTCTATTCTTCATGGCACAGTGAAAGTACTTACTATTTTGGTCTCCCTCCTTCAACCACATTTGTTTTGCTCTTTGACGCCAAAAGACTTCTTACTGCAGATATATTTCATATAGTTGTTTTTGCTCCTCTTTTAATCTGTCAACTCAAGTGCTATCTCGACGGCCTTTCAACATTTTTATGTGATTTTTGCACTGTTGAAACCATTTTTTGAAACTACCAGTGATTTCACGACCCCAACTTGATAAGATTTATGAACACTCCGTAAGTGTCTCATAGAAAGAAATGCTAGTAGCACATAGGATTCACATGCCATATACATATCAACAATTTTTTGATGGAACCCCATTTTCATAAGAACGGATGCTAAAAAACCCCACTCTACGCGATCATAAGCCTTGCTTATGTCAACTCTTAGAGTCATCCATCCTTTTTTACCTCTGGATTTCCTCTTCATAAAGTGCATCAACTCGTGAGCAATCATGATATTATCAGTAATGAAATGACCAGGGATGAAAGCACTTTGAGTATTTGAGATGATCGAGTTCATGATTTTCTTAAGATGATTTGCTAGTACTTTTAAAATCAACTTGTAAAGAACATTGCAAAGGCAAATTGGCCTTAAGTCTGTCACGAACTGAGGATTCTGTTTCTTAGGAATCAGGGCAATATTGGTAGAGATGAGCTGAGAATAAATGGTAACAGTTTTAAAAAATCATCGAACTATATTCACCACATATGCACTTATCACTTTCCAAAATTTCTGGTAAACCCCAGCGTCATATCGTCTGGACCTGGATTTTTGTCCGGGGTGCATATGAAAAAGAGTGGCTTTCACTTCATTTTCCTCAATAGTAGATAACAGCATGTCATTTTGATCACTCGTAACCCTCGTACCGATGCCTTGAATAACTTCACTCCAATCAGTTTGGGAAGCCTTGAAAGATTTATAAAATAATCTGAAATGAAATTTTCCAAACCTGAACCCCAATATACAACTTGGTCCTCATCATTCCTAACGCTTCGAATTTGATTAAGAGATCTTCTAGTCTTCATGGCACAGTGAAAGTACTTACTGTTTTGGTCCCCCTCCTTCAGCCATATTTGCTTTGCTTTTTGACGCCAAAAGACTTCTTGTTGCATATATAATTCTAATAGCTGTTTTTGCTCCTCTTTTAATCTGTCAACTGAAGTTTTATCTCGACGGCCTTTCAACATTTTTATGTGCTTTTTGCACTGCTGAATTTGTTTTTTGAAACTACCAGTGATTTCATGACCCCAACTTGATAAGATTTCTGAACACTCCGCAAGTTTCTCATAGAATGATCTTCTATTAGCATTGTTCCACACTTCCTCTACAATTTTCTGGAACATAGGCTCTCTCGGCCATGCATTTTCAAAACAAAAAAGTTTAATCTGGATCATAATTTTAGTTTTATGAAGTTCCAACATAATTGGACAATGATCAGATGTGGATACCTTGAGATTTGACAATTTAGCGTCCGGAAAAATATTTGAGAATCCAGGGGAAACTAAAGCTCGATCCAACCTCACTTCGATCCACTGTGATGTTCCTTTATTTCTCTCCCAAGTGAATGGATAACCAGCCAGGTTCATGTCTTATAAGTTGCAATATTCTAAAACATCTCTAAAACCTTTTATTAATCTCTCCGGATAAGGTCTGCCTCCTTGCTTATCAGATTATGACACAACATTATTGAAATCACCTATTCAACATCATGAAAGGGTGTTAACATTAGACAATCTGCGTAGAAGATTCCAGGTTTCCTCACGTTTATTACGGCCAGGTTCACCGTAGACCCCTGTTAATCTGAAATTATCACCTTCTTCGTTTCGGACACAACATTATGAGAGATGTTTATCCCTACATTTCCTCCCTTTCTAATAGCTTTCACATTTTCAGGAGTGATTTTTGGATCTAGATTGACATCTTTTTTCTCTCTATGGCTGTTGTGTTTCTCCGTTTCCTTGTTGCAACCACCGCTTTCTATTCTAGTACGTAACCATTTCGCCCTTATCAGCTTGACTTGATTTCTGAGAGGGGCTCGCATCCATGGACCGTATGGTTTGGTAATATCAGCTTCATTATCATCAAATAACTTGCTACAAAACTTCTCTGAATGACCAATAATGCCACAAATAAAACAGAATGTAGGCACATTCTCATACTTGAAATTCACCCAGAACCAATTATCACCAGTCATCTTGAACTTCATTCTGCTTTTAAGCGGATTGCTTAGATTAACAGAGACTCGGATTCGCATGTATTCCCACCATATGCCAACAAAGTTATTCGGACAAGTATCAATAAAGTGGCCAATATAGTTTCCAATACCCTGTAAAAATCTTGGAAGTCATGAAACCTACCTTTAAATCATGCACATGTACCCATAGGTCCATAAAATTCAACTCCACGTACCTTGGATTATCTCCTTCCTTAAGACGGGTCATAAAAAGTGATGGTCTATTGAAATACGATGAACATCCCCCCATCACACGTTTTACATCTAACTCATGATAAAACTGAAATAAATATAGATTTGTATCCAACTCTTTCATGTATACTCCTTTGCCTGGCTTCCATAGAGCTGTCATGGTGTGCTGCATCGCAAGAAAATCTACTCTCCTTTCTGAAATAAACTTGCCCACCACACATAGTTTTGGATCAAAATTTTGTGTTTACAAGCCTTCCTCAAGCTCCTCGACATTTCCTATTTCGATTCCTCCTTCCTTTTCATCCTCCAATGCAATAGCATTTATACCATGCACCAGATTATTTACTGAATTCATGAGAATGACTGTGATTGACACAAGACAAACAGACGAATAAAAGACTTATGATTCAACAAACCATGTTAGATGACAAGACTTCAACCACAATAAATATTATCTTTAGATTTGGATCTAGGAGGTTAATTATAAATGTCGATGTAGTAGTTTTGTTGCAATCTAAGTTATTAATATATATTATTACAAATTTATTCTTTACGTGATTTGGAGTGATAAAAATGGTGTTTGGAATAGAGAGAAAGAGGATAAAGAGAACTATGATCATGACAAGGACGATGACGGCAAAGCGAATGAGTAATTGTAAATTTAGTTAACAGTTGTCTATCAACATTTTGATTAAGCACTTGTTTAAGTAATTAGTAGTTGTTTTTTGTGAACATTTAAGTAAGTCGTTTTGAATACCATGATAATGTAATTGGTTTAAGAGGATATTATATTTTATCAATTTAATTTTTTATTTTTATTGATTGAATTAAAATATTTTTTTAATATTTTTTAGCAGTAATTGATGTTATATAGTTTAATTACATTATATTAAATTATTTCAGTTTGTATGTAAAATACAAATAAAACGTGAATTAAATTTTTAAATACGATAAGTCTAAATCAACTTTACAAATATATTGTTACACTAAAATCAATTGATATCATTCATTTACGGACCTAAAAAATTGACCACTATCAAAGCAAAATCAATTATCTCATAAATTTGACCGCATTCATCAAAGAACCAGTTGATATAGGATTACCCGGGTTTAAAACATTCAAATAACCAGTGGTTATAATCTCTATTACGGATGGGTTTAATTTAGCGAATCAATTTTGAATGTCAGTTTACGAGGACCCCAATGATAATGTTGAATAGAGATATTAAATGACTACCCGTCACTTGTCAGTGACACCTGATCATATTAGGTCTATCACATTTGCAAGACACAACCACTTTGTCACATATGAATTTGACCATCAACGACAATTTAACACCATTTTTCTAGATTTTGACTATACTATATTTAACTTAACCAACAATTCTAGTCGAATTTAGTGAGTTTGACTGCTCTCGTATCAAAATCGCTGCTTATTTAGTCCATTTCGACTATGTTTTTTTATAGTACTTGTATTCCATTACATAAATTATATGATAACGATAAAATTATTATTTTAAAGTTTTAGTGATCATATTAATATAATCTTAACCTTTATAACAATTATTAGGTTTAGTTAAAAAATTTAATATATTAACTGACTACGGAGAGAAGAGGGTGGGAAAAAAATCAATAATGAATTTTATGTATTTTCTGTTAGACGGCAACAAAATTTATTTTTGAGAAGATATTAGGAACAAATAGTTATAATCAAATAATTTGTTGAAATTTTTACTCATTGACTCTACACTAAAATTAATTTTTTTAAAAAAAGCTTCGAGCATCTCCAATTATCCAACCCCTTAACTAAAAAATTTATTTAACATACCATAATTATAATTACAGATATTATCTAAAAATAATATGCTCTCCAATGATACAAAATATTAGCTAAAATTTTAGATAATCCGGTGAAATTGGTCATATTTGTTGAACCTCTGAAGACCTGTAGCAATATATCAAATCATTTGGTTAACATGTAAAAATAAAGCATTTTATTTATAACAAACAAAAATAATATTAACATACTATTTTTAAAATATAGATAACCATTATTGCCAACTCCGTCGAAGTACAATCTCCTACAGGTTCAATAAAATTTTTAGATAATCAGTATTTCAATTATTAAGTCAATCATTATAGCCAATAAACATTGGAGATACTCTTACAATACTACCCCCGGCCCCCAATAAACGCCCCTTTAATCTTTTGCATGTAGTTTAAGGTTAATAAAAATGATAGTTTAAAAAGGGTGCTGATAAAATATCACAACCGTTTATAAATTATATTTCAATTTTTTTTTCCTGAATAAAAGTAAAAATATTATATTTTAATTCGAAAAAGAAAGTTTAAAAATAATATGTAGAGCTATGACTTTTATATGACAGAAAATACATGAAATAAATTAAAAGAACGTTTATTCTTAGACGGAGAATATATAAATACGAAATACCAAATAATTTATTTAAATTGGAAGTTGTTATTATGGACATTTTTCTTTGAATTAGAAGGCAAAACATAGTTGTGTGATTTTATTAGGTAAAAATTGATTTTGTTACTTCTAAAATTAAGGTAAACTAGCATGATAACCCGGGTAAAGTACGGGTCACATTAAATTTCATTTTTTATTTCTTCAAATGCGGTGATAAAGTCGATCCATTTTTCGTAAAAATCCACTTCACAAGTCTTAATTCAGTCATTGGTAGCGGTTAATCGGCATTTATCGACCTTAAAAGGTGGATTATTCAGTCAGTAACATATATTGGCAAATCTAAAATAACTATCGATTAGTATTTTATTTTTATATATAAAAGATTGTAAATTCTTATAATCACCCATGTATATATATTTTAAGAAGTTGTCGATATTATCATTACAGGGTAATAAAACGTATTTTAAATATTATTGTACGAGTATTGTTGATTAAGTGTACATCTCATCAACTAAGTTTACATGAAATTAGTCATAAATTTTATTTTGTAATTTCAGTCACACCCCTACAATATATGAAAAAATTATTAGATCATTATAATATTTTTGAAACATTGTATTTTTGTATTTAAGTTAGATTTGTAAAATAATAATTTTATGCCTAGTTGAGTGCAAAATTCGAGATTATAAATTTCATAATGCAATCTTTTCATGACAATCCCATACAACTTTTTAGTTGGTTAAAAGAAGTTTTGTTATGTATTAAACATGTTGAAAGTACAAGGAGAATAATTTTCATAAGTCTCACATTTTTAACTAATTTAAATCTTAATTACGATATTTTCAATAGATCTATAATCACTTTTATCAATCTTTCGACCTTATATTTACTCCAACTTATTTCAAAGGTCCCATACCTCCTCATTTCGGTCACTCTTGGTCTAGGTACTACCACCTTATTATATTTTAAATTCGCTCATCTTCATATATGTATATTATATTTCTTTTGACTGCCTCTATTTCAACTTTAATAACTTCAAAGTTGCATATCATTACTTACGCATACCATATCTCATTCATATCTGATAATATTTCACTAAACTTCTCATATTAGATCGCTTTTAAAGCGTGGTGATCATATTCATAACTGGGATGGTGAATACAATGACGATATATGTGATGGTATATAAGACGATCTACACTTAAAATTCATGGTATTCCATCTAATCAGATTATTTTGTTTGAATTTTAGGATATGAAAGTTTTTTGTATTTGCTTTTGATTATCAACTTTGATAATGAATCTAAATTAGAAAAATGATATATAAATTACTTATAATTTTATTTTAAGAATTCTTTTCTAACCTAGTAATATGTTTAACGAATGCCAATTAAAATATTCGATCTAATGTATATATAATTTATGTAAAACAAAATATGGATAATAATTAAAAAAATATGATATTTGTGTAAATTATTCTTCATATAATTTGAATTTTAATCATTACATATTCATATTATTTATATAATGTGTATATATATATTAAATTACCGAAATGAGATTATTTTAAAGTTAATATAATAGGTGAGTTATTTAGAAAAATAGTTAATGATTTTGAGAAACGTATCAAATATTGTATTGGTACACAATAATTGTAGATGTGACATTTAGTTATTTAGTTCACGAGGTCATGGGTTCAACTCTAATTCAATGCATTTTTTGACATTAATATGATATGATTAAAGGGCATATAAGTAATTTACTAAATAGTCCATATGTAATAAATATAATATGATATGATTAAAGGGCATATAAATAATTTACTAAATAGGCTCAAAACCCATGTTCATATATATAATAAATATAATAGATCATAGACTAGTCATTTTTTTTGTTATTTCATTAACAAAATAATTTAAAAGTATCGCAAAAATCATCAAAATTAATTAATTTATTTATTCATGATAATAAAATGAGCAATAGTAAAAACAGAACAATATCATGCAAAATTGACCCCATATATTGGTCAGTGGGGGTAAACAACGGGTCAGAACCGGACCGAACCGGACCGGAATCGAAAGAACCGAGAACTGAAATAAGAATATTTTAAGAACCGAACCGGACCCGTTTATATGAAAGAACCGAATCGGAACCGAACCGTAAATTTCGGTTCGGTTCGGTTCTTAACCGAAAGAACCGGATTTATTTTTTATTTCATATTTATTTATTTTTCATATTATTTTATATTCTTACTTTTTAAATTTTGACTAGTTTTGATTATTTATTAAGGATAACTTAGTAAAAGAAATTTTTTGTTAATGGTGGATCATTTTGAATTCGATTACTTTGTAATATTTAAGAAGAAAAATATTTATAAAATTATTGAAAACTCCATAAATATTTAAAAAAAACGAGTAATACAATAAAAATCATATTTTTCTTAAAATTCATTAAAGTATTATAAATAAGAAAACATATTACGTAATATATATATACGTATATTTATAAATATTTTTGTATTTATTCATTTTTATACGATTCAGTTCAGTTCTTACGGTTTTAGTATGTTAAGAACCGAACCGAACTAAGAACCGAAATTTCTAGAAAAAAAGAACCGAATCGGATCCGAATTAGTTAAGAACCAAACAGAAACCGCAATTTTTGATCGGTTCGGTTCGGTTCTCGGTTCCGAATCGGGAAATGCTCACTCCTACTGGTCAGAGAAAAAACACATAACGTTATGATGGTTAAACCCGACCATATATAATAACCGACCACTATATTTAGTCGGTTTTAAGGCTTTAATCGACCGTTTTTGCTTAAAACCGTCCATTTATGTCGGTCAGTTTTGTCCTGTTTTACGGTAGTGTGACATCTGGATATGGTAACAATCTTGAGCTAAAAATAAATTAGCAAACCCTGTGGCTGACTGGCTGTTTACAAGATTTAACCAAACCCCTGTATAAAAAATAACATCTTAATTAATTGTTATATAGCATCATCTTATAGATCAAGGGTTGGATTGATGGATTCATCAATGGATACTGATTCAGAAACAGTGATGGTTATTAATAAGAATGAAGCTGAGGGTTTCGACAAGCCCAAACGCGAACGTCACTGGAAAACCCCTTCTCAAGTGGATGCTTTGGAGGCAGCCTTCACTGGTATTTGCATGTCATATATATTGTATATTTAATTATTTATTTATTTTGGCGGTTTTACGATTTATAATTTTGAGTGTATATGTAGATTTGATTCATGTTTAGGATTTCTGTTATGTTGTTGTATTTTTTAATTGGTCCATTATGATTGGTGGTTTGGACAGCTGCGATGTACCCGAGTTTGGCTGAAATGGATGAACTTGCGGAGAAAATAGGGTTGTCAGAGAGCCAAGTACGGATGTGGTTTTACCACAGAAGAATGAAGAATAAGAAGGAAGGTTCAAGAAAGAAGTCTTCAACAGTTTCGAAGAAAAAGAGGAGGATGATCACTTATTCGAGTAATGATGAATCAGAATCGGATACAGAGTCGGACGATGATCAGCTTGGCAGAGTTTCTCCTGGTGAATTTGGACAGCCTTCAAATGCAACAGGTATGTTTTATTGGTGTATCTGCAACCACATACTCAGAGTTTTTTTGGAATATATTTAAAATAATCGATGTATGTTGTATGTAGAAACCCTAAGAGTGTCTCTACTCCTATGATATATTGAGGAATTAAGGAGAGGTTTGCATTCATCTCACCTAGTGGCGAAACTAGAAAATGATGTTTGGATGGACGAACTTAGGGCAATTAAAAAAAATTAAAATAATATTTTAATATATGTTTGTTTGCATTATTTTTTTTTCTTTTGCTAAATTGTTTGCATTAATATTGATCAATTCACCTTTTTCCAGTGGTCTGCTTATAGTTATTTGAAAATTGACATAACGTAAAGCTTATCCTACATTTTTCTCTGAACTCTGTAAGTGAAACCGTGATAACATATGTATAGCATCTGTATATACTTCCACAACCAATTCACACTAAACTTTTGAAGATCAAAATAAATTGTATTAGTAGAAATGAATAAGAGTATATAATATTTAGTGGAAAGTTGGCTGGTCAAAAAGTTGCAAAGAAAGCAAATTTCTCAGGACACACCCATGAGGAGTTGGGTGGGCGGATGACCACCCATCCGCCTGTGGTTCTGCCCTGATCTCACCTACTCTTCCTAAAGCTAGCATGGATATCCTCGATATTTTTTAAATTTATTTTTATATACAATTTATTAGATTACCTATCAGTTATCACTCATTCCATGATTTATCTGTAAGTGCAGTTGGCTGTGAAGTTCGCTGTCCCCAAATAAATAATTATGGTTGTTCTTTGTATAATTTGTAAGAGGAGGCGCAGAATAACTTGCAGGAAGTTTTAATTTTTATCATAATAATGTGTTCAATAATGTTATCCTAGTGGTCTGACTATCCTCACATATCTTGTACCATAAGATATATATTTATTAATATAAATGTCATAATATGATTATTTTTTTTGAAATGAATAATATTGGAAGGTTTGTTTGTAAACAGTAAAAGGAACTGGAACAAAATTTATAACTTTTATAACCTAAAATTTAACTCTAATAAGATCTTCGAATAGTGGCCATCAGTTTTGCCAGGTCTCTTAATTCATCCGCAATTTGTAGGATACCTTAAATGGAAAACACTACTGTTCTATACAATACAATAACAATGCTGCCCGGTTGAACATATATGTAGGACTATAATGAGTACTTCCACAATTAGCAATCCATATGTATTGTATATTATTAGATAAATGCTTCACTTTCTTAAAGGTATCTTGCATGTTTGTTATATTCAAAATTAAATGGTTTAAGCAAGCATTAAGAATTGTATAATCTCTTTGATGGGTTTAATTGGACCTGGTTGTGCCTGTAAAATTGTAGCACCATTCTTATCTTTTCATCGTGTATTTGATGAAAATTTCTAATGAGAACACGTATAGATGAAGGGAATGTAAGTAGGTAATCAGAGGCTAGAAATACCCCGATCTGCTCCTAATTACTTAAAAAACGTTGTCATGGTTTTTTTATTCATTATTGCATTATGACATGCGGGATCTTTCATTACAAAAACAGACTACAGTATAGATACTTTTAATTGGATAGAGTCTTTTCCACATGAAAAATGTATAGAAGAAAGAAGATGCATCCTTAATTTTTTACTTCAGCATGATTTAAACTGTTCCATTTTTGTTCTTTTGTGTTTACCAGAATACCGAATATGTCAGTCCATCATTGTCAAATATGTTGTTGCGACTTGAAATGCCCCTCTTCCTTGTTGAGGATTTTTCCTTCTAACTGGATCTGTTGTTGCTATGCTCTCTGTTTAACATTTTTTTATCGTTTATTTTTCGACAGCGTTGACTGATCATTGGGGAGGTTCTGGTACTTCTGATGGTAGGATAGGCAAAAGCTCTAAGCTTAAAAATATCAAATTGGAATATACCCCTCCTGAAGAGGCTCAAAGTCCGCATTCTCAAAGTTTGATGAAGTCTACTTGCCTTGAATCACACTTCTTTGCTCACTCCCGAAGAGCGAGTGAGGAGAACGAGACATCGAAGAAGAGCCTCAGCAACCTCGAGGCCGAGCTTGACGATGTGCAGAAGAAAGTACAGAGTGCTAAGAAAGAGGTTAAAGATCTTAAGAGCAAGTTGGAGAAAGATGATTTGATTGCTTCTTGGAGATCTGAGGTCACTTCCCTTAAAGCAGAACTTGCTGCTGCAAAGGTAGAAAAAAATTCTGCAGCTGAACGCTTTAAAGAGAAGATTAAAGCGAAGAACCAAGAGATCGAAGACCTTCGTCGGCAACTAGCGACTGAGCGTGCACGGCATAAGGAAGAGAAAGAGGAGGCATATGCTCGATTTGGCAAGGATGTCGTTGCCTTGATTGGGAAGTTCAAAGCTGCAGCCTGAAAATATGCAGAGGAGGTTGGGAGGTAACCGAGCCAATTGCTGATGAGTAGTCACACATTACATTTTTCTCTTTGCACCACAATTGTGATGGCTTGTTTTAACTGTTTCTATCTTTGCTGCAGTATCGTAAATTCATGATAATTGTAATTGTTTCAAGGCAGCTCTCATTACTTTCGTCAGTGGTCGTGAACTTGTTGGTGTTTATTATCACAAGTATATAAAGTATATCATAACGTTGCTGAAAAATCGGAATTAGTATTATTGTTCTGAGTGCTGTCTCTTTTCCCATGCAAGTAACTTGAAAAGTGAGGCAACCAAAGGACCAAACACCCTATATAATTTTGCTTTATTCTGGTTACTGCTGAATATTACTAGTCTGAGCTCTTGGATTTATTTTAGACTATTCAAACATATGAAAGTAAAAACCTTTTACCAATATATTTTTGGCTGTAAATTATTGGTCAAGTATTGCAATATTACTCAGCACAACAGCACAAAGTTAAAAAAATCTAGTTGCAGGAACATGCGGATCCAGAGAGCCTTATGTGTTCATTAGATAGTTGCGTAAAATAAGTGTTTGCACGAGGATGTAGGATGTGCGTGTGTACAATTATCTCCAGAAAGGGTCAATTTTTCGTTTGTGATACAATTTTATGTCATGCTTTAAAGAGTTATTATTAACCTATCACCAAAAATATTTGTAACAGAGTACATTCTCACAGTATTAGTACCACTCTTGTAATATAACCCAATTATACTCGCAGTCGCAGTACCCAGTCTTGTAATATAACCCAATTATCTCGCATTTTTGGTGTTTTACATTATGAAAAGCTATCTCTGAAATGGAGTAGTATCCGTTGTTATAGTATCGAGTTGTGCGCCAGTGGTAAAGTGCTAGTTGCACTTATGAGACTGTCTTTCTTTTCCCAATCAAAGTCTGGATTGGTTTAGTGTTCCGTAGGTTCCAAAAGGTGGCGCCACGCCAAAGAGAATGGAGAGACAGCCTTGTCTGATGTGATGACATTCGTACGTGTTCCTTGTGCCAATTTTAATATCCAGGTTAGTGTCTAACAGATTTGTAATTATCACTTCTTCTACCGTCAACTAAGAATTTTGATAACAAAGTAGTAACCTTCAAGTATTTACTTGTGTGCTGTGATCTGTGAATACTCTCACAAGCCAAACATATTTACCATTTAAATTTTTATTTAATATACTTAAGAATTTAAATTTCAAGTAACTAGTATTACTTTTTACTCCTAAACTAAAATTCAGGCTTTGAACTTTGTCACTTTGGTGAAACTTGTTGTACAAACAGATCATATTATTAACAATTTAAGAGCTTCATGCTGTAATGATTTTAATTATAAATCTATATAACATGTACACAAATTATGATTAGATAATTCAACAGCACATGGCTAATAACACCTAATGTACAGTTATAAGCATCAAATTATTGTACTTCAAGGCGTTGTTTATTAGCAAACTATACAAAGGTACATAACATTTGTCACTCGGATTCAGAAATTAACTTCTAGATCATTTCTAAATGACCTTACACTTGATTTTTCGAAAGGATAAGTGGCATTGTCGGACATTCTTGGCTTTCTAGCATATGTACAACATGCTTCATTGAAGGTCTGTCTACGGGATGCCATCCTATGCACCATAATCCAACGATTGTTTGTTTTTTTTGCTATGTTTGAATCTTCTTCTTTCTCTATTGAATTGCTACTTCTCCACCTTCCTCCAAACAATGAAATATCCATTCAGGAAAGTAAGTTTCCGTGCTGTTTTCCCCTGTGTTATTGTTCCTTGCTCCCACCATTTCAAGCAATAACATTCCAAAACTGTAAACATCTGATTTTGATGACACATTCCCGAAATTCCTAGAAAATACTTCCGGTGCAATGTAGCCAATGGTCCCCTTAGCCATAGTCGCTCTGGTCCTTGGAACACAACTTGGCCAACCCAAAATCAGATATTTTGGGATTGAAATTCTGGTCCAAGATAATATTATGAGGTTTGATATCAAAATGAAGGATTTGCTGAGCGCATCCTAAGTGAAGATATTCAATTCCTTTAGCTATGCCTAGAGCAATTTCTTGCATCTTCTCCCAGCCAAGGAAATTGTTCTGATGAATTTTGCCTCTGTATGTGAACTTTTCTAGAGAATGATTAGGTTGGAACTCGTAAACTAGAGCTCGATTGCAGCCATCAGCACAATACCCCACCAAGCGAACCACATTTACATGATAGATTCTCCCTATAGTTCCCACTTTATTGATAAAATCATCCCCATTACCTTTCGGATCGCTATTTAGGATCTTAACTGCTACAACAATTTCACTGCTGATTTGACCTTTATAGACTGATCAATAACCTCCTTGTCCTAATTTATCAACAAAGTTACTAGTGATTTTTTTGATATCAGCATATGAGTATCTTGTTGGTTTCATCGCTTGGTAATCCGCCAGAAACATTTTAATTTTCAGTTGATTACATTTTTTTGTGTCTATATGATCTATTTAAATAATAAAGTGATACTACAAGGACAAGCACAATTAGAGTAGCACCTGCAACAATATTTGCAATAGGCTCAACTGATTCCTCGTGTTGTCGATCTGTAATATAATGGAGTAGCATGTTGGTTAGCTCCTCATTATTTACAAGTACATAGGAATACTGTGATTGCAAAATGTTGTAGCATGCATCACAATGTTTAGAGTGTATCAGAGATATAATGAACGTACCTTTAGAGAAACATTCAGTACTGAGATCACCTGTTTCGATCTTACTGCTAGTACTATTCTTTCTCAGCTTACAGTACTCTCTCTTGGCTTCACATTTCCCACAATTTGGATTTGACCAATTGATGATAAACCTAATGTATGCCTCAAGAATTTTATATGGAAGAGAAGAATCAAACACCTTGGTGCAGGAGGTTATGGATGGTCGAGTATTAGGGCGTCTTACATCCTCCAGACAGTAGACTGGGAAACATTGTCCACTAATGGATGTAAGAAATAAAGGGACCAATCCATAGAAAAAATAATTATCTTTAATTCCTGACGAACAACTGACAAATGTGGCATTAGTGAATATATAGTGATCTGCTTCTGTTTGCTCTGGGTACATACAAAGACGGAATTTACCAAAGTGAGGAGGTGAAGATGGGGATGAAGTTGACAGGCAAACAAGTTTAAGACTGTTGGTTAGCTGTTGACTAACAAATACTCTCTCTTGAGATGAGTAGTTGATCGATTCAACTGACATATTTGTCGAAAGGAAGAGCTGGGTTCCTTGGACGGATGTGTTTGCAAGGTATTGGAACTGCATCAAAGTCTTTCCTCTGTGAGAAGAAACTCCAAAACCAGGATAGCCACAGTGTGCAGGCTGCTTGTCTTCGAGCCAAAATAGGAACCGGATATCTGGGCCGTGATGGGAGCATCTTGTGTTCCAGCACTCCTCACCGGAATCTTCTGCTTTTGCTGCTACAACTCCTCTTATTGCAAGCACTAGCATAATTACGGAAAGATCAACTAGTACCTGGAAACCCATTGATTAGCTAACTGAAATTTATTCAACATGTATGGCATTCAATGTTGCACCCAACTTATCATAAACTGGGGTATGTATCAAGGCATGCCCTGATTGAATACCAGATTTTGTAACATAATTTAAAATCCTACTTGAATACCATAAAATTCTGATACATTTTTAAAATCACAGTTGAATACACCTGAATTTTATGAATGAAAAAAAATTCTTTAAAATCCAAGTTCAATACATCCCGAATTTTTCTTTGGTTTGACTACAAAGATTCGTACAGCATTTAGGAACTTGTTAAATTGGCTTGCGTAAATGAATTTACTACTTGAAAATATATTTTTGAAAGATCTGTACTTTGAATAGAATAGACGAATCTAATACCTTTTTTTCTCTGTACCAAACCGCATATTAAGCTAAGAACAAGAGTATGGGTAGAAGGAGTTTGCAATCTGTAATCAAAGTATGTTGGCATTGGTAATCTTAAACTTGTATTTTGTATTTATTGCATTGATTGTAATCTTGCATTGGAGATTTGGTTCGTATTGATAGAAAGATTTTAGGATCATGAAGAATAAATCAATAGAGAAATTATAGGAATCAGTCAGTCCATTATCCAATATTGATTGTCTAGGTTTTGCTTTCAAGTTTTATCTATATATTGTACTGCTCCTTACGAATAAAATTATGTCTTTGGACGTGCATTGGTGGTACTTATTTTCAAAGCTTAACAAAGACAAAGATGAGTTATTTTGATTACAAGAATTGGCACCAGAGCCTCGGTACTTTGTAACCACGACACAAACTGCAAATGGACATGGGAAAGGACAAGGGAGGATCAATTGACCTAACTTATCCAATGTTGGCCAGGAGCAACTACACGGTTTGGGCTTTAAAAATGAAGGTTTTTATGTAAGCTCAAGGGGTATGGATTGCTGTAGAGACAAGTGACATGAAGGCAGCAACATTTATAAAATTGACAAGATTTTCTTGGCCATGATCTACCAAGGCATACCAGAAGACATGCTTTTATTTATTGCTGAGAGAAAAACAACCAAAGAAGCGTGAGAAGCAATCAAAATCATGTGTCAAGGAGCTGACCGGGTAAAGAAGGCCAGGGTTCAGACGTTGAAAGCGGAGTTTGAGTCATTGCGTATGGATGACAACGAACAACTGGATGAATTTTACATGAAACTGAATGGGCTCGTATCAACCATTCGAGCCTTGGGTGAAGAGGTAGAGGAATCCTATGTTGTGAAGAAAATACTTCGTGTTTTGCCTTCTAGATTCTTGTAAATTGCTTCGATAATCGAACAATTTGGAAATTTAGAAACGATGTCAGTTGAAGAAACCATTGGATCCCTCCAGGCTCATGAAGAGAGACTAAATGGCCAAAAGGAAGTTGTTGGAGGTAAGCTATTGTTGACAGAGGAGGAGTTGTTTAAAAGGGAGAAAAACGAAGGCAAACTTTTGCTCACCAGGGAGGAATGGCTGAAACGTACAAACAAAGATAATACAGAAGGACAAACTAGTGTTAAAGGTCGAGGAGGACGGGATAAGAGCAGGGTAAAATGCTATAACTGTATCCTTCTTGGATATTATGCAGCAGAGTGCAGGAGACCCAGACGTGCGAGAGAACAAAAGCATGAAGCAAATATTGCTGAAATGGAGGATGAAGAACCAGCACTACTATTGGCAAATTACGTGAAAGAAGAAGATAACTTGATGTTGTTGAACGAACATAAAATTACACCCAAACTTGTCAAAGAAGGGGGTGAAAAGAAGACTCTTGAATCAAACCTTTGGTACTTAGACAATGGAGCAAGTAATCATATGACGGGTCAAAAGTCAAAGTTTAAAGAACTGGATGAGAGTATCACTGGACAAGTCAGATTTGGTGACGGATCAACGGTTAAGATTGAAGGCAAAGGAAATGTGAACTTCAAATGCAAGAACGGAGAGGAGCGTGTACTACTCGATGTATATTTTATTCCAACTCTTTGCAGTAACATTATTAGCTTGGGACACTTTCGGAGGAAGCAAATTAAGTTGTGATTGTTGGAGAATACTTAAGATTTTTTGATAAGCAAGAAAAACTGTTAATGAAAGTGAAAAGATCACAAAACAGGTTATATAAGTTGATCATTGAAACTCCTTCCTCTGCTTGTTTACTGTCTAAAATCGAGGATCTAACTTGGCTTCGGCACAGTCGTCTTGGACATGTAAATTTTCAGGCTATGGCCCTGATGTCTAACAATCAAATGGCCCGTGGTATTCTAAAGTTTATTCCGCCAAAGAACATTTGTCATGGGTGTATAATGGCAAAGCAGACGCGAAAGCTGTTCCCAGACAAGGCAAACTACAGTGCAAGTAAAGTGTTGGGGTTAGTCCACGGGGACATTTGTGGTCCAATATCTCCGGAAAGACATTATGGAAACAAGTATTTTCTTTTGCTGGTAGATGACTATAGTCGAATCATGTGGGTCTACTTCCTTAAAAGCAAAGATGAAGCTCTAAGTGCGTTCAAGATTTTTCGGGCAAAGGTTGAAGATGGACCAAAAAAATGAGTAAAGGTGTTCAGGACTAACAGAGGCGAAGAATTTTGCTCGATTGCTTTTAACTCATACTGTGAACATGAGGGAATTGTTAGGCACTTCACAGCCCCTTACATGCCTCAACAAAACGGCGTGGTAGAGAGGCGAAATCGAACCGTATTGGAAATGGCGAGAAGTTATTTAAAGGAAATGGATGTGCCATCGATTTTTTGGGGCGAAGCAGTTAGACATTCTGTTTATGTCTTAAATATACTTCCAACTCGGGCACTGTTAGGACAGACCCCATATGAAGCATGGACTGGGAAAACACCACATGTTGGACATATTCGTATATTTGGTTGTTTGGCTCATGTAAAGGTACCTGGTAATCAGGTGAAAAAACTTGATGATTGTAGTAAAAGCATGCTGAATCTCGGAAAGGAGCCAGGTACTAAGGCGTACCGCTTGTACGATCCAGAAAGCAAACGAGTATGTGTTAGCAGTTATGTCATCTTCGATGAGAGTAAAGCGTGGTCGTGGAATAATCCGTACGAAAGTGAAGAAAATAAAGTTGGTTTCTTTGTGGTTCCTAATCCTCATTATTCAGTGGCTGAATACAACTCGAATGAAGCAACAAATGAAAGCCCGGGTATCCTAGGTAGCCCAGCCTCTCCTCAAATACAATCTTCGAGTAATGATCAGGAGGTGACTCCACAGACTCATTCCATTATGTCAAGGCAAAATGATTCTGAAAATTACGATGACAGTCACACACCAAAGAAGTTCAGGACTCTTAGCGACATATATCATGAAATCGAAGAAATGGAATTTGAAGATGGTTTGCTGTTTGCAGGGGTTGATGAACCAGTGTCATATAAACATGCAGCTAAAGAACGAGAATGGAAGTTGGCCATGGACAGAGAAATTGAGTCGATTGAAAAAAATGACACTTGGACATTGACTGAGTTACCTCATGGGAAAAAGGTTATTGGAGTGAAGTGGATTTTCAAACTAAAAAGGGATGAAAATGGAAACATTGTAAACACAAGGCTAGACTCGTAGAGAAAGGGTATTTGCAGGAACAAGGAGTTGATTATGAAGAAATATTCGCTCCTGTCACACGTCTTGAGACGGTCAGATTACTACTGGCCCTGGCGGCAAAAAACCAATGGGAAGTTCACCACTTAGATGTCAAAACCACATTTCTAAACGGGAAAATTAGTGAAGAGGTGTATGTAGCACAACCTGAAGGGTTTATAAATAAAGGACAAGAGAATTTAGTCTACAAATTATTCAAGGCACTATATGGTCTTCGTCAAGCGCCTCGTGCCTGGTATGGCTAAACTTAACAAGTGTCTCGAAAACCTTGGATTTGTGCGTTGTCCATATGAACATGCAGTTTTTACAAAACGAATAGGGAAGGAAGCCTTGATCGTTGGAGTATATGTGGACGATCTGTTGATCACTGGCACCACATTAGCATTGATCGAGGAGTTCAAAAGGGAAATGAGCAGTAAATTTGAGATGAGTAATCTTGGGAAGTTGTCTTACTATTTAGGAATTGAAGTAAAGCAGGGAAGGGGCTATGTCGATCTGAAGCAATCCAGATATGCACAGAAGTTACTCGAGCGAGCGGGAATGGTTGAATGAAACTCAACAAAATATCCCATGGATCCGAAAGAAATCATGACCAAGGACGAAGGAGGAAGGAGTGTGGATGCAACTGAGTTCAAAAGTCTGGTAGGAGGACTACGATATCTAGTACACACAAGGTCCGATATTGCGTATGTTGTGGAAATAGTGAGCAGATTTATGGAGCGACCAACAACTATGCACATGAACGCTGTTAAGAGGATCCTTCGTTATATAAAGGGAACATTACAGTTCGGTTTGACATACACACAGAAAAGTGGCAACAACATTTTAACTGGATTCTCAGATAGCGACCTGGCTGGTCACCTCGAGGACAGAAGGAGCACAAATGGGTTTGTATTTTACTTAAACAAGAATCTGATTACGTGGGTCTCTCAAAAGCAGAGGTGCATTGCTTTATCCTCATGTGAGGCTGAATTCATGGCAGCCACAACAGCTGCATGCCAAGGAATTTGGTTGCGAAATCTATTGAATCAAGTGACCGAAGAAGACATTGGACCAATGGTAATCTTTATTGACAATAAGTCGGCTATTGATTTGGCCAAAAATCCAGTCTTCCACGGAAGGAGTAAGCACATCGATATACGTTATCATTTCATACGGGAGTGTGTGGAGCGAGGATAAATAATTTTAAAACACGTGAGCAGTGAGCTTCAACACACAGATATCCTGACTAAAGCACTCACCATTGTCAAGTTCGAAAGGATGCGTGTAAAAGATATGGTGGAACAAGTTTAAGATTACGGGGGTGATTGTTGGCATTAGTAATCTTAAACTTGTATTTTGATATTAATCTATTTATTGCATTGGAGATTTGGTTTGCATTGATAGAAAGATTTTAGGATCATGAAGAATAAATCAGTAGAGAAATTATAGGAATCAGTCAGTCCATTATCCCATGATTGTCTAGGTTTTGCTTTCAAGTTTTATCTATGTATATTATAAAAGCTGAATAAAAGCTGAATCCTATCTTATGACAATTTTACCTTTGATGCCCTCCATTATCTTCTTTATTACTGCAAATATCAATTATAGGGGACTCCACCTTACTACCCTTTTACGTCCTAAATGAACAGTAAAATCACACTCCCTGATATGTTGTATTCTGATTCTTTTTTTAATGAGATTACTTGCTCCTCTGCTTTTGGTCTTGAAATCCGTGTGGTTTATAAGTTTTTAATATCTACAGCATTTGCTACATGCCCCCCCACGTGGGCACTTGATATGAAGTTTCACTAACTTCCACTTTTGCATTTCTTATGGTTTGTTTGTTCTTCTTGCTGGAGGATTGTCTAATATATTATGCGTGTTTTATACATCTCCACAGGCACAAACGTGAACTTATGATTTGATGTTTTACTAACTTCTATTTCTTGATTCAACTTTAATTCAAATTCTCTGCAGCTATAGTTTTCTTCTTCCCAACCTGTCCGTAAAGCTCATTCAGGAAGGACTGCATCTGATCTTCACTTGGCGACGTTAGTTTCTATTATACCGACATATATTGATGCATCTAATGAACAGTTGATGGAGCTCTATATCTGGTTTGTATTTCCCTTTTCATATTAGTAACTTTTGTTATTTGTATTGATAATCTGTCTGGTTGTGTGAGAGGAATGTTTTGTTTTATATTTATGGAACGCTCCAATGGATGGCGTGTGCTTTATTGTTTCAGATGAGATGTATCAACAATTTTGAGGAGGAATAAATTTGTTATCTGATTGAATAGGGACGATCTTTTATGTTATTGAGATGCACAATCAGGTCAGGTCATTTTTTCTTCTTATCATGAGTCGTTTCTTGAAAGTCGCTCTTTTCTTCCAATTTTTTTTTGATATTATCCAAACTTACTTTTCGCAGTCCAAATGTTCGATGATTCTAAAGAATTTTGTTTTGATTTTTGGTTATTTTCTTTCAGAATGATGTAGAAGGGGAGATTAGAAAGTGGAAGAAGATCTCTAGCTCTATCTCATAAGGTATAGGTCATTCCAACTAATTCTCACTGGTTTTGTGATATTTCATTATTTAAAAATTTACAGAGATACGTTCTACCAAGTGTTTGACCAGTTGCCTTTGAGAAGTGTTGGTGACAAAATTGTCCATTTTATATGGATGAGTATTCATAAGACTTCATGTATGTTTTTCAGAATTTAATTTATCTTTGGTTATTGCATTTGGTAATTGATTTAGAGGGAGATTATTACCTGTATGTTTACATATATATGGTTTTTGGGAGATAGGATTGCCTCCTTTTACATACTATTGAGGAGTAATGTTTTTGGAGGTAAAGTTTGCAACTCACATGATTATTTGTTACAACAAATGTAATAAGTTGGTAGTTAGCTCCACATTTTTTCTAGAATGTCTTTGTAGATCAACTGTCTTCACATATTTGCAAGGAGTATAGTAAGGTATTAAGTTGCCTTTGATTATCTATTACTGTAAAAACTTAATACCAGTAATATTTTTTGGGTTTACCCAATAAAGAAAAATAAAGAGTAAAGACGATCCATTAAGGATTCACGCAATGATCTGTTTAGAACATCTAAGCCATGTGGTCTACATCTCTGTTTCCTTTAATTTATTTACAGTAATAAAGATTTATAGATTATGTACAACATTGCAAGATTATATTTGTTGATAATGCATATAAATGACCTCAAGTTGAATATTCCATAATAGGTTAAATCTTTAAAGTTATTTTGGTAATTAGAACCGTAAATGCAACTTACATTTTGTAGGTATGGAGCTTCATGTAAATAAATAAGGGGCTGTGATGGCGACGATTCACCCTGGGGACTATTGCTGTTGCACAACGGTTGCTGATACTTGGTGAATGAATGTATTTGCATTATCTTCTTCCTCTTTTAGTTTTGCTAAGCTAATGCATTTGCATTTGTTAATATGTTGCTGCTACATTTTGCACCATAACAGTATTTTGACGAATTTGTGTACTATAAGCAGTAAGCACATATTGAAGGAAGGAAAATGTTGACACCTTGACATTTTCTTCTCTATAAATCAATTCATTTATATATTTTTGTGTTTTCTAAGTTCACAGCCCCTTATTACTTTTAGGTTATGTTCTAAAAGTCACAGATTTTATCAATTAATTATCCTGGTTAATCGTTTTAATATGTTTTGCAGATTCAATTTTATAATCAGATTAATCAATGCACTTTTTTCTTAAATTAATATACTTAGTTTAATAAATAATCATTGTTGTATTTTATTAAGCACATCTGATTAATATTTCGATTATCCAATTAGTCATCGGAAGGCTACTATATCATAAATGTCGATTTTTGCTTTTAGAACAATGGTTTTAGGGATTATTTAATACTCCCTCCACCTTATGGTAAATTGGTAAATGTAGTTTTTCAAATTTTTAGATTAAACTAAAAATATGTTTTTAGTAAACACATATAGCTGAAAGATGAGAAGCTCCACTTAGATATATTAAAAAATACAGGGTATAAGTTGATATTTTATTAGATTTTTTGGTTTGGAAAAAGGTCTTATTAAAATTTTAGAGCCTGTTTGGATTTAAATTAGTTTTTGACGTGTTTGTGCACATATAAATTGTTCAGTTTAAATCTAAACGTTAGGAAAAATAAATAATTGCTCTATTAATAATCTACTATTCAAGCTTATTTACAATTTTTTTTCTGTTTTATTCAATTCTCTTTTTCTGTTTTATTTGTGTACCACCGACAACCAAATATACAGTATAGATACAGATCAGATATGATGGCCTTTCTTCAAAAGATTATATAGATAACATTCTATTATAGAATTTCATCAAAATGGTTGCTAATGTAGAATAATTATTATATTTAAATATAATAAACTGTTTAATAATTAAAATTTGAAAAAATAATTGATTTTAAATTTTATTTTACTATGAAATAATTTTGCACAAATGTGATTTTAACCACTTTAAATTATTTTATCAAATTTCAATAATTTTTTAAATAAAAAAATTGTGCAACTTCGCTTTTAATTTGATAATTAAATTTTGTAACTGTATATGATGAAAATTTAAATAAATTATGTATTCCCTTGATGGATGGCCACCCTAGATATGATTATTAAAAAAAGTATTGTTATATTTAAATCTTTAAATAATACAAAGCTACATTATATGGAAATCAAGATATCGCGTCGAGAAGTGCTCACAATAAAAAATAAAAAATTGAGCTCTTCCCACATACAAGAAGACATTATCATTGATTTTAAAATGCTATGATACTTATGATTACTTAATTTTCATTTCATTTTTTTTTAATTATCATACGTAACCCGCATCCGCTACTCGCACTGGGTAAACTCGTTTAAGTGAC
Source organism: Apium graveolens (assembly GCF_009905375.1). NCBI lineage: Eukaryota > Viridiplantae > Streptophyta > Magnoliopsida > Apiales > Apiaceae > Apium > Apium graveolens. The sequence continues at coordinate 45,480,157 of NC_133652.1, read as the reverse complement.
AGGCTGTCAGGCTCTCACTCAGGAGACATAATCATAAATTCTCCTTCCGTGAGATTCGAACGTGACCAAAAAGATAATTATCCCCTGTTTAACAAACTGAGACAACGCTTGTGGGCTTCATTTCATTCTTATAAATGGTTGAATTATCTATTATAACTTAAGATAATATATTATGCTTATTGGTTTTGAACATGATAATGACACATATCTTAAAATATAATACATATAGTTAAAACCAAAATATTTTTATTTTTTACATTAAAAACATAAATATTTTTTATAATGACAATTACGGTTATTTATAGTTAAAAAAAGAATATTAAAGACAATACACATTTTGAACGATCGCAAATCTAATATAACCGAAAAAAATCAATATAACATTTAAAATTATTGTTGCTTTTTTGAAACTCAAATTATGAACACAATACAAATGTATTCTGATTGAGATCTAATAAAAAGTCGAGGATAATTTGTTTCTTAAATCTTCCTAGACATATAAGCATTTCAATATATATGCCTAACAAACTTCATTTATAACTATCTCAAACAGTATGACCTATTTTATTTACGATAATAATGATAATTTAAATTGTATGTGGTGCAATGCTAACTTAATACATAATAAAATTAGAAGAAGTAGTCTTAATCAATTCTTTACTATCTTTCTTGATTTCATTATAATGGTCATCGTCATACAAAATAAATTTTCAATTAAAAGAAATTTGGTTCAAAGTCGAGATATCGTCGATGTAGAGAAATCTTCGTAAAAAATTAAGCTCTTAATTATAAGAGGAGATATTGCACTGATTTTATAAATTATAATGCTCATACATTTTTCTTTGATTTTTAGAAATGATTGAATAATATATTATAGTTAAAGATTTTGCTTTGTTTTTGGAGGAGATAATGATTTTGATTTACATTCCTTCAAAATTGGAATTGAAATGTTTTTTTTTACATATTTCATTAGATACATTTTTGAATAATAACTATGATTAAATTTAATCAGTTACCTTCAAAAAAAGAAAATGATATACCGATTATTTCACTAACCTTGATGTAATATACCAAACAACATTATAAAAAAAATTACATCTTATACATAGAACAATAACAAAAAATATTCAACATTTAACGCAATAAAGACAATTTTGAAAAATATGTAAAAATTATAATAAATAATGAAAATATAAAATAAATGGCTATCGAACAATATCACATTTTTATAAAGAATATAATTGTATCAAAATTAAATTTAGAAAAAAATATGATATAAAATAAAATAAAATAAGAGAGACTGACGATGCCGAAAAAATATACCGAAAAAATCTCTAACATATTGTCCCAAAATATATAAAAGAATTACATATCCGGTAATACAATCACTAACATTTCAAATTATTATTTTTAATTAATTTTATTTCTTTGATCAAAGTAAAAAATATAATTTAAATAATTACAAAAAATCTTATATATGATATAAAACATAAAAGCAAAAATTTGGCAAGTAACGCGGACAAATATCCTAGTATATATATATATATTGTACTGCTCCTTATGAATAAAATTGTCTTTGGGCGTGCATTTGTGGTTCTTATTTTCAGAGCTTAACAAAGACAAAGGTGAGTTATTTTGATTACAAGAAAGTATCCACAAAACTCTCTGCAACATTCATATTCATCTTAACAGTAGTATGTATTTTAAGCCTATCTGGTTGCACAACTGCCTCTCCTTCTTGCGGTAATATCTTAAACATAAGCTGTGCTTTTATACTGAAAGGTGAATGATAGGGTATAAGAGACCCGGGTAAGGACCAACCTGGATCTATGGAATACCGGGCTCAATCGATGCACCGAGACCCCCCTCTCCCAGTACAATCAAATGGAGAGACCAGACTCAGGCCCTTCCCATGACCCGGATCCGGATCCAACCCGGAACCCGGACCTAATGCCTACCCGGATCCGGATCAGGACTCAAGCCACCATGAGGGGGGTTCCTAGCAAACACATGCACATCCCACAACCCGCCAAGTAAGGGTACGCGGGCACGTGACTTTGACAGCTATCAACAACCAACACACCAGACAAGCACGGCGCGTGTCAGAGGCCATTAGGACAATCTGAAGGTGGTCCTCCCCTGGACACGTGTAAGCAATCCCCCCAAGGCAGGCGTCCTCCGCTCCCAAAATCCAACGGCCCAGATTTAGAGGTAACTACCCCTAAACCCTACCTTGGGGCTATATATACCCCCAAGGCTAAAGGGTTTAGGGGTTGGAAAAGATTCACTCTTGCACACTCACACACTCTCATACACTCAAAAACACACAGCAGCCATCACATATACACATCCACACACAAACACACAGCAGCCTCAAAATTACATAAACATATATACCCTCATCTTCTCCAAAGCCTGTTCTTATTCTCACACCGGCGGCGCCGTGGGAGCCAAACCCCCCTTCCGGTGTCGTTTTGCAGGCGCCCAACCAGCAGCTACACCTCATCCACGCATAGAAGGTCCAGGAACGCCGTCGGACGGAGCCGCCCGCTCACCGGAGTTATCATTTGGCGCTAGAAGGAGGGGGCTCCATCCTTGGGTCTCGGTGCCCCTGGATTCATCTTCATCAGCAAACTCTTGAGAGAGTCCACTTTCAAACCTGTAAGAACATAAACAACCAAACCCTTTCTTGAATATGAGTTTTCATTTTAGCCACGTTTATATGAGCTTCTTGCTTTAGGCCGTGTTTGTGTGAGCCCGCTCTTGTTTGTTAAGTTTTAGTTGTTTAGGGTTTGATAATCTTGGTAATCTCGAAGCCTGGGGTTTAATAGTCTTGGTGATTTAAAACCCAGAACTGTTTTAGCTTGCATATTTTCTTTTGTGTTCAAGAGCCTGCTGTTCTTGTTTGGTATTATTGTTAGCAAAACCCAGAAAGTTTGCTTGCTGTTATTCTGGAAATTTTTTGTAACATTCGAAAAAGCAACCTCAGATCCACATTTGTAGCCTCAAATCTTGGTCAGTTGTTTGTACAATTGTGGTAATGGCAAGAGCAGGAAAAAGTACAGCTGGTAGGCTCTCCGCCAGTACCCACATTCAGGATCAAGACCCCTCTCAAGTTCAAGAACCTGGGGGAGACAGGGAGACCTTCCAGGAGCAACCACTGACACAGCATACCCCAATCAGGGATGCTAGAAATATCATAGAGCTAAATCAGTACAAGTACACCAATGTTCCAGTTGTAGAGGAGCATATGGCTAACTTAACAAGCCATGAACTTGCTGAAGCAATCAGGCTCTACAGAGATGAGCAAGCCCGGGCTCAGATGGAATTTGAACAAGATGATGAGCAAGAAGAGTCCGGGGACTCTCAGCAATCCAGGAGATCTGTCTTCGACCGAATTGGGGCTAAGGCAAAAAAGAATCAAAAAGAGCCTAGTAAGAAGGAGACAGAAGCTACCAGAAAGAAAAAGTTAGAAGAAATCAGAGAAAAGATAAGAAAAGAAGAGGAGGAAAAGCTGGAGCAAAAAATTCAGAAAAGAATGCAGATGGAGGAGGAGAGGCTCCTAGCTAAAATAAAAGGAAAAAGAACTCGGAGGGACCCTACCCCCGAACTCATTTCCGATGACGAAGAGGAGGGTCAGAAAGACCTCAAGGAAATGATCTACGAGCTCCAGAGAAAAATGGAGAAAGAATCCGGGGTGGAAGTTGGGGAGACCCTCACGCCCTTCAGCCACTCCCTAGAAGCCATCCCCCGACAGAAAAATCTCAAACACTACAACTTCGATTCTTTCAATGGGCTGGGGGATCCGGAAGAGCACCTCAACTACTTCGAACAGATAGCTCAGATATACTATTATAATGACTTGACGAAATCCAGATTCTTCGTCTCGACCCTCAAAGGGGGGGCTCAAAGATGGTTCAGCAGAATCCCATCAAAAAGCATCCACTCCTGGAAAGAATTCAGAGAAGCCTTCCTTAGAAGATTCAGAGCCAATAAAACACATGAAATACACATGTGCCACCTGGAGACAATCCGCCAGTATGATAACGAAGTACTCTCAGCCTACATGCGGAGGTTCCAGGAAGCCATCAACAAAGTTTCGAATCTCGATGAAAGGGAGGCTCTAAGCATATTTCGAAGAAACCTGGATCCAGAACACAACGAGAGATATATTGTGGAATTGATAAACAAGGAACCCCAAAGCCTGGCCGCTGCTTATTCTATGGCAGCCCGGTTCATAAAAGAAACGGATGTTCTTCAGGCAATGAGAACGACTCGGAATGGAGGAAACAGGAACAAATCTTCTAATGACCGACCGAAAGGGGATTACCATCAGGAGAAAAAGTTCAAACAAAGCAACCAAACCCAGCAAACAAATGTTGTACAAAATACCCCAATATTCCAAAGATTGGGCCCTAAAACAGAGTCCAAAAGCGATCCCGGTCCCCCTAGGCAGCAAAGGGAGCCTAGGCAAGAGCCAGAGTGGACACAACTAAACAGGACCCGGGAAGAGATACTGAAGGAGATCAAGAGAAAGCCATTCTACTATCCTCCAAAGCCAATGCAGACTCCCCCAGAGAGCAGGCCTTACAACAGGCAGTGCGACTATCATGAAACCCATGGGCACAAGACTGAGAATTGTCTCTCTTTAAAATACTTCATTGAAGATCAAGTCAAGAAAGGCAACCTGAATCAATACATCTCAAGGGAGAAAAATCAGAGAGAGGAAAGGCAAAGAAAAGGTAAGAATGTGGTAAATGTGGTCCTGGGAGGCTCACACTCTCCCCCTAGGAGCCCGGGCTCAGGAGATGAGGTATTCTCAATTCAATCCTACTCGGAGATGATGATCTCATTCAGCAGCAAGGATTATGAAGGGGTCAACCCAAATCACAACGAAGCCTTGGTGGTAACACTTGATATCTTTGACAACGAAGTGAGAATGATGCTGATTGATAATGGATCTTCAGTAAACATACTCTTCAAGCATACTGTGGACCGGATGAAGCTAGGGAGCGTGCGCTCAAATGAATGCCGAGAGGACCCTCTGTATGGGTTCGGGAATAACTTGGTCCCGATCCAAGGAACTTTGTACTTGCCAGTGATATTTGGATCGGCCCCAAACCAAGTTACCCATGTGATTAAGTTCTACGTGATCAATACTCCCTCATCTTATAACGGCATAATCGGGCGCTCAGCCTTGACCAGGATCCAAACAATCACCTCCATATCACATTTGAAAATCAAGTTCCTAACCCCAACCGGGGTAGGAGAAATCAAGGGAGACTATGAGGTAGCTGAAAAATGTTATAGCCAGGCTCTGGTAATGGCTGAGACCCATCAAGACAACAAGAAAAAGGCTGTCGTGCTCCGGAAACAACAAAGTATTAAGAAACATCGCCAACAATCAAGGGATGATGGGAGAAAAGAAGTTCAGGTCATAGAGACCCTCTCAGATCCAAAAGCAACCAAACAAGGCTCAGAAGAGCAAAAAAGCAACCAAGTCACAGAAGGGATTGAATTGGGCCTAGGCATTGACCAAACCAACCCTACTGTGCAAGCAACCAACCCAGAAATGACTGAAGAAAGAAACAATAAAGAGATGACAGCCCAGACTCAGATTTATATGAAAAAGAACACAGAGGCTCGGATCCAGAAGATGGTATCAGATACGGATCAATCCAAGATAGAGGCCGCTGTTGAAACAGAAACAATTCTGATCAGTACAAGTGATCCTTCAAAAAAGATAAAGATAGGATCCGGGCTCGAGGCTAATTTCAGAAAAGACCTGGTGTCACTACTCCAAGGGTACTCTGATATATTCGCTTGGACCCCGAAAGAAATGCCCGGGTTGGATGAATCCATAGCGATGCAAAGCTTGGACATCAACCCAGAGAGGAAGCCAGTCAAGCAAAAGAGAAGAAATTTTGCCCCAGAAAGGCAGAAAGCAATCGATGAAGAAATTGAGAAACTACTGAAAGCTGGAATAATATGCGAAGTCAAGTACCCAGAATGGCTGGCAAATGTAGTGATGGTGAAAAAAGCAAACGGAAAGTGGAGAATGTGTATCGATTACACAGACTTGAACAGTGCATGCCCCAAAGACCCCTACCCCTTGCCAAATATTGATCAATTGATTGATGCAACCTCTGGGCATGTGATGCTAAGTTTCATGGACGCCTACTCGGGGTACAACCAGATCAAGATGAATCCCAGAGATATTCTAAAGACAGCCTTCATCACCCACAGGGCGGTCTATGCCTATGTAATGCTGCCGTTCGGATTGACTAATGCGGGAACAACATATCAAAGGGCAATGAACAAAATCTTCAAGGACCAGATTGGAAGGAACCTGGAATCCTATGTGGATGACATGATTGCAAATTCCACAAGCATCCCCGGGCACATAGGAGACCTGAGAGAATGCTTCGAAAACTTGAGAAAATACTCTCTCAGACTCAATCCAGAAAAATGTATATTCGGAGTAGGGGCAGGAAAATTCCTCGGATTCATGATAAGCAACCGAGGGATTGAGGCCAACCCAGAAAAGATAAAGGCAATCTAAGAGATGAAGGCCCCCAGAACACAGAAAGATGTGCAGAAGCTAGCAGGATCACTAGCAGCACTCAGAAGATTCATCTCCAAGCTAGCTGAGAGATGCCTACCCTTTTTTGACCTGTTAAAAGGAGCAACCAATAAGAAAGAAGTTAATTGGAGCCCGGAATGCCAAAGCGCATTTGAAAAAATCAAAAGGTACCTTTCTCAACCCCCTGTGTTAACAAAAGCTCAACCCGGGGAACCCCTATCCCTTTACCTGTCAGCAGGGGCCCTGGCAGTTGGAGCAGCCTTGATCAGGGAAGAGAATGGCAAATAACAACCAGTTTATTATGTGAGCCAAGTGCTAAAAGATGCAGAGACCCGGTACCCGAGGCTAGAAAAGTTTGCTTTTGCCTTAGTCACAGCATCCAGGAAACTCAGACACTACTTCCAGGGAAGGGAGATACGAGTTGTAACAAATCAACCATTAAGGAAGATAATACACAAGCCAGATGTCTCAGGGAGGTTGGTAAATTGGGCAGTTGAGCTAAGTCAGTTCAACCTAAGTTTCATTCCTAGAACAGCAATCAAAGCCCAGGCTCTAGCTGATTTCATCATAGAATGCAATTTCTCAGAAGAAGAGCCCGTGCCCATGTGCATTGACCCTGAGAGAAACACAGATCAAGAAACAGAAGCCTGGGCTCTCAAAGTTGATGGTTCTTCAACCAATGAAAGATCGGGAGCCGGGCTCATCCTAAAGAGCCCAGAAGGGTTCACAATCCAAACAGCGATCTCCTTTGCATTCTCAGCAACAAACAACCAAGCAGAGTACGAGGCCTTGATTGCAGGATTGAAGCTAGCAAGAACACTCAGGATCCAGAATCTCAAAATCTACAGCGACTCCCAGATCATCGTAAAGCAAACAATGGCGAGTACATAGCCAAGAATCCAGTTCTAGCCAAGTACCAGGCTCTGGTCCAAAGCTACCTCGCCTTGATACCAAGAATACAAGTCATCCAAATCTGCAGAGAGGAAAATTCAGAAGCCGATACACTATCTAAGCTTGTTCAAAATTCATCAGACCTGGATTGCTCCGTCTACTTCGAAGAATTGCAGAAACCAAGCACAGATTCTGAGGAAGTCATGGAAATAGACAACAGTCCAAATTGGATGACCCCATTCATTAACTACTTGGAGAAGGGAGAGCTCCCGGAGGATAAAGGGAAGGCACAAAGGTTAAAGGCAAAAGCTTTAAAATTCTTCATGGAAGAGGGAATACTCTATCGCTGGACCTTCTCCTCCCCAATCCTCAAGTGTATAGGCCCAGGAGAGGCACAGTACTGCCTCATGGAAGTTAACGAAGGAATCTGCAAGGACCACATGTCCGCAAAAGCACTAGCTCACAAAATCATAAGGCAGGGGTACTACTTGCCTACTATCCATCAGGATTCAATAGACTTTGTGAAAAAATGCAAGGAATGCCAACTCTTCAGCAATGTGACACGGATGAGCCCAGTCCTACCTTCTTCAGTCTTGTCACCAATCCCATTTGCTGTATGGGGCATTGATATCATGGGACCCTTTCCCAGGGCCAGAGGAGACCTCAGGTACTTACTAGTCTCAATTGATTATATGACAAAATGGGTAGAGGCAAAGACAATGAGAACAATAAACCAACAAGACTGCATCAAGTTCATGGACAACATATTGATGAGGTTTGGGATCCCGAGGGTACTGGTCTCAGATAATGGTCCACAGTTCGTTGGTTCAGAATTCGAATCCTACCTTCAAGAAAGGGGCATCCGGCACAAGAAGTCATCAGTAGCCTACCCTCAAGGAAACGGCCAAGTTGAAGTAACAAACCGAATACTTCTCAGGGGGATAGAGAAGAGACTCAGGGAAAGCAAAACCAAATGGCCAGAAGAATTGCCTAATGTACTTTGGGCATACAGAACAAGCCCCAGAACAAGCACAGGAGAAACCCCCTTCAAGCTGGCTTATGGAACTGAAGCCATGCTACCAATTGAAGTAGGATCCCCCTCCCATCGAGCAATCAACTTTGATGAGATAGCAAATGAGGAGGGGCTCAGAACGAATATTGAGCTAATTGATGAAGTCCGAGACCAGGCAGTGGCAAGAATGGAAAAATATAAGCAGAAAACAAGAGAGCACTTCAGCAAGAAGTCCCGGGTCAAAAACTTTCAAGTTGGAGACCTGGTACTTCGAGACACGGAAGCTTCAGACCCCACCAACACTGGAAAGCTAATGCCAAAGTGGGAAGGCCCATACAAAGTCAAGGAAGTTCTAAGGCCAGGAACATACAAGCTCATGAACATGGATGAGTCTGAAGTACCGAATACATGGCATGGACTCAGGCTCAGAAAGTTTTACCAGTAGAAAAAGCAACCAAAAGAAACCAGAACTTGTAGCCTATGGCAAGCAACCAATCTATGATCCTATATCTTGTATGAAAAAATTTGCAAATCAATGAAAAGAGTTTTCCTTTCCTAGAAAGTTATTACTTTTAAATTACCAGTTATGGAAGCAAAAAACAACCCGGGCATGTTCTCATACCCGGGTTAGAAGCAAACAACAAAAGCTACCACTATTTGCTTAGAAAAATTCTAAGTAAATGGAGCAATCACCAATCCGGGTTAGACATACCCGGATTGAAAGCAAATTTAAAAGCAAAAAACAACCCGGATTAGCATTCAAATCCGGGTTACAAACAACCATTATGTACTTGCATTTTCCAAGTACATAAAGCAAAAAAGCAAACATCAACCCGGGTGGGTCTTATACCCGGATTGAAAGCAAATTTAAAAGCAAAAAACAGCCCGGATTAGCATTCAAATCCGGGTTGCAAACAACCATTATGTACTTATATTTTCCAAGTACATAAAGCAAAAAAAAACAAACATCAACCCGGGTAGGTTTATACCCGGATTGAAAGCAAATTTAAAAGCAAAAAACAGCCCGGATTAACATTCAAATCCGAGTTGCAAGCAACCACTATGTACTCACATTTTCCAAGTACATAAAGCAAAAAAGTAAGCGTCAACCCGGACACAGTTCCATACCCGGACCATCCCTGATATGAACCCAATCCGGATTTAGGGCCATAACCAGGTGCCGGATTGCTAAAAAAAAAACACAGATCGAAGAAAAGCAAATATTTTCTACAACGAAATAAGAGTTTAAAACACAATCCGGATTGCCATCAACCCGGAACAAATCCAAATATTACACAAGGTCCTAATCAAAGTACGACAAATGGGAAATCCTAGAAAATGAAATTACATGGGCTGTGCCCGAGAAGCTTAGCAAAGCTGGTCCGGATCTAGAGGAAGCTGGGGCTCGGACCATCATAGGGTTCCGGTTCCCCTTGACCCTGCTCAACTGCAGCCTTTGCAGCAAGGAACTCCTGAATAAAGCTCTCCCAGGAAGCCAAGGGGTCAGTCTTGATATGGCACTCGGCAACGACCCAGGACCTGCGCACCTCGGGGACCCCGGCCTGAGCGACCTCAAAGTCATAAACATCACTAGCCTTGAACTCAGCAATGATAGCCTCCTTGTTCAGATTTTCTTTAGCAGCAAGCTCGGCCTTGAGCCCCTCCACTTACTTGGCCAGCCCCTCAGCCCGGGTCTCCGAATCCTTCAGCTTCTCGTTCAACCCGGCCTCCACCACACGGAACCCCTCCCGGGCCTCCTCCAGCTCACCCCTCAGGGAATCGGAAAGCATCTTCTCAGCTTTAGTCCGGTTGTTAGCCTCCTTGAGCTCAGTGAAAGCAACATCGGAGCAAATGGATATTGCACTCCCAAGCTGAGAAACAAAAAAAAAGAAAAAAAACAAACACATGCTATTAGCAAAGCACAAAGTAAATTAGGGGGTATAATCCGGAACTAAGAGCATAAAAATTCAGAAATTACCTGCCCCCATTGACCTGTGACCCTCTTCAAGGCAGCAGTCATATTGTAGCCCTCAACCTCCTCTCAATCTTCTTCGGAAGGGATATTGGACATGAACCCGACTAGGTCGATTAGAGTTTTGGTGCCTATCTTCACGGCCTCTCCGTCGGGCCCTCGGCCTTCCGAATCACATATAACCCGGTTGGAAACCACAGTTTTGCCCCGGGGTGGCTTGTTCGGAACAGATTTTCTTTTCTTACTAGAGGGGCCATCACCGCCCGGAATCTCCTGAACCTCGGGCTCAAACTCGTGGCCCGGATCCGGGATGTTCCGAGGGACGGAGGACTCGGTCCCTCCCTCAATATCTGTGGAGCCAGATCCGGGACCAGGGGCTCCCTTACTTGTCTTAAAGGCCAGCCCGGGGGTGTTGAAAGCAGCAGCATATGCAGAAGAAGACATGATTTTCAGGAAATTGCGGTTGAAATGAGGCAGACCTGCGGAAATGAAACAAAGGGAGATTAAATACCGGATTGAAACTTATGCAAACGGAAAACCAAACTGGACTTTGATCCGGATCATCGAGCTGGATGAAAGAGATTCGGATCAGAAGCAAATTATATTCTAACAGATTAAAAGCAAACTGGACCTTGATCCTGATCATCAAGCTGGGTGAAGGAGATCCGGATCAAAGGCGAAAAACTTATGCATACAAGTTACAATCAAACTGGACCTTGATCCGGATCATCAAGTTGAGCAAAAGAGATCCGGATCGAAGGCAAGCATCTAATCCACAATCAGAAAGAAAAAAGGAAAACTTACAGCCTAGATTAAAAAGCAGCTTATGGTTCATAAATGTGTCCCGAGTCGGCTGGAACTCGAGAGATTCACAGAAACATCTAATTTGGGTAACAGCCCGGCCTTCGAGCACAGCCGGGTTAAAATTAGTTTGAACCCCCTCAGTAGTAAAGTAAGGGAGATAGGCCAAGTCATATCCCTTCAAAAGGATTATCTCCCCATTCCAGTACTTCAAAGAAGACTTGTGCATTATGGGCTTAGCTCTACCCGGGCCGTAACCACACTCCGAGGCCCGGAACCTGATCTCATAAAAAGGTTTCTGACTCGATTTGGACAGATAAAAAATCTGATGAAAAAGCTTCAAGGTGGGCAAGAATCCGGATTTGTTGCAGCAAGCGATGAACCATGTCATCGACTTTATCCCATTCGGGGTGATTTGCATCAGGGATATTCTGTACACGTGCTTACAGAGGTGTTTGATAAATATATGGCACCGGGGGCTCCACCCGGATCTGAGATGTTCCATCCAGACCGGGACAAAACCATCTTCTGGCCGATGATAGATCCTCTCATGGGGTTCTGGCCATCTCCACTCAATATCTGGAGTCAACTGGAAAGCAGCCCGGACCGCCTCATTCATCTCACCCGGATCAGCCTCAGAAAACGAGTCCTTCAACTGTTAGTGATCCTGGCTTATAGGGAACACAGCGAACATCCTCTCAAGAGCTTCCTGGTTATATACCCCAGGGTGACCGTCAGGCTATCTATCATATCTAACCCGGCTATAATAGACCTCGTTTTCGATCTCGGTCGGCTTCTCAACAAAGTGATACTTGACATCTATCCAGTACCCCTCGGGCGTGAAGGGAACTGAGCCCCCATGCATTTTCTTATACCTGAACTTTGAGATTATCTCAACGGAAATAGAAGCTTTCTTAGCCATCACTACCCGGATCTGTTCTCTACCAGATGAATCCGGGTCACTTTCCTCTCCAGAAAAGTCTGGGTAGCAGTTATAGACTTTTCTAGCCCGCTCCTTGATCCGGACCATATACCTATTAAAATGAAGGTCAGTCAGCCTGGTCCCTACATATTTTAATTGTTTCGCTAAGAGGTCCGGATCAAGTGTGTTATGTTAGTATGAGCATAACCTAATGATCCGGACCACCAATGCAAGTCCAACCCGGAAAAACATCAACGATCCGGATCATGTTAACTACAAATAAATAGCAAAACAACCATGGACCCGGACCTTTGTGGCAAATACTCAGATCCAGATCCATAGCAACCAAAAACTTAAAATTACCCATACCCGGATCAAAAACAACCAAAAACAGCTTAAAAAACCTAAGTCATACAATCCTACCCATAAACCTCCCCCAAATCCGGATCCTATACCCTCGACCCGGATCAAAATCAAAACCCTCACCCAAAAACAACAACTTTGGGAATCAAAAACCAAAAAACACAACTTTTACATATACACACAATTATATTCTCTCAAGAACACGAAGAACAATCAGAGAAAACCCAGAAAAATCGAGCCCAAAAACTCAAAATCAAACCAAAACACAAGGAAAACCTATAGATCTAAGCATAAACACATGAAACAAGCACCAACAAGCAACAAAAACGAAGCCAAAAATCATGGTTTCTACTACTTATGTGCGGATGAAAAAGCAAAATCAAGGCATACAAAAACTCGGAGGAAATAAAAACAAAATCGAAAAGAAAAACAGAGGAATAAAGCAAAAAAGCAAGTGAAGATCTTACAAGTTAATGGAGGATTAATGGCAAGACCGGCGAGACACGACGGAAGAATCAACCACAAACACGGTGATTTGCAGAAAAGCGAGAGAGAGAAGAGAAAAACAAAGGACTGTTGAGTTTCTTTTGAGAAATGGAAGAGGGGAGGCAGCCTTTTATAGGCCCAGGAAAGAGTAACACCCTGCCACGTGGCGTCCAAACACTGGTTCACCCAACAGTTACAAAAAAAATATATACACATTAAACCGCGTTAAACCCCTTCATCATTAGGGGCCTATTTTCAAGGAACGTAACTGCCAAATTTTCAAATTATTGGGGGGAATTGAGCAGAAACGTTACAAATTCCAAAAAATTCACAGGACCTAAAGCTTCCTACCCGGATCATATAAGCCTACACAGGAACATATCAATTCGGATTGGTATTCACTACACCAGATCCGGATTGGGGGGCAATCAAGAGCAGAAATTTCTCTAAAGCGTCTACTTTACCTTAATCCGGATTGGCATCTACTACACCAGATCCGGATTGGGGGGCAATCAAGAGCAGAAATTTTCTAAAGCAACTACTATACCTTAATCCGGATTGGTATACATTACACCAGATCCGGATTGGGGGGCAACCAGGAGCAGAAATTTTTCTGAAGCAACTATTCTACCTTAATCCGGATTGGTATACATTACACCAGATCCGGATTGGGGGGCAACCAGGAGCAGAAATTTTTCTGAAGCAACTATTCTACCTTAATCCGGATTGGTATACATTACACCAGATCCGGATTGGGGGGCAACCAGGAGCAGAAATTTTTCTGAAGCAACTATTCTACCTTAATCCGGATTGGTATACATTACACCAGATCCGGATTGGGGGGCAACCAGGAGCAGAAATTTTTCTGAAGCAACTATTCTACCTTAATCCGGATTGGTATACATTACACCAGATCCGGATTGGGGGGCAACCAGGAGCAGAAATTTTTCTGAAGCAACCATCCTACCTTAGTCCGGATTGGTATACATTACACCAGATCCGAATTGGGGGGCAACCAGGAGCAGAGTTTTTTCTTAAGCCAAACATGCAACCCTACTCTACTCCCTCATCCAGAAAATCTGCATAAGGGAGTGGGGGGCAAATGATAGGGTATAAGAGACCCGGGTAAGGACTAACCTGGATCTATGGAATACCGGGCTCAATCGATGCACCGAGACCCCCCCCCTCTCCCAGTACAATCAAATGGAGAGACCGGACCCAGGCCCTTCCCATGACCCGGATCCGGATCCAACCCGGAACCCGGACCTAATGCCTACCCGGATCCGGATCAGGACTCAAGCCACCATGAGGGGGGTTCCTAGCAAACACATGCACATCCCACAACCCCCAAAGCAAGGGTACGCGGGCACGTGACTTTGACAGCTATCAACAACCAACACACCAGACAAGCACGGCGCGTGTCAGAGGCCGTTAGGACACTCTGAAGGTGGTCCTCCCCTGGACACGTGTAAGCAATCCCCCCAAGACAGGCGTCCTCCGCTCCCAAAATCCAACGGCCCAGATTTAGAGGTAACTACCCCTAAACCCTACCTTGGGGCTATATATACCCCCAAGGCTGAAGGGTTTAGGGGTTGGAAAAGATTCACTCTTGCACACTCACACACTCTCATACACTCAAAAACACACAGCAGCCATCACATATACACATCCACACACCAACACACAGCAGCCTCAAAATTACATAAACATATATACCCTCATCTTCTCCAAAGCATGTTCTTATTCTCACACCGGAGGCGCCGTGGGAGCCAAACCCCCCTTCCGGTGTTGTTTTGCAGGCGCCCAACCAGCAGCTACACCTCATCCACGCATAGAAGGTCCAGGAACGCCGTCGGACGGAGCCGCCCGCTCACCGGAGTTATCAGTGAAAATAAAAAAATGTGATGCTTCTTTCAGCTATGAGCTATCCTGAATTGATAATCGTACTGTTGTAAATTTGCTTCCAGATATACACTATTATGTTGAGGATATCAATAATCAGGATCTTTCGATTAGGATTGTTGATCCAGGCCTTCAAAAGGAAAATTATTCATCTCTTCCGTCTCATTTTATCTCAGAGGGTGACTTAATAATATCATTCTTGTACGGGGATATACATTTAGGGGAATTAAATCAGTCCATTACAATGATAGAATGTTCCTCTCCTGTAATTTCCACTCGATACATCAACATTTCTTACCAAAATTATTATATTCTTTCTTATTCTGTATTGGGAAAGTTTTATGTTTATTCTTATGCTTATGTAGTGGTTGGATCTACAGATATATTAGAACTGGAGATCAATCGTAGGATTAGGAACTTGATTTGGGTCTCACGCCGGTCGCTTTTTTAGTAAAGTTTTCTCTAATATTTCTGACATTCACAATGCAATGGTTAACAGATTTGAACTTCCTTGGCGTTACTTCTACTGCTCAAAGTGTGACGCGGGCGACAATTGTAATACTACTGCTCTGGATCATGATCGTGGGATTTGCGAATCCTATAGGTCATGAGACCTAAGTAATCCAAGTTCATACCATCTCTCTATTTCTTGTGAGTAAAAAACTTGGCATTATTACTTAGGTAGCATTTAAGTTCTCTTTTTAGTCGTCTTTCGAGTTATTCTTAATGTCAACTAGATACTTACCAAATTATAAAAATTGAGAGAAAATTCAAGAGAAAATACAGACTAAGAGAAAATTCAAGTTTTGTATGAACCATTGCATTTCTAATAAACTATCTGGTTAGTGGTAACTAAGGTATGTCTATATAAAAGAATATGAAATAGAATGGTTTTTTCACAGCAATACGGCCTTCACTTTGCACACTTTATTGCAAATTTATGTGTATTAAGATAACATTTTTTCCCTTTCTTTAGAAAAATTAGGTAAAATAGTAGGAATAATTTTCGCAACAAGATTGTCATTAGGATTACCATTTTTGCTAGTTTTGGTGGCTTATTAAGCTAGGAGAAGGTATTTATCAATGTATGACATCATTGAGGATTTTCTTCACACTCCAAATAACTTGATGCATATAAAGTATACATACTCAAATATTAGGAAGATCACCAATAATTTAAAGATAAACCGGGTAAAGGAGGCTTTGACACTGTATATAAAGGAAAGCTTCGTAGTGGTCATCTTGTGGCAATAAAGGTATTGGGCAGGTCTAAGGATACTGGGAAAGAATTCATTAACGAAGTTGCTACAAGTGGAAGGATTCATCCTGTCAATGTAGTGGAACTTGTTGGCTTCTGTTTCGCAGGTCCAAAACGTGCCCTGATTTATGAGTTTATGCCTAACGGATCCTTAGAGAAATACATTTTCCTTAAAGAAGGAACAGAAGGGGAATTTTTTTCCCTGAGCTGGGAAAAGATGTTTGAAAATTCATATAAGGTGGCAACTAGAATTGACTACTTACATCGAGGTTGCGACATGCAAATTTTACATTTTGACATCAAGCCTCACAACATTCCTTTTGATAAAGATTTTAATCCAAGCATTTCTGATTTTGGGCTAGCAAAACTATATGCACTAATGATAGCATTGTAACTCTCACTGCAGCAAGAGGAACAATGGGCTGCATGGCTTCAGAGATGTTTTACAAAAATATCGGTGGAATCACATACAAAACAGATGTTTATAGTTTTGGAATATTACTCATGAAAATGGTTGGCCAAAGGAAAAATTCTAATCAATCTGTGGATAATGTTAACCAATATCAGTTTCTTTTGTGGGTATATGACCGATTGATTTAAGGAAAAGAGCTTGAGATGGAAGATGCTACTGAGGAAGAAAGGAAGATAGTAAAGAAAACGATTATAGTAGCATTATGGTGTATACAAATGATGCCAAGTGACCGACCTTCAACGAACAAAATTATTGAAATGCTAGAAGGAGAAATTGAATACTTGATAATTCCTCCTAAGCCTTTTGTTTATGCACTACAAGAAGATCCAAGTCCAAGTGAGTTAAACAACTTAACTAGCTTTTCCTAGAATTTACTGGAAGCTGAGAAATGAATGTTCCCCTCAAGTTCGATTTGTCATTCTATAAATAACTCTCTTTGCTTTGTATAATATCCTACAAAATTGCCATTAAAGCATGGAGTGCTTCTTTGCATGTATTTGAATAATACCATTCATTAATTCAATTGAAATATTTGTTTGAGAATTTCAGATTTTATTAATATTTTTTTGGGCGGGAGAGAGTTTGGAAATACAAATTAGTACTCCTAAATATCATTTTTCTTTAGCATCTTTTTTACTTTGGATACGGAAAGAAAGCAAAGAAAAAATTCCTCTTTGATGTATGATTAGTTTGTCAAAGTGCCCATTTTTCACAATCCTCAAAAACTCAAAGATCCTAACATTTATGATCTTTCCTAGACACACAATTTGCACTTTCAACTTCCAATAATATGTAAAAAATAAAGACAAAAATAACCATATGCAAGAAGGAATACCATGACACATTTGAGACTGAAATGAAGAGGAAGTTTGTGACTGTGTGAGGCAGCATGACCAGAACTGCAGAATGCGACTTCTGAAAGTAAGGGTAGGAGAAGTGTCTTGTTTCTGACTTCGGTGTGTATGCAGTTCAAATCGGATTGATTTTAGGGTAGAAGTCGAATTAAACCGCGAAGAGAGATTTTAGAAAGTTGTCATCTGCGGTTAACCGCATCAATTGCGGTTGCGAATTTGTGGTTATTGCGGATCGGTTTACGGTTCAACCATTAATTTTAAAATCAATAATAATTTTCAAAAAAAAATTGAAATATTAATAAATTCAAGTTTAAGTTACGTGATAAATTTACATTCAAAAATAAAATACAAACAAATGCTCCGTATAAAGCAAGAATATTAAAAATATACAAAAATATGGAGTTGAGAGGAGAAAAAGAAAAGGATAAAAATAAAATTACATGTTGATTATATTTTCCATTTATTTTGATTAGATATCTTATAATGATTGTGAATCTTATGAACGAAATTTTAACATTAACCTAAGATTAGTTAATAAATGTATAGACTTATTAATTTACACGATGTCAACTACATTTTTAAAAATATATTTTATTATATATATATATTGTGAGTTACGGTTGCGATTGTGATTTTCAAAAATTTAAAATCGCATCCAAATCGCGAATGAGTGGTTTTTAAAATTTAAATTCACAACCAACCCGCGTTTCGCGATTATCCGCAAAATGAGATTCGGTTGCGAACGGTTGAACGGTTGAATGCAGTTAAGCGGTTCGTTGTACACCCCTATTTCTGACCATGCATGTTATGATACAGAGTGAAAAATGCAAAGGATTGGGTGTTTTCTGACCTATAAAAGTTGTTCTGAGAAAAGACATCAAGCAATCTAAATTTAGTGCCCCGTGTGAGGCACGGGTCATATTCTAGAGTTTTTTTTATGCATAATGCAATTATAATATTCTTAGTTATTTTCTTATTTGTAAATGTTTTACAATGTCTAACATATATCAAATAAAAGTTGATTGTTTATCAATGTGTATTATTTTCATA
This sequence comes from Apium graveolens, assembly GCF_009905375.1. Taxonomy (NCBI): domain Eukaryota; kingdom Viridiplantae; phylum Streptophyta; class Magnoliopsida; order Apiales; family Apiaceae; genus Apium; species Apium graveolens. The sequence continues at coordinate 45,461,591 of NC_133652.1, read as the reverse complement.
CAAGACATTATCAAATTAGACAACGTTTCTAATATAGCACATTAAGCAAAATATATATATTCTTGTTTGTGTTGTATAATTTGTATTTAATAAATGAACATAAACAGGGTAGTTAGTGTACGTTTAAAACGAAACGATTAAACTTAATCTGTAGAATGTCATTAGTATATTTGCGAAGAAAAAGCTAAAAATTAACATATATGTTGAATACAAAATTGACTAAAAATTTTGAATTTTATTTAAATAAACTATATGTACTGGTCTATATTAAAACTGAGTTCACTACTAACTTACGATTAACTTACTCAATTTAAAAAGATAAAAAATGCATAATTAAAGTCAGCATGACTTGAAATCATAATATACAATAATGTAAAATTTATATTACTGTTAATATAAAAGTTGATTTCAATGAAAAATGTTAGTTTTTGAAATTCAACGTATGTATGGAAAAATGTTAACTTTTTATTTATACTATTGTTCACAAAGTAAGATTAAGTTATATGTATGTGTCTAAGCATGTAGATTATCTTATGTTACACTTCTTAGTAAATTATGATGGTTTCAATTATTATTTTTTTATCGTAGGTAACTTGCAGTCGTTACCCTTCGGGTGCGCACTGGGTAAACCCTACGGGCTCACACAATAGCCTGCAAACCACGTAAACCAAGGTAAACCAAGGTAAACAGCATTTAAGCGACATGCTCTCACTCAGAAGGAATAATCATAAATTCTTCTCTCGTGTGATTCGAACTTGTGACCAAGAGGATAGTTATCCCCTCTTTAACCAACCCTTGCGGGCGGTTTCAATTATTTATATTCTAAATATCTTATTTATGTACTATTAACATTTATTAAGGCAATTGATTACTTAAATAATATGCATTTATAATTATTCAAAAATTAAAATTATGTAATAAATAAATTGCAATAATTTATATATGGTATTCACATTATCACTGACAAACAATCCATATCTATTTTTTACGCAATTGTGTATCAATCATGGTCACAACATAAAAATAAATTACATATTGTAAATACTTATAATTGATATTCATGATTTTTTTTCAATAATTCGAACAAAAAATTATAATTATATCATTATTTAAACTATTTTTAAGTTTCTTTCATTATGATTCTAATATTTCTTCATATAATAATTTGATAATATTGTATACCATTCTCCTAAAATTAAATAATTTTCAATTCGATAATTTTTTATAAATATCAGTTGAACTGGTTAATTCTTTCAAATTATTGAATAATATATATTTATCTTTAAATAGTATAAAATGCATTGAATGAAATGCTATAATATAGTATAAATATAACTTATATTTGAATAATTTAAAATGTTAAAATAATTTAAAATATTTGTACAATATTATCTTAAATCTTGATCAATGAACATTACCTATCTAAAATAATTTTTTTTTAATTTAGTTTTTTTAAAATGAAAAATAAAAAATAAATCAATTTAATACATCATCGTAGTTTTAACAAATCTCGTGAGATCTCATATCAAATTTTGAATATTTTTTAAAATCAGGACAAGTCCCAAAAATAATAATGCGCTACTAGTGAAATTAGTAATTTTAATACAAATAATCAATTGACTTTATCCTATAAAGACCTCAAACACATTAATTTATATTAACATGAGATATTAAAAAAAATCACATTATTGGTAAGATATTCTCGTCGGGCTTGTAATTTAAACTTACTAAACGTAGAATGTGACGATGTTTTTGGCCAAGTCATGTAGTCAAATTTCGAGTATTTTTTGAAAGTGTTATATCTAACCGCAAGCGCACGGTGTCTATTGCTAGTACAAGGTGGCAAGTGCAGGTCGTATCCACAAGAAGACTAAGTTTTAAGAATTTCAATTTAACTGTTATTAATTATTTCCGAGAGAAGAACGAATGTTGAAGGTTTTTAACTAGCTTGCTAATGCAAATTAAATATGTTTTTAAATCAATTAACTAAATGTCTAGGGCGATGCAGGTTCACCATGTTTACACCAAGCTAATCATAAAAGTATAGAAATCCAGGGGTCAAGTAATTAAAGTAAAAGTTAATCTTTTCCAAACATTAACACTTTCAGAAATCCAGTGATGCTCTCGCTCTCACTTTCAATTATCATATGTGTGCCTCTAGTGAGTAAAATCTCCCGATCTATTACCCCTAATGCATACAGATAATCTATGATATTGGCCAATTACATAGATTAAGTATTAAAACATATCGACTAGAATTATTTTTTGCCCATTAAACTACTAATCAGATTAAAGCATATTCATGGTGCAAACATGGCTTCCCTTTACGCCCTAGAATTAAACTACTCACTCATGCTAGATGTAAAAATAATAAAAACAATGATGAACGCCATGTAAAACAGATACTAATAAAAACAAGAGAATAAGGAATACCTTGAACTTTATACTAATGGAGAATAATGAATCAAAGCTAAAACAAGTGTATCCAATGAAAAAGATGAAGAAAACCCCTAGTTCTCTATAATAGTACGTATGTAAGTATATATGTTATTAGCTAATAATAAAATCTGAAGTATAGTCTAATAATAAAAGTATTTTATTATTCTAATAAAATTACAAGTGAGAGTTCTAGACCGAGTAGGATTCTGTAATTAAAATTCGTAGCTGCCTGTTCACTGCAGTTTCTGGGTTTCTCCGGTTGGATTCTCCTACTGGACCATCTCCGAATTAAAGAGAATTCCGTGGGCTTCACGTGGATTGTAAGATCGTTAAAATCGGACTTCTGGATCTCTAGATATGACCCAAACAATATTTGCAGCCCGAGTAGTCCAATATTACGAATTTTCTTCTATTTTCACTCCAAAATAGGACTTTTTGCTCCAAATCCTTCCAAGTCTAGAATTTCCTTGTAACCTACAATAAAACATCAAAACCTATTAAATAAATATCCAAATCAGTGCAATACATAATTAATATGAGAATAAAATCATATAAAATATATATAAAAATATATTATATCAAACATCCCCACACTAAGCATTAGCACGTCCTCGGGAAAATAAGTGAAATAAAAACTAAGTCCTAACTAGCTAACATCGTTTTCGTAGATGGCACAATTGCACTGAGCGAATGCAACAAGCCGTTAAACCCTTAGGCAGCCCTAGTAGGACGAGTTTTGTCTCGTGAGGGCCTGTAGAAGATGTACCCACAAAATCGAATATTTTCAATCACCAAGTCTCTCAAACATGCAACATATCATGGTAATCCACACATTGTAAACCTCAATCACATGACAACCTGAAAGTGTCTGAAAAGTACAAGTACTCTCACTTAAGCATCAATTAACACAAAATAATCCAAGTATGCACACAATGTCTTGATAGACAAAAATATCATGAAATAGACATCAAAGTCGCAATCAGTAAGTGAGCACGCTATGGATGGAAATCACACATAATTATCAACTCACACAAGTGTATAGGTGTAAGTGTTTCACTCAAGTTCAATCAATGTACATGTGCTACCATATGCCTGGTTGTCCACTGAATCTCCACTACTTCGTATACATGCATACATGAATCAAAAGGTCTTTGATAAGGTTGTAACGAGGCTTAGGTACAGGTAGGATATCAAGAAAATGGCTGACAAGTGGCTAACTTGATAAACCAGTAGAGCATACTGTTCACTTTTAATTAAAACACTCAACATGAAAATTAGATCATGTAAAAGATGATAAGTCTCTCACAAGCATGAAATTTCAAAGCACATATAACCCATGTACTTTCCCCACTTTCATATTGTAACAAGCAATGATCATAAACTTGATCTTGTTCTTTTTTTTTTCAAATTCAAGTAATTCACCAGTAACAAAGGGCAGTGAAAAATCACCAAGAATGAACTTAATACCAGCACATCCATGGATCGTCCCTTTCAGATGACATTGCAATTGCCGCCCAATGATCTCAAAGGAGTACTTGATATTTCTTTTCTTTTTTCTTTTTTTTTTCAAGATCAAGTAGTTATTTTATGTTTATTCCCACTGAAATGTACCACATTAACAAAAGAAAACCCCACACTTAAGATTCACCTACCCTGAAGTTGAATCAATTTGCTCTACTAGTAAATCAAGACATGAATAAATAAGTAGGCTCAAGAAATTTAGATTGGTGATATATGAAATGAATAGGATATAAGCTCAAGTGGGTTCACTAAGGATATATTTCTCATGGTTACTGTTTAGGTAAATGAGGTTTATCCTAGTGCCTTTCTCATTTTCATGCACACAAATATCATGTAGTCTTAAAACGATTTAAAACAAGTACTAGAGCAACATGCAAATGATGAACATCACACAACAACGAAATCGATTGATAAAGAATGCATCAATCATAAATTAAACTCAAATCCTCACAAGGCAAAAGCATGCTCAACTCACTGAAATTAACTAAGAAGTATCTCAAGTTTTCAAATTTTCGCAAGCACACACAAGGAATTATAAAGCATCAAATGATTTCCACGGATATGACACTCAGAATTAATCATGCAAAATTAATCTACACAATGGGTACTCATCCATGCTAGCATGCTCTTGAGACAAGACAATTATATACAAAATGTTTCTTTTTTTGAACTTTTTTTTTTAATTTTATAATATATGATTTTTTTGGATTTTTTTAAAATAAAATATTATTGAGAACACATCCCCACACTAAAGTGGTTCATTGTCCTCAATGAACAAATATGAAAAAGAAAAGAAGAAGAAAAAAAACTACTAAAAAAAACTATATTATAGTACAATATTATAATAATATAATAATAACTAACACAATTATAAAAAAATACAAAAAGAAAATAATAATAATAATAATAATAATAATAATAATAATAATAATAATAAATATACAAAGAAAGTAAGAAATACTCCCCTGGTGCTTGGCACGAAGTCCTGGTTGAAAAAGAGTTAAGAAAAGTTACTTCCTTTGTTTAAATTCCAGGACTGAGATTCATTGATAAGGAAGTTTGTGCCCCTATTAACATAAGAGGTGATGTAGCACAGATGGTTGACATATGCAAGTAGAAAACTTGCAAGCACAAGGTCAGGGGTTCAATTCCCCTTCCCACCATTTCTTAACATTTTTGCAAATTCAGAAGCCAACCAAGCAGTTGATGTGGCGGCACATGGATCTGACTAGACGCAGACTTGGCAAGAAGATGGAGGCTGATTTGGAAACTATGTGGAAAGAATGATTTTATTGTGTGATAGTATGAATGGTAGCATTAAAATGGTTGCAAGTGATTTGGTTGGTTTTGTGCTAGTGTTTGGTTCGAATTTGTGTAAATAAAAAGGAGAGGGGTAGTTGTTTGCTTAAGGTATTTAAGGTTTAAGAATCAAAGAGTCTTTTGTCTTGATTAAATGGTTTTAGTTCGAAATTTTACTTCTTAAAAAGGGATTTTTGATTTTGATTTAAGTTTATAAAGGGTTTTGATTTGAGGATTTAAACTTGTTTCGGTTTTGTTTGAAAAAGGTTTTAAAGGATGAATTTTGGCTTGAACTAAAGATTATAAATGATCCCTATACTTGCATGTCAATTTGTGGTGTTGCATGTGATGTTTCTTGAGGAATTCGAATGGTATAAGTCGAATTTATAGAAAATTAAGATGGATTATGTTCTTAAAATGTTGCTTATGTGTTTCCATGAATTATAATGATGAATTGGAGTTAGATTTGAATGAAATAAGGATTGCATGTTAAGATATGAGGTTTTATTTGACAAGATTAGAGTCTAAAAGAATCATTGGATCTCTTGTTTGTGTTATGTGATAAAGCCGAATGGTTTATGGTTGTAAAAGTAATTGATTTGAATCCAATATCTTACCAAGTGAATGCATGTGAGATTTCTAAGAATTATGTGGTTTGTTTATTTGTTTTCATTCGAATTAAGTGATGTAAAAGGGGGGGGGGGGTTGAGTCGTCTTGATATAAGATTATGTATTGATATGATAACTCGAGTATAGAGTTTGAAGTACAAGGATTAGATGTTATATGTCGTATTTGTATCGCAATACGTGATCCAAAGTCTATTTGGTTAAAGTATACGAGTTATGATATAAACGTGTTGTGTGATTATAATTGAGTATATATATACTCTTAGGGTATTGCGATAAAGGGAATTGTTAAATGTTCTGGGAACGTCGAGTGGGAATCTGATTAAGGTTTTGATTTTTGAATTGTAGATTCGGAGCGTGAGGACATTCGGGCTAGGAAAGGGAAAGATATACTAGGTGGCAGTAGTTCAACTTCTGTGAAATAGGAAAGCGAATTCAGGCAAGTAACTCTACTTACTTGTGTAAGTTGTTATAGAGAGGATATTGTTCATGCCATGTAGAGTATTGAACTTTTATAGCGATGTACCCATGTTATTGATTCTTCAGATACCCTATCACTGTCCTTATGAACTTGTTATTGATAAAATTATTGTTCAAACCCTTTGGTAACTTTTTCTTATCCTGATCACCTGTTAATACCTTGAATTCTCGTAAACCCTATAAGAACCTTTGCGAACCCCTTGTGTAATGATCATTTATTCCTTTGTTTACCTTATTCCCTAATGATCCTTAAAACGGTTTTTGATTCCCTAACTTGAATACCTTATTATCATTTAATCAAGATCCTTAGTATTGAACTTTGCTTATCTTTGGTTTATTCACTTCCTTTGAATTCTTGAAATTTGAACTTAAGAATGAGTTTCGACTTGAAAGAGTCTGAATGATTTCATATTCTTGGTAATGATAAAATGAGTTTAATAAAACCCTTCTTTTCCGACACAAGGTTTTCCAAACGAATTCGTGATGCATTGGATTGAGACGTAAGAGACTCGTGGGACTAGTCCAGTCATGTTAAGAGGCTAGCGGGGCTAGTCCAGTTTAAGGCTGAAATTATGTCATAGGTACCTTAAAGACCGGATGGAGGTCGGTACGGGCTGATCACCCATATTATTATGAATTGAAAGTTAAAGTAGTCCAATCAAGGGTTCCATAATTATTGAAATTTTATTCTGTGAATGATTCTTTGAAAATGAAAGGGTATATAATGTTTTGAAAAGAGTTGATTGTGATATTGATTAGCTTACAGCTTGTGAACCCTGATTTTTTATTCTGTTATCAATCATATAATTGATTCCCAATGATGAAAAGATTATCGCTTTCCTTTTTGAAAGATCATTTGTGATCCTGTTAATGATTTGTGATGAATGTCGGCTTTCACCCTATCTCGAACCTTGTTTCCTGAAAGCCCAAATCTTTTCTTCTTAACCCTTTCATAGCCCAAAAGACAGAAATCTGCCACCTAGAGATGTTAAAGTAGAATGACCTGAAAACAGTAATGGTATATTGTGGATTTTGTATCGTAGAACTGTTTATAGTTACTTGCTGAGTTTTATACTCATATGTCTTGTTTTGATCTAACCATAGTAGTTAAGCAAGAGGATGGCCAGGCTTAGGCGCACTGCTCGTAAGAGCGTACCTGGTGGTCCCTACCGTGTTGAGGGCTTCCGGTTGCCAGAGCAGGTAGAACATGTTATGTGTGAGCAAGCGCTTAGCCAGAAAAGTTGTAAAGATACAATGGGTTATCTGTCGGTTCCATGTCGGAATCGATTATGTAAATTTGGTTTTAATTTGGGTTGTAAGTTATATCTTATGGTTGGTAGTCGTAATCTTGTCTCAAACTTTATCCTGTTTGATCCTGTTAGTAGCTAATCAGGGTTTATGCTTATTTAATTCTTGGTTTAAAGGTGTGTGGGTCCTTGTTAGATATATTTGATAATGTCATGTCTAATGTATTTCATGCTTAGTTTTCAGATCTTAACTGACAGGAAATATCAGTACTTACTGAAATCAGCACTTATTGGAAGTCAGAACTTAAGGATATCAGTACTTAAATTATCAGGAGATAATTATCAGAAGATGGATATCAGAACTTAAGTACGGGAGGATGAACAGTTAAGGAAAGGCTGATTGAAAGGAAAGAAGATCAAGACTAAATAAAGAAGAGATATGCATTGAGAAGAATTCTATGAAGAATAGAATAATTGGAAGAAAAGATATCCGATTGATATATTTTAGGAAGCAGAATTATATTCCATATCAATTAGAACTTATCTTGTAACTGTGTAGTATATAAACACAGGCATAGGGTTTACACTATGTGTGTTATCATTATCGAGAATAATATTCATTGTAACCCTAGCAGCTCTCGTTATAATTTGTTCATCACTGAGAGAGAACAGTTCCATATTGTAACAGAGTTTATTGTGTTAAATAAAATATGTTTTCTGTTACTTGAGTTCTTTAATTCGATTTGATTGTGCTAAGCACTGTATTCAACCCCCTTCTACAGTGTGTGTGACCTAACAAGTTGTATCAGAGCAGATCTGTTAACACACAAACAGTTTAAGATCCAAAAACAATCATGTCTGAAGCAGAAACTCCAACCAAGCCCACCAAAACTGAAGAACCTCCAAAGACTCAAATCCATAGTCGATATGAGGCTATTAGAGTTCCCATACTGAAACCATCTGAATATCCCATATGGAAGGTGAGGATGACAATGTTTCTGGAAGCTACAGATCCAGAATATCTTGACAAAATCAATGAAGGACCTCACAAGCCAACCAAACTCGCTGTTGCAGTTGCAGTTGCAGGTGAAGCAGCAAAGTATGTACCAAAGGAGAAGAGTGATTACACTGCTGAAGATATCGCATCAATTGCTAAGGATGCTAAGGTACGACACTTGCTGCATAGTGCCATTGATAATGTAACGTCAAACAGGGTAATTAACTGCAAGACTGCAAAGGAGATATGGGATGCCTTGAAGACAAGATGCCAGGGAACTGATTCGATTAAGAAGAACAGGAAGACAATACTCACTCAAGAGTATGGACACTTTGACTCAAAGCCTAATGAGTCATTGACTGATTTATATGACAGATTTGTCAAACTCTTGAATGATTTTTCACTAGTTATTAAGGAGAATGATCTTGAAGATTCAAACCTTAAATTCCTGTTAGCTCTTCCTGAAAGTTGGGATTTGAAGGCCGAAATTATAAGAGACAACTATAATCTTGAAGAAACAACTCTTGATGAAATTTACGGGATGCTCAAGACTCATAAACTTGAGATGGAACAAAGAAGCAAGAGGAAAGGAGGAAAGTCAAGGACAATTGCTCTTAAGGCTGAGGAAGAATGTCCCAAAGCACCTACTTCAAAGAAAGGCAAGGGAAAAGCACTCATCATAAAATCTGATACTGAGTCATCAAGTTCTGATAGTGATGATGACTCAGAAACTGAAAGCTTGCCTGAGATGGATGCTGATGAAGAGATGATGAAGCTGTGTGCTCTTACGGTGAAAGGAATCACAAGGATAGCATACAGAAAATTCAGGAAGGGAAAGAAGTCTTCCAGAAGAGGTGCAAGTTCTGATAAGAAGAGTTTCAGAAAATCTGAAGGCAAAGGAGGAAAGTCTAACAGAGGAGATTACTCAAATGTTAAATGCTACAACTGTGGTGAGTGTAATAACCCCAATTTTTGGAAAATTTTTGAAACCCTTATGAATAGTGTTTTTGCTGAATGAGAAAACTTTTCATGCCACACTATGTAGGGGTTCTGATATGGATATTCTGAGATTTTATTAGTACTTTATATGGGATATAAGTGTATGTAAAGATCGTCAGAATCCAAATCCGAACACTTTGATTTTTCCCGGAAATCCACTAGATACGGAGAGAATTGAGTATAAGGTAATAGGATAAAAAGGATTTAAATTAAAGGATTATAGGAGAGGATCATAAAAGGAATATAATATATTGAGAAAGGTTAAGGGAACCTAAGTAATAAGATCCCGGGTATGATCCCTCAAACGATAAACGAAAACGAAAGTTAAGCGAACCGTATAACAGATCAGCGGTCATTAGGCAAACAATTAGGAAGTTAAGCAAAGGGATTAGAGGAAGTGATGTCACCCAACCAATGAGAAGAGGACAAGGAAGGGAGGATGACATAGCAATGTGATGTAAGCTTGACATAGGGAAGGAGGAGGTGTGGTTGGTTTATAACCACACAAATATAAGGTTATTAAGGTAATTAACCAAAAACAAAACAAAAAGCAACCAAGCTAAGCCAAACAAATCAAAAAACACAAAATCATTTCATTCTCATCATCTTGCTCTCGGCTTTTCATCTTTTTCAAGGGCAAGAATTTCAAAAATCAAGTTCCAAGCATTGTTAAATCACAAGGTAATTATCTAAGCTTCCTTGTACATAGATATGGTTATGCTATAAGTTTAAGCTCCTAATTCCTTCACAATCTCTTCCAATAAATCAAGGAAGAAGATGGTGAATAGTAACCTTCAAGAAATAACTTTAGTTTTCTTGAATTTTTATGAAAGATATCTTTTAGGCATTCAAAGCTCTTGGGTTGTGTTAGGAAGCTTCAAGGAGGTATAAACAACTTTCACCTTTAACTTATAGTTTGAACTTTGAGTTTTGATGAGTTCATGGATGGATTAATGTATATATAGAAATATCCATGTATGTATAGCAAGATCCATGTATGTTAGATAGTTTGGTTGGATTTGTGGTGATTTTGGATATGAATCTTGGTTAATGGTTAATGAATCTTAAGTTATGGTTAGTAGATCATGTTTGTGGTTGAATAAGTTGGAAAACCTTGAGATTATGGACTGACTTTGCCTTGATATAAGTTGTGTTTGAGGTATTGATGATGGTTGGGTGGTTTGTAGTGAATTGGTAAAGAATTGGAGTGGTATAAATATTGGTAAGTGTGTTAGGCAGTTGGTAAGACACTCGCGAAGGAATCGCTTTAAAACTCGTAAAGGTTAAATTATTAAAAATGGTGGAGCCGAGGGTACCCGAGTGACTTAAGCGAATCAGTGAGCGCAAAACGAGCGTTAGAGTCTAAGTTAGTTAAAGTATAGATTTACAAGTGACTTTGGTTTAATTCCAACTTACTTGTTGCTTATAGGTTACCAGACTCGTCCCGAGCCATTCGTAACCCCCAGTCGCTCAGGCAAGTTTTCTACCCGTTATACTGTTGCTGTGATGTAAATATATGTATATGCATTATCTTGTGATATTGCATGATTGTTATTAGCAAATTTTGCGATATATTGGAGCATGCTAATATGGTATATATGCATGTATGTTTCGTAATCTGGTTATCTATCTGTTGATTTCAATGCTTATAGTTGCATAATACCTATGCTAGAAATAAGCAAGTAGTTGCGTATACCCTTAGTATAGGGGATAAAAGGTGAACATATTTCTAAACCGGGAGTCGATGTTCCCGAGTATATTATATATATATATTTATTTATATGTATATATATGGATATAGTTTTTAAAACTATTAATCGAATAAGGTTTATTCGATAACTTTAACTTTATTTTATTTATCTGAATATTATTTGAATATTCATTCGAGGGCTTATGACTCTTTTATATTATTTATTGAATATTATTTGAATATTCATTCGAAGGCTTATGACTCAGTTTATATTATTTAATGAATATTATTTGAATATTCATTTGAGGATCTATGACTCCGATTATTTGCTGAAATATATTCTTTATTTTATTAAAGAATAAGGTGTTAATAATCAAACATATTTTCGATTATTCAAATAAAGATAATACTTTCATATAAGTATATCTTTGGTTATTTAATACTCGTTTCAAGTATAAGTTTTAATACTTCTACTTCAATTATTTTTATAAAGATTATTCTTATGGGAATATTATTTAAATAATAATATTCAGTCATTTTCTAAATATTCTGGGGACTGATTTACTTCATTAAATCAGCTTTACTCCAAACACTCTATAAAGTGTTTTCGAGTCTTCAAAATGATTTTTAAAAGTTAGAGCGGATCCCAAAACTCAATTTTATATTTAAGATCTTCCTTTTTAAGGGTATTTAAATACTCGCTTAAAACCTGAGGGATCCGGCTCTGTGGTGTATTTTATATTCGCAACAAGGTTGCAGTTTTGGTAAATGAATTGATTACTTACCCAACGTTCGGGAAGTAAGTCCATCTATTGAGTCGGCATAAGCAACATGGGCTCAGTGGGCGTCCATGATAGTGTAAGTGGCTCAGTGGGAGTCCATCAAATGCATAAGTGGCTGAGTGGCAGTCCAGCATAAGGTCCTAATTATGACCAGGGTGATGACCAGTGGGGAATTCGTCCATCTACTAGTAGAAAAGGTTACTTATGGGTATCTTTGCCTGATCAGCAAGATATCTGGTTTATGCCAAAGGTTTTCTTTTCCTTCCAAATTCATTGGATATTGCAACTCTGTTCATACTTTACATAACAGAGGTTCCAGGAAATGTTTTAGAGATATATATATGTGGATATATATATCGGAACTAAATAAAGTATCTCATAACTTTTTCATTCAATAATATTTCAAAGATTGAATCTATTCAAATCTTGTCTTGTAGTCTCATCTATGTGATGAACTTTTGAAACTGATTATAACTTGAACGGTGGTAGTTCAAGTAGTATTGGGAAAGATATAAGTATATTGGGCTATTTGGTAACCTCATCTTTTAAACTTATATCTAATTAATAATTGTCTTATGAATGACAAAGATTTTCAGAAAAAAAACGTTGAGACAAGGTTAGATATATGAGATCACCTTGCAACGATATTTTTTTATACAGTTATACACTGGGACTTTGTGTATATTATGCATGGAAGAGGACTTCCAATATTTTGAAAAGTATATATGTATATATACTGAATATTTTGCGACTTCATCGCATTAAGATATCAAACTTGGTTCATTTCTTTTGACCAAGACTTTCATGAGTATTATGAGTAGGCTCATATACTATTAATCATTATACATATTATTTTGGTGGGCTTGCTGCTCACCCTTGCTTTATTTCTTCATCACACAACAACAGTTAGGAAAGATGGCCAGACTCCAGCAGACCCAGCGCAAGCGCGTGGGAAGCGTCCCGCGTCTTCCCATTGATGTTGTAGCTGCTATAGCTGCAGAGGTAGATCTATTGTAGATCAGACCATCTACTTTTGAGAATCAATTATGTATAATTATAACTTGTGGCAGATAATAGCAATTAACTGTAAATTTATCAAGAAATCATTTTGGGTTGTAATAACTTTTAAATTGTGGATTCAAAGACTTGTACTTATTTAAATTTCATCTCTGAGACTATAACGGGTTGTGGTGTGTGTTAGTGTGGGGTCACAGCATAAGGTTAGTTGTTATTAATTAAGTGAAGTGATATTATGGAAAGAAAGACCGTGACGACCCGGATCCCCGACCCCGGATCTGGGGGTGTTACAGAAATGGTATCAGAGCTAAGCGTTATAAACCTCAGAGATGATGTGACGTTAAGATAATAAGTTCACTAAGATAATAAGAACTCTTGCCAAGTTCATAGTTGGACTACCTAACGTAGTACTGACAGTTAAAACCCTTATGGGAACCCTTATAAATATCGTGATAGTAGCGTAGTTCGTTATCGTATATGGTAGCGGGATTCCGAACCCTGAGGTTGAGGAGCAACAGCGCGATGATGTTTTATTACTAATTGGAGATCGGATTATGGATCCGATAGAGTGTCCTAATGCAGGACCGGATGATGTTGATATTGAGAATGTAGCAGTTGAGGATGTTGTCCTAGAAGGGATAGTTGCTGAGAAGGATCCCATGGAGGATCCTGACAAGAATGAATAAAGGACCACTGATGAATTGATGACCATGGTTAGGTCGACTACCAGAGGTAGGATTGGTCGGTCACTACCAGAGGTTCGTTCAAGTTTGTAAAGATAGTAGCCCCTTTAACGCGGCTTACTCATAAGACTGAGAAGTTCGAATAGGCAGAGAAATGCGAGAACAGCTTTTAAGAACTGAAGCAAAGGTTGGTGATGGCCCCTATGTTGGCGCTGCCAGAGGGAAAAAGGAGATTTTGTGATTTGTAAGTGACGCTTCACATAAGGAATTAGGGTGCTTCTTATATAGCACAACAAGATAATCGCGTCTGCGTCAAGACAATTAAGGGAATTTAAAATTCGATATCCCCACCCATGAGCTTGGGCTCGTGGCAATAGTTTTGCCCTAAAGATTGGAGGCACTACTTGTATGGAGAGAAGTGCGAGATTTACCTAAGCCATAAGTACTCTAGTACATTTTCCCGTAGAGAGAGCTCAACATACGCCCGAGGAGGCGGTTAGAGCTAATCAAGAATTATGATTGGGAGATTCTGTATCATTCGGGGAAAGCCAATGTGGTGGCTGATGCCCTTAGTAAAAAGGAGAGACTCAAGATGATAATGTCTTTGGGAGAATTGATAAGAGATTTTGAGAGAATGGAAATAGTAGTGAAGGTAACCGGAGCCGATACCGAAAAGCTGTTTGAGATTGCAATAGAGACCGAATTATTGGAAATGAGCATATTATTCCAGAAAAAGGTGATGAATGAAGGCAGAGAGCCAACAAATAAATATGAGATTAATACCGAGAAAGATGATAAGGGAATAATGAGGTATTCCTATAGAATTTGGGTTCCGAAAGTTCAAGAGCGTAAGGATGAGAACTTAGATGAGAGCCATAGTTTGAGGAATAAGATTTAGAGCAAACCCTGAACGTGATAGTCAGGGAGGTCGCCATCAAGATAGAAGGAACCCATGACATAATGGAGTGGAAAATGAGGATTTTAAATTAAAAGATGACCCCAATTATGGGGAGTAGGATGAAACATTTCATACTAAGGAAACAGAAAGGCGAGTAAGGAAAGGAGACCCGAGACGGTACTCCTATACGGCAATTCATGGACCTGTCTAGACAGAACTTAGACTATTATCCCCAACCACCACCTTGAGGAAACAATGCGGTGAGAAATTCTTTCAGGACCTTTAAGTCGCTAAGCTCTCAGAGTTCCAAGGAACAAGCTGACCCAGTCGAGGCAAGAGCCTGGCTAAAGGAAATACAGGAATCATTTGAGATTCTAAATGATTGACGAATCACGAAAGACTATTTTTGTCACTTACCCTCCTAAGAGAGAGGCCACCCGCTGGTGAAAGACCAAGAAAGGCACGGAGCCAGAGGTTATAATAAACTGATTTAAGTTCAGTCAATTGTTTTCAGGAAAGTAATTCCCAAGGTTATGGAATAGTGTAAAAGCTTTAGAGCCAGAACAAAGGCAGACAAGTATGATAAATTATGAATCTAAGTTGTAAAAGTTATCAAGATTCGTTCTGAAGACACGAATCCAGAATGACGGGATGTTTGAAATCAATGCTTATATTGTGATTGGTTTGTGAAATAATGATAAGAGAAAGGAAAATAAAAAGAAACTGAAGTGGAAAGGAATATAAAGGCAATAGAGTTTGAGGAATGATAAGGGAGTTGGGTATGAGGAAACCCTAAAGACTCATAGCAATAGAAATAGAAAAGTATGTAATCGTCAGGATGATGATGATCCACCATGAGTTAAAATTGATGGTTGAAGGCATAAGAGATATATATATTGTACCCCCTTTAAGTTGGGAGGATTCGAGGAAACCTTGAGGTAATTCGAAGGATAAATAATGAGACGCGGATAGACTGAGGAGACAAGAAAGTAAGAAATTAAGAAATTAAGAAAATTGGATGAAGGAAGTGACCTTCAAGAATGGGAAATGTAAGACCGGTGGCTTGATACCCAGAAAGGAAGACGTCAGGTATGAAAGATATCCCAACATTGAGGTGACTGTTGAGATAAACAACAAAAGTAAATAAGGAATTATTAAGAAGAAGTTCACGTTGAACATGACCAATATCTTCCAGAACATCCATGTTATCATTACCAAATCAGGAAAGAAAAGTGGATAACCGTTGTTATCTTTTGGAGGCCATTTTGATTAACCTCATTTTGTATACAGATGTTATTGTGAAATTAGGCATTTACTATCGAGGTGGGAATGATTGAATAAGATACCCATATCAGGGATATATGACTTTATTTATCCATGGAAGGATGCTTGTACCTTTTTAAAGGTGGAATTAAGGATAGAACATCGGTAACTTAAAACGAATCCTAGGGGAATGCATAAAGGTTGGCATTTCACCCTTGATAGGGATAGTATGAGTTTTGACAGTATGAATTGGAAAGCATTAAGGTAATAATAACCTTTAAGGATCAGTGGAGAAATTTTTCAGAAGTATATAGATAATGGTTCTAGTAATAGTGAATGGTATTTTGATATGCCCTGTATCTAGGGAATACAGGAGGAACGATTGAAGGATAACCTTAGAGGTTTTATATGGAAAAAGGTAATATTCGAAATTCTCAAGAATAAAAATGTTGATAAAGGAAATATGACGTAATTATATTGATGCCAAGTGAGGCACGTGTTAAACCACGAGAAGGTATGGATCGAACCAGTAATGGTCGAAATTGTTCAGGGCAATTAGGACTTAAGATAGAAGATGTTCTAAGTACGATCGAGAGTCAGTCGCGACAGTGATTAACCTCTAAAGACTGAGGCAATAACTTATGGAAAAATGGTGATTTTTTTTTTACTCATCAGATTTTAAGGAAAGCATTTTCACTCAAGCAGTGATCGGAAATAAGGTAGAAAATTTATTTGGAGGTGGTTAAAATGACATTGACTGTAAGGAAATTTTACTATCAGGAAAGGCCAAAGAGGTGGCCGACACTTTAAAGGTAAGAGGATAATTATAGGCGCTCGTGCGAGAGGAATACAGTGATGATGGTTAAAGCTTTGAAGGTTGTATTATGGTTTGGAAGATTGACATTCCTTCTGATGACTGTGCAATACCCGACCGTAATAGTAGTTGGTAAAGGTTTAATTCGCGTAATCGCCATAAACGGGCTATCTATCTTAGGAGGTCCTATCTTGAGATAAGCCAGGACCATGTTTAAAAAAAAAAAAAAAGACTAAACAAACCTTTGAGTTAAGTCTTCTATTGAAGGCATATGATTACGAATGGTATTAACCTGCTATCGTTGCTTTGATTGAAACTCTTCTGCACTTTTATCTGCTTCATGTCATGAAGGTACGTCAGAGTTTGGAGTGTTCTTCATGAATTGTGATTGGTGGTTATGTTAACTCCTTAGGAGAATTAGATACGAGATGTATGGACTCCGTATGGTTAGTTATTAAGATTTCATGGGAAATGAATGACTACAGTGGATCAGTGGTGGACCATAGTAAGGCAGCAATAATTCTGCGAGTAGTGAGCTGATTACAACCATGAGAGTTGTATTGGAATGGGTGTTGAGATTGAGTACCACTAATCGGGTCGTGGTAGTGTATAAGTTATCATTAATAGACTAATTAAGTAGAGTATCTACATAGTGAATTATTATTCTTTCTTATCAATAGAGAGTCGTATTATTATACGAGGAAGGTTGCGGTGCAAGCATAGAATTCAAGTAACGATGATGTCTAGAATGAGATCCCAGATTCGATTTTCGATGTCGAGGGAGTTTCAAAGGTAATTGTGTATAAGCTCGAGGAAGAGCATGGGTCCATAGAATGATGGACGGGATAGCGAAAATATTTAGGCACGTGAAATACGAGGCTATAATGCTCGATGCTGATATAAATACATATATGTTTTGTTCTTCTATGATAAACCTCTATAGTTCAGAGGTAGGTTCCAAGCCAGATATTTTGTGGCAGTATATTTTTTTTCATATATACAATTCTCTTCAGTTCGTTCTTTTCTCTTCTTTTCATTTCGTGTAAGCTGAGAAGAACAACCCTTCCAGAAGGGGAGGTATTGCCGAATGACTATCTATCTGTGTGATAGAAGCCGAGTAGGATACCGGCTATTGTTTAATTGCTTGTCAAGTACTAAAGGCTGGCCACCTTCTGTACTAACTATGCGATATAACAAGTGTTCATGATCATAGTGATCTCTCAACAAATTCCTTTACTTCTATTTGATTGATCAAATTTTGGAAAATAGAAACAACTGAAAAAGGAGGAATAAAGTGGTGGTAGTATGCGGAATGGGAACACATTCGTGATACTAAGGTTGACGTGGTTATTAAAAGGTTATAGAACGCTAACGAGCAAAAGTATAACCAGTATAATATTAGGAACGGAAGGTAGTAGCGATTACAAACTGGAAAAGAATGGGTATTGAGAAGCAAAAGTTCTAATGATAAAAGCTATAATGAGAGTCTGTGCAATAGACTTGAAAGAATTTGGAATGATCACTTAATTCGGATTGAGTTATCTTACGACAATAGATCATATGTCATTATCGAGATGTCGCCTTATGAGATTCTTGAGGGAAGATAATGTCGATCTCCCTTATGTTAGGATGAAGTTGTAGAGCGTAAGATGCTCGGACCCGCAGTAGTCCAAAGGACCAAGGATATGATAGATCTAATCAGAGGACGGCTGGTAGTAGCCCAAGATGGACATGATAAGTATGTTAATTTGACACGAAAGGATAAAGAGTATGAAATAGGGGGCCTAGTAATGTTATAGGTATCCCCTTGGAAACCCTTGAAAAAGGATTGATGAGGTTCGGAAAGAAAGGAAAGCTAAGTCTACAATTTGTTGGACCCTTGGATATATTAAGACGTTTGGGAAGTTAGCATATGAGCTAGCCCTAACCCCGAACATGTAGCAGGTCGTAACGTGTTTCATGTATCAATGTTAAGGAAGTGTAATTCAGATGCCAGATAAATAGAGGCATATGAGCGCATAGATATGCAACCCGACGTAACCTATATGGAGCAACCAGAAAGGGTTATAGATCGAAAAGGGACAAGTGCTTAGGAGAAGGGTTATCAAACTAGTCAGAGTTTGATGGCAGAACCACAATGTGGGAAAATTGACTTGAGAGTTAGAAAGTGCAATACTAAGAAAGTATCCCTATTCATTTCTATCTGATTCCGGGACGGAATCCTTTTAAGGAGGGGAGACTGTAATAACCCCAATTTTTGGAAAATTTTTGAAACCCTTATGAATAGTGTTTTTGCTGAATGAGAAAACTTTTCATGCCACACTATGTAGGGGTTCTGATATGGATATTCTGAGATTTTATTAGTACTTTATATGGGATATAAGTGTATGTAAAGATCGTCAGAATCCAAATCCGAACACTTTGATTTTTCCCGGAAATCCACTAGATACGGAGAGAATTGAGTATAAGGTAATAGGATAAAAAGGATTTAAATTAAAGGATTATAGGAGAGGATCATAAAAGGAATATAATATATTGAGAAAGGTTAAGGGAACCTAAGTAATAAGATCCCGGGTATGATCCCTCAAACGATAAACGAAAATGAAAGTTAAGCGAACCGTATAACAGATCAGCGGTCATTAGGCAAACAATTAGGAAGTTAAGCAAAGGGATTAGAGGAAGTGATGTCACCCAACCAATGAGAAGAGGACAAGGAAGGGAGGATGACATAGCAATGTGATGTAAGCATGACATAGGGAAGGAGGAGGTGTGGTTGGTTTATAACCACACAAATATAAGGTTATTAAGGTAATTAACCAAAAACAAAACAAAAAGCAACCAAGCTAAGCCAAACAAATCAAAAAACACAAAATCATTTCATTCTCATCATCTTGCTCTCGGCTTTTCATCTTTTTCAAGGGCAAGAATTTCAAAAATCAAGTTCCAAGCATTGTTAAATCACAAGGTAATTATCTAAGCTTCCTTGTACATAGATATGGTTATGCTATAAGTTTAAGCTCCTAATTCCTTCACAATCTCTTCCAATAAATCAAGGAAGAAGATGGTGAATAGTAACCTTCAAGAAATAACTTTAGTTTTCTTGAATTTTTATGAAAGATTAAGGTTATACAAGCAAGGATCAAGGTTCTTTTAGGCATTCAAAGCTCTTGGGTTGTGTTAGGAAGCTTCAAGGAGGTATAAACAACTTTCACCTTTAACTTATAGTTTGAACTTTGAGTTTTGATGAGTTCATGGATGGATTAATGTATATATAGAAATATCCATGTATGTATAGCAAGATCCATGTATGTTAGATAGTTTGGTTGGATTTGTGGTGATTTTGGATATGAATCTTGGTTAATGGTTAATGAATCTTAAGTTATGGTTAGTAGATCATGTTTGTGGTTGAATAAGTTGGAAAACCTTGAGATTATGGACTGACTTTGCCTTGATATAAGTTGTGTTTGAGGTATTGATGATGGTTGGGTGGTTTGTAGTGAATTGGTAAAGAATTGGAGTGGTATAAATATTGGTAAGTGTGTTAGGCAGTTGGTAAGACACTCGCGAAGGAATCGCTTTAAAACTCGTAAAGGTTAAATTATTAAAAATGGTGGAGCCGAGGGTACCCGAATGACTTAAGCGAATCAGTGAGCGCAAAACGAGCGTTAGAGTCTAAGTTAGTTAAAGTATAGATTTACAAGTGACTTTGGTTTAATTCCAACTTACTTGTTGCTTATAGGTTACCAGACTCGTCCCGAGCCATTCGTAACCCCCAGTCGTTCAGGCAAGTTTTCTACCCGTTATACTGTTGCTGTGATGTAAATATATGTATATGCATTATCTTGTGATATTGCATGATTGTTATTAGCAAATTTTGTGATATATTGGAGCATGCTAATATGGTATATATGCATGTCTGTTTCGTAATCTGGTTATCTATCTGTTGATTTCAATGCTTATAGTTGCATAATACCTATGCTAGAAATAAGCAAGTAGTTGCGTATACCCTTAGTATAGGGGATAAAAGGTGAACATATTTCTAAACCGGGAGTCGATGTTCCCGAGTATATTATATATATATATTTATTTATATGTATATATATGGATATAGTTTTTAAAACTATTAATCGAATAAGGTTTATTCGATAACTTTAACTTTATTTTATTTATCTGAATATTATTTGAATATTCATTCGAGGGCTTATGACTCTTTTATATTATTTATTGAATATTATTTGAATATTCATTCGAAGGCTTATGACTCAGTTTATATTATTTAATAAATATTATTTGAATATTCATTTGAGGATCTATGACTCCGATTATTTGCTGAAATATATTCTTTATTTTATTAAAGAATAAGGTGTTAATAATCACACATATTTTCGATTATTCAAATAAAGATAATACTTTCATATAAGTATATCTTTGGTTATTTAATACTCGTTTCAAGTATAAGTTTTAATACTTCTACTTCAATTATTTTTATAAAGATTATTCTTATGGGAATATTATTTAAATAATAATATTCAGTCATTTTCTAAATATTCTGGGGACTGATTTACTTCATTAAATCAGCTTTACTCCAAACACTCTATAAAGTGTTTTCGAGTCTTCAAAATGATTTTTAAAAGTTAGAGCGGATCCCAAAACTCAATTTTATATTTAAGATCTTCCTTTTTAAGGGGATTTAAATACTTGCTTAAAACCTGAGGGATCCGGCTCTGTGGTGTATTTTATATTCGCAACAAGGTTGCAGTTTTGGTAAATGAATTGATTACTTACCCAACGTTCGGGAAGTAAGTCCATCTATTGAGTCGGCATAAGCAACATGGGCTCAGTGGGCGTCCATGATAGTGTAAGTGGCTCAGTGGGAGTCCATCAAATGCATAAGTGGCTGAGTGGCAGTCCAGCATAAGGTCCTAATTATGACCAGGGTGATGACCAGTGGGGAATTCGTCCATCTACTAGTAGAAAAGGTTACTTATGGGTATCTTTGCCTGATCAGCAAGATATCTGGTTTATGCCAAAGGTTTTCTTTTCCTTCCAAATTCATTGGATATTGCAACTCTGTTCATACTTTACATAACAGAGGTTCCAGGAAATGTTTTAGAGATATATATATGTGGATATATATATATCGGAACTAAATAAAGTATCTCATAACTTTTTCATTCAATAATATTTCAAAGATTGAATCTATTCAAATCTTGTCTTGTAGTCTCATCTATGTGATGAACTTTTGAAACTGATTATAACTTGAACGGTGGTAGTTCAAGTAGTATTGGGAAAGATATAAGTATATTGGGCTATTTGGTAACCTCATCTTTTAAACTTATATTTAATTAATAATTGTCTTATGAATGACAAAGATTTTCAGAAAAAAACGTTGAGACAAGGTTAGATATATGAGATCACCTTGCAACGATATTTTTTTATACAGTTATACACTGGGACTTTGTGTATATTATGCATGGAAGAGGACTTCCAATATTTTGAAAAGTATATATGTATATATACTGAATATTTTGCGACTTCATCGCATTAAGATATCAAACTTGGTTCATTTCTTTTGACCAAGACTTTCATGAGTATTATGAGTAGGCTCATATACTATTAATCATTATACATATTATTTTGGTGGGCTTGCTGCTCACCCTTGCTTTATTTCTTCATCACACAACAACAGTTAGGAAAGATGGCCAGACTCCAGCAGACCCAGCGCAAGCGCGTGGGAAGCGTCCCGCGTCTTCCCATTGATGTTATAGCTGCTATAGCTGCAGAGGTAGATCTATTGTAGATCAGACCATCTACTTTTGAGAATCAATTATGTATAATTATAACTTGTGGCAGATAATGGCAATTAACTGTAAATTTATCAAGAAATCATTTTGGGTTGTAATAACTTTTAAATTGTGGATTCAAAGACTTGTACTTATTTAAATTTCATCTCTGAGACTATAACGGGTTGTGGTGTGTGTTAGTGTGGGGTCACAGCATAAGGTTAGTTGTTATTAATTAAGTGAAGTGATATTGTGGAAAGAAAGACCGTGACGACCCGGATCCCCGACCCCGGATCTGGGGGTGTTACAGTGAGAAAGGCCACATATCTCCTGATTGCAAGAAAGTGAAGAGTGACAAAGGCAAGGCACTGGTCACAAAGAAGAAAAGATGGACAGACACTTCAGATTCTGAAAGTGAGGAGAACTATGCCTTAATGGCAAATGCTGATAACAATTCTGATGCTGCTGAGTTAAAGGTACCTCAAACTACTTATGCCTTTCATACTGATGATATTAATGAGTTGAGAAGATATCTTAAAACCATGTTTATTAGTTATAGAGATCAAACTTTAACATGTGAACGATTAACTTCTGAAAATCTTGCTTGTAAAAAGAGGAATGATTATTTAGAAAAAGAGTTAGTCATGTTCCATCAAACTCAGAAAGATAGAGATGATGCGTTCTATGTTAGGGATGAAGTACTTAAAATGAATGAATCTCTAAAAACTGAGTTAGAAAAGGAAAGAGAGATTATCAGGACTTGGACTAACTCTGGCAGAACAACTCAGAATTTGTTAAGTAGTGGAAACTGGAAAGAGGGCTTAGGTTATGGAGATGATAAGAATGATAAAGAAACTGTATAAGTTAAGCCTATAGTTGTTAAACAAAAGCCAAAGGTAAAACCTGTTAAGTTTGTAGCTGTAAAGTCTGATACTGAAAAATCAGAAGTTAAAGAGGAATTAACTTCTGACAAACTAAAACAGGAAAAGCCAACTGAAGTTAACGTAGGCTTAATGACAAAGAAACAACTTAAGCATAAGCTGAAAGATGTTAAGAATGTAAACAAGGTAAAATCACCTAGGAAAAATAGGAATGGAAAGGAAGGTGTGAATAAAAACAATGATTATAAGCCTGTTCCTAATGCTCCTAGAAAAACATGTCATAACTGTGGAAGTTCTAACCATCTAGCTTCTTTTTGCAGGAAGAATAAGAACATAATCTCCTTACCTTCAAAGTCAGGAGTTAAGAGCCAGTCTGTTAGATATAGGCCACAAAATCCTTGTTTTCATTGTGGTAATATATGGCATTCCATTTATACTTGTAAGGAATATCATAGTTTGTACTATGATTATTATCAATTAAAACCTTCTTTAAAGAAAGTTAGCATTGTTCCTTCTAGTGTAAGTTCTGATGCAAAGTCTGATAGTGTAAATTCTGATAAGAAAAATGTTAAAATAAACTATGATGTAAAATCCGCTGCAAATGTTAACAAACTTAATAAGGCCAAAGGATCCAAGAAAGTCTGGGTCCTTAAAACTAATCATTAGTGGTCTTTGTGATTGCAGGGCAACAGGAAAAACATCCTAGTTCTGGACAGTGGATGTTCAGGACATATGACTGGAAATAAAGCCCTGCTATCAGACTTTGTGGAGAAAGCTGGCCCAGGTGTTTCTTATGGAGATGGCAACATGGGAAAAACTTTGGGATATGGCAATATCAATCTGGGGAATGTCATTATTGAAAAAGTTGCTCTGGTCTCAGGACTTAAACACAATCTGCTGAGTGTGAGTCAAATTTGTGACAGAGGTTATCATGTGGATTTCTTTGAAAAACACTGTGAAGTTGTAAGTAAATCTTTTATTTTCATTTTTTCTTCAACTATCTCTCTTTTCTTATTCTCTCTCACATCTACTGACGGTTTTCTTCACAGACATTTTCTCAAACACCTTACAGGCAACCTTATTTCTCACTTATTTCTCATGGCACCTAAGGATTTAATTGTTGATGGAGCCAAGTTTGTACCTAATAACTATGCTGCAATCTTGAACAAGGCTGAAGCTCCATCTGATTTGCACTTTGTGCAAGATATTTTAGCAAATAGTGAGATTGGGTATGCTTTGACCCAACCTCAAACAATTTCAAGCCAATAAGTTTTAACGTTCTGGAGGACTGGGCATTTTGATGATGGTGGTGCTACTGGTACTCCGAGCATCGTTTTTGAAGTGAATGATGTTGAGCATGTGGTTACTCCAGGAACAGTTCGTAAAGCTCTTCACTTACCAGAGGGCTGTACTTTTTCAACAGTGGAGGACCCTGTTCTACAGCAGCTCATGGCCAATTTGGGTTATGAGAAAACTTTGGGCAAGCTTGGACAGTTGAAAAGGGCAAATATTAGGAAGGAATGGAGTTTTTTCTTCGATTGTATCACTAAGGCATTCACAAATAAGTGCTCCAACTTTGATGCCATTCCAATTATGAGTCAGCAAATCGGGTATGCTCTTATTCATCAAACTCACTTTGATTTTGCAAGAGCTGTGCTAGGTTTCATAGGGGATATGATGACAGAAGATAGGAATGTAGTGTACTTTGCTAGATTTTGTCACCTTATATATAATTTTTGTTGTGCTGATGAACCCCAACCTACCACTAATTTAATTCCACCCTTTAAGCTTGCAAAAAGGGCTTTTAATGACTTGTTAAATGCTGACATCAAGAAGCAAGTGGTTAGACCCTTACAGATACCTCAGTCTATAAAACAGATCCTTGTAAATGCTGATCCTCAAACCTATGCATCTGTTTACCCTGATGTTCAACCCACCAGCACATCTCAGCCA
The DNA here is from genome assembly GCF_009905375.1 of Apium graveolens. Taxonomy (NCBI): domain Eukaryota; kingdom Viridiplantae; phylum Streptophyta; class Magnoliopsida; order Apiales; family Apiaceae; genus Apium; species Apium graveolens. The sequence continues at coordinate 45,436,218 of NC_133652.1, read as the reverse complement.
CCACAACAATCATCAGAACATACCACTTCTCAACCTCAACCTCCTCAACCCTCCATCAGTCCGTATTTCAAACCATCACAGACATCAGCACATCTTGTGAGGCCTTCATCTTCCAAACCTAAGAGGACAAAGACTGTACCTCAGACACAACAGAAGAGAAGGAGGATTGTTCTGAAAGATGAGTCTGACAGTGAGGAACAGGTTCCAGTGACAGAATCTATTTTTGCTATAGAAGCTGAGAAGGTCTCTTCTCAGAAGGATGCTGGAATTGGGAGTTCTTAGCTTCTCAAAAGGCTTAGAAGGATGTATTCTGATGTAACTCCCAAGGTATCTCCACCTTCAAAGAGACAAAAGAAACAGAGAGCTCACAGGGACATGGATAAGTCAGTTTCAGAGGATGAGGAAGCAGCAGCTAAGGAAGGAGATCAGGAATCTCTGATCTCAAAGGAGCCATAATTTGTTGAAGCTACTGCATTTCCACCTCCATTGTCACCTACTCATGAAACTGCTCAAGCTCACGTATCTACACCACCTATGTCTCCTGTAAATGATTCAGTACATACTGATGACCCAGGCACAAGTGCTGAGATTGATATTCACAACCTGGTTGTGCCTGTAGTTCTGTACTTAGAAGCTCCATCAGCTCCAATCATTCCACCAACAACACCAATTCCTGATGCTGATATTAATCCAGAATTGCCTACAACACCTTCTCTGCATCTAGATACTGAAGATCAGATTTTAGGTGAGCATCAGAATATGGCTGTTGATCAGAACTTGGAAGCAGATCAGCACTTAGAGGATGATGTTGAAGCCTCAATACCCTCTCACACTATTATTTTATCAGAGGATGTTGCAGATGCTGTTCTATGAGTTCTAATGCTGATAAAGATGAAGTTACTGGTAATGTTGCTACAAATGTTGATGCTGATGCAGCGGGTCCATCTGGACATGCTCCTCAACAAGCTCCTTCAAAAGCTTATTTAATCAAAAAGTTTGTTAAGGAAGCACCAGTACCTTGGAGTGAAACTCCTAGAGGAAATGAGTGGACTAAGGAATGGAATGATGTTACTTTTGTTCCTACTGAAATAATTCTTGCTGAGCACCTGGCTAAGGCTGATGAAATGCTGATAAATGATGATTTCAAGGCACAGCTGAGAGTTACTGCTTTGAGTACTAGGCATCTTCAAGGTCAACACTCAGCAACTCATGCCAAGGTGGACAGAATTCAGGATTTAATTACTCAGCAAGATATGAATGCAAAGTTGGAAAAGAACAGATTCTTCAAGCCTAACTTTGATCGAATTGGGAATATTGAAAAGATTCAAGAGAAGCAACAAGCTCAAATTTATGAAATTCTACAGAATCAAGCTTCTCAGCAATCTCAACTTAATGAAATCCAATCCTCAGTGGAATTACTTGTCTCTCTTCTTGTACCTGCTGATGCCAAAACGGGGGAGAAAGTGATTAAGTCCAAATGCAAGCCTATCAGGTCACTGAAGGGAAAGGATGATGAAAAAGATGACCAGGGAAACTCTGGAATGGGTGGAGGTCATGGTCAAGGTAGAGGTTTTTCATCAAGTAGAACTGGAACTACAAGTCATAGAATAAGTTCTGATACTGGGAGAAGAATAACTTCTGATGTTGGTAAAAGGATAAGTTCTGATGAACTTTTAGATCTTGATGAAGAAATGTCGAGGCAGTTATTTCTGAAAGAAAATCCAGGAATGGATCTTGAGAGTCTAAAGGAAGAAGAAGTTAGACTTAAGTTAGAAACAGTCAGCTCCAAATCTGAAGCTTCTGTTGTTGAAAAGAAACTTCCTAAGGCTAAAGGCATTGTGATGAACGAAAGGACAAATCCTGAGGCAATCAAGGCCAAATCACAAATGGAGATAGATCCAAGGTCTAAGGGCAAAGAAAAAGTTGGTGAACCTGTAAAGATTTATGTGCCTGCTATGGATGAAGAAATATCTGTTGAAGATGCTAATCTTACTCTGGTTTCAAAGAAAATTTCTCAAACAACCTCTGATATGGCTCAAGTTGTTCAGAGTCAAGATATAGTAAGTTCTGATATGACTATGAAGCAAACAACCTCTGACATAGCTCAAGTTAGCTTGATATCAGAAGATGAATTGAAAGGTAAATTAACCTCTGACATTGCTCATGTTAAACCCATTACAAGTCTCCTACCAGGATTCACCAAAGTCAAGCAGACTCAACCTATGAAGACTGCAACAAGTGGTTTTGAAGCAAGAGTTGTTACAAGAAAGGAAGCAAAAGACAAATCTGGGTTGGGTAGTTTAAGAGAGAAAATAGTAAGCAACACTACCGATGATCCAACTTCCTTGTGTGAACCAGGTATTGGAGCAACTCCTGAAAGATTGAACCTATTGGAATCTGTACAAATGGTTTACCAAACATTCTTGAAAGAATATGTCATGTTATATTTTATGACAAATGGAAGGGTATACCATATTAGGCAGAGAGATATACCACTGAAGTATTATGAGGAACTAGAACATGTATTATTCTTACTTCAAGTGAAGAACAGATTTACAGATAGTGCTATAAATTATTTGAAGTCTCAAATTCAAAGGCAGAAGAAGCTCTACCATGTAAAGTCTGATAGCTCATATTGTCCTAAGTACAAAGATCACAAGGGTGATATTGTCGAGATGAAGCCTAATACTGCAGAGATCAAAACTTATCTTGGTATTAAGGGACTTGAGTTCAATCTAGAGTCTGACAAAGCATATGTCATCAGACTAGATCAGGAGATAAGGAAAGCGAAGATAAATGATCTCAGAGCAGCTATTTTTCAAACTGGTGAAGATACTGCAGAGCTTAAAGATGCTAAAAGGAGGATGATTGATGAACTCAGATATGCTGAGAGATGTTTGTTAAAGAACTATCTCAGAACAACTCCTGACATCAGAGAGATCAGTAATTGAAGCCAAGTCAAGATCTACAACTGCTCGAATTCTGATGTATATACAGACTAAAGTTGTTATCAGAAGATAAAGTTGGTAAAGCTTTAAGGACTGTAAGTTGTAGTTATCTAGTCAATTTCTCATGCATTTGTACTTAATGTTTTTGACATCATCAAATATCTGTTGAAATTGTATATTATGCTAATTTACAAGTTGGGGGAGATTGTTAGATATATTTGATAATGTCATATCTAATGTATTTCATGTTTAGTTTTCAGATCTTAACTGACAGGAAATATCAGTACTTACTGAAATCAGCACTTACTGGAAGTCAGAACTTAAGGATATCAGTACTTAAATTATCAGGAGATAATTATCAGAAGATGGATATTAGAACTTAAGTGCGGGAGGATGAACAGTTAAGGAAAGGCTAATTGAAAGGAAAGAAGATCAAGACTAAATAAAGAAGAGATATGCATTGAGAAGAATTCTATGAAAAATAGAATAATTGGAAGAAAAGATATCTGATTGATATATTTTAGGAAGCAGAATTATATTCCATATCAATTAGAACTTATCTTGTAACTGTGTAGTATATAAACACAGACATAGGGTTTACACTATGTGTGTTATCATTATCGAGAATAATATTCATTGTAACCCTAGCAGCTCTCGTGATAATTTGTTCATCACTGAGAGAGAACAGTTCCATATTGTAACAGAGTTTATTGTGTAAAATAAAATCTGTTTTATGTTACTCGAGTTCTTTAATTCGATTTGATTGTGTTAAACACTGTATTCAACCCCCTTCTATAGTGTTTGTGACCTAACAGTCCTCATTTCCTAACCCCGAGATTGAGGGCGTCACAACTTCGGTAACAGTGAATGGCCCGGACCATCTAGATTTGAGTTTTCCAGGAAATAGTCGAAGCCTCGAATTAAATAACAGAACTTTGTCACCAACTTGGAAATCACGTTGTTGGATTATCTTGTCATGTATTCTTTTCGTTCGTTCATTGTACAGCCGAGAATTGTCATAAGCATCAAAATGAAGCTCATCAAATTCATTCAACTGGAGCAGTCTTGCTTGACCTGCAACCTTTAAATCCATGTTAAGCTCTTTTATAGCCCAAAAAGCACGATGTTCGAGTTCAACTGGCAAGTGACAAGCCTTTCCATAGACAAGTCGATATGGAGTAGTGCCAATAGGGGTCTTATAAGCTGTCCTGTAAGCCCACAAAGCATCATCTAACTTCAAATACCAATCTTTTCGAGACTTTGTAACCACCTTCTCTAGGATGCTTTTGATTTGACGATTTGAAACCTCAACCTGTCCACTTGTCTGAGGATGATAAGCTAGACCAATCTTGTGAGCAACGCCATACCTTTTCAACAATGTTTCAATTGTCGATGACGAAAGTGAGAACCACCATCACTAATCACAATCCTTGGAACTCCAAAGTGGGGAAAGATAATATTTTTAAAGAGCTTCATCACAACCTTAGAATCATTGGTTGTCGATCCAATAGCTTCAACCCACTTCGATACATAGTCAACAGCAACCAAGATGTACTTCATCCCACAAGAAGTTGGGAAAGGTCCCATGAAATCAATACCCCATACATAAAAAATTTCAACTTCTAGAATCCCGGTTTGTGGCATCTCATGGCGTTTAGAAATATTACCCGTTCTTTGGCATGCATCACAAGCTAGAAAGAAAGCACGAGCATCCTTAATTAAAGAATGCCAAAAGAAACCAGATTGGAGTACCTTAGCAGCGGTCTTAGATGGACCATGGTGTCCTCCACATGCTAGAGAATGACAATGCCGAAGAATGTCATTTACTTCAAACTCGGGAACACATTTACGAAAGATACCATCAGCGCACTTTCGATACAAGAAAGGGTCATCCCAAAAATATTGTTTAGCATCATGATAGAACCGTTTTCGCTGTTGATAGGTCAATTCTGGAGGGTGAGATCCACTAACACAAATATTTGCAAAGTCTGCATACCAAGGAGTTTGAGTAGCAATTTCAAATAAGTGATCATCTGGAAAAGAATCGTCAATATGAGTGTCTGATACGATATCCGATTTGAAACGCAACCGTGAGAGATGATCTGCAACCACGTTCTCAGCACCTTTCTTGTCCTTAATTTCTAAGTCAAATTCTTGGAGTAACAAAATCCATCGAATAAGCCTCGGTTTTGCTTCCTTCTTGGCCAACAAATATTTAAGTGCATAATGATCTGTGTGAACGATGACTTTTGAACCAATGAGATATGTTCGAAACTTGTCAAGAGCATAGACAACAGCTAGGAGCTCCTTCTCTGTAGTAGCATAGTTCACCTGAGCTTCATCCAAGGTTTTACTTGCATAGTAGATTGCGTGCAATACCTTGTCTTTCCTCTGACTGAGAACTGCTCCAACATCATAATCACTTGCATCACACATGATTTCGAATGGAAGATTCCAATCTGGAGGTTGTATGATCGGTGCACTTATCAAAGCTTCCTTAATCCTGTAAAAGGACTCCAAACAAGCATCAGTAAAGACAAAAGTGGCATCCTTAAGCAACAATTAAGTGAGGGGTTTTGCAATTTTTGAAAAATCTTTGGTAAAACGATGATAAAACCCCGCATGACCTAAAAAACTCCTAACTCCCTTGATATTAACAGGAGGAGGGAGTTTCTCAATCACCTCAAATTTTGCTTTATCAACTTGGATTCCACGTTCAGAAATAAGATGACCAAGTACCACTCCTTCATTGACTATGAAGTGGCACTTTTCCCAATTCAAAACCAAATTAACCTCTTCACAACGTTTAAGCACTTAAGAGAGATTATGCAGACGTACATCAAAATTGAAACCATAAACACTGAAATTGTTCATAAATACTTCCATAATAGACTCAATGAAATCAGAAAATATGGCTGTCATGCAACGCTGAAAAGTAGCAGGAGCATTACACAATCCAAAAGGCACTCTTCAATATGCAAAGGTACCATATGGACATGTGAATGTAGTCTTTTCCTGGTCATCAGGGTGTGTAGGGATCTAAAAGAACCCTGAGTACCCATCCAAATAACAAAAGAATTTATGTTTTGCAAGTCTTTCTAACATTTGATCAAGGAATGGAAGATGGTAGTGATCTTTTTTAGTGGCAGTGTTTAATCTACGATAATCAATACACATCCGCCAATCAGTAACAACTCTAGTGGGAATTAATTCATCTTTATCATTTTTAACCACTGTGTTTCCTCCTTTTTTAGGAACTACTTGAACCGGGCTTACCCATTTTGAGTCCGAAATTGGGTAAATGATGCCCGCATCAAGTAATTTTAAGACTTCCTTTTTAACAAACTCTTGCATGTTAGGGTTCAAGCGGCGTTGTCCCTGTATGCAAGGCTTATGATCTTCATCTAGATGAATCCTGTGCATGCAAAGTCTGGGCTAATCCCTGTAAGATCATAAATAGTATACCTAATTGCTTTTCTATGCATACGCAACACAGTAAGAAGTTTAGAGATTTGACCATCATCAAGATTAGAACTAACAATCACAGGAAAAGACTCATTATCATCAAGATATACATACTTGAGATTAGATGGCAAAGGCTTTAAATCTAATTTCTTTACCTGAGGTTTATCACAAAAAGTAATAGTATTTGTTACCTCACAGCCTCGGCTTGGATCAGTCTAACCATCCAACTCAAGAATCAACGAGTCAACGTCAGAATGTCCTTCCCCTTCAGAAGCTTCAAGCATAAGAACTGCTTCCAACACATCATTCAAAAAAATTTGTGGTAGCTCATCATGAACAATTTCATCAATGACATCAATCATGCAACAAGTATTCTCAAGCAAAGGGGACTTAAGAGCAGAGGTTAGAGTAAAAGTAATTTTATCATCACCAACACTCAAAGTTAGAGTCCCATTTTTAACATCAATAACAGCACCTACAGTACAGAGGAATGGTATCCCCAAAATAATGGGAATTTGGTTATCCTCTTCCATATCCAACACTACAAAGTCTACAGGGATATAAAATTTTCCAACCCTGACAGGCACATCCTCTAAAATACCCAAAGGATATTTTATTGAACAGTCCGCCATTTGCAGTGTCATTTGTATGCATTTCAACTCTCCCATATTTAATTTTTGAAAAATCGAGAGAGGCATGACAGAGACGCTATCGCCTAAGTCACATAAAGCTTTGTCAATAAATAATGCACCTAAATGACAAGGAATTGAAAAACTTCCAGGATCTTTAAGTTTAGGTGGAGACTTATTTTGTAAAACAGCACTGTACTCTTCAGTAAAAGCTACCGTCTCCACCTCACCAAAAGATCATTTCTTTGTCAAATTATCCTTTAAAAACTTTGCATATGATGGAACTTGAGAAATTAAATCAGTGAAAGGAACAGTTACCTCAAGATTTTTGACAAGTGTCATGAACTTACCAAATTGTTGATCTACCTTAGTTCTGTTCATCCTGCTAGGGAATGGCAACTTAGGCACAAACGGTGGAGGAGCATTTACAATCTTCTCGTTATCAGCTTTCTTGCTTCCTTCAGTTCCACTCTTTTCTGTCTGATCAACATCATCCACATTGTCATCTTTACTAATTTCCTTTTCTTGCTCAACAGACACATCAACAGTAGGCATTGAAGGACCATCATAGGTAAGACCACTCCTAAGAGCAATGACATTCACATTCTCTTTTGGATTTGTTGGTTGTGATGGTAAAGAGCCAGGTTGCCTTGTTGTTGAAGAACTAGCTAATTGTGCAATCTGAGTTTCTATCATCTTGTTATGAACTTTCATATCTTTAATCTCTTGCATCAGTAATTTCAGCATCTCATTTGTCTGATCAGGCTGTGTAGCTTGACTAGCTTGAGGAGCGTAATTTTGAGGAGGCTTCTGAAATCCAGGAGGATTCATAGGTCCTTGAAAAGGCTTATACTGTTGTTGTTAAAAACTCTAATAAGATTGCTGATACTGTTGCTGCTGATTAGTCATAGGAAGATTTTGAGCATTATTGTTCCTATATGAGAAATTCAGATGATCTCCCCGGCAGCGGCGCCAAAAACTTGATGTGTAAAATTATATCTAACCGAAAGCGCACGGTTTCTATTGCTAGTACAAAGTGGCAAGTGCAGGTCGTATCCATTAGGAGACTAAGTTTTAAGAATTTCAATTTAACTGTTACCAATTATTTCCGAGAGAAGAACGAATGTTGAAGGTTTTTAACTAGCTTACTAATGCAAATTAAATGTGTTTTTAAATCAATTAACTAAAGGTCGTGGGCAATGCAGGTTCACCATGTTTGCACCAAGCTAATCATAAAAGTATAGAAATCCAGTGGGTCAAGTAATTAAAGTAAAAGTTAATCTTTCCCAAGCAATAACACTTTCAGAAATCCAGTGATGCTCCTGCTCTCACTTTCAATTCCGCTATCGTATGTGTGCCTCTAGTGAGTAAAATGTCCCGATCTATTACCCCTAATGCATACAGATAATCTATGATATTAGCCAATTACACAGATTAAGTATTAAAACATATTGACTAGAATTACTTTTTACCCATTAAACTACTAATCAAATTAAAGCATATTCATGGTACAAACATGGCTTCCCTTTGCGCCCTAGAATTAAACTACTCACTCATGTTAGATGTAAAAACAATAAAAACAATGATGAACACCATGTAAAACAGATACTAATAAAAACAAGAGAATAAAGAATACCTTGAACTTTATACTAATGGAGAATAATGAATCCAAGCTAAAACAAGTGTATCCAATGAAAGAGATGAAGAAAAACCCTAGTTCTCTATAATAGTACGTACGTAAGTATCTATGTTATTAGCTAATAATAAAATCTGAAGTCTAGTCTAATAATAAAATTATTTTATTATTCTAATAAAATTACAAGTGAGAGTTCTAGACCGAGTAGGATTCTGTAATTAAAATTCGTAGCTTCCTGTTCACTGCAGTTTCTGGGCTGCTCCGGTTGGATTCTCCTTACTGGACCATCTCCGAATTAAAGAGAATTTCGTGGGCGGCTTCACGTGGACCGTAAGATCGTCAAAATCGGACTTCTGGATCTCTAGATATGGCCCAAACAATATTTGCAGCACGAGTAGTCCAATATTATGAATTTTCTTCTATTTTCACTCCAAAATAGGACTTTTTGCTCCAAATCCTTCCAAGTCTAGAATTTCCTTGTAACCTACAATAAAACATCAAAACCTATTAAATAAATATCCAAATCAGTGCAAAATAGAATTAATATGAGAATAAAATCATATAAAATATATATAAAAATATATTATATCAAATTCAAGTAACTATCTTTAAAGTTAAATAAAATATTCATTTAGCACACTTACATATTATGTGTATGATAAAAAGAACATGTGACAATATGGTGTAGTGGTACGAGTTTGTATATGTGAATGAAATATCTCGAGTTCGATTCCCACATGAAATATCTCGAGTTCGATTTTCATAAACCACATCTTTTATATAAATATTAAAAACAGGGGTAGTTTAGTCTTTTCAATCAGACTTTTTAATCTCAGGAATATTATCACCATGTTCTTCTATTATATATAGAAGAGATTAAGCATGGAGTACAACTATTTGAGAAGAGCAAAGCATTAGGGCCGGTCCTCAGGATTTTAAGGCCCGTTGCAAAAATATTCAAAGGGTCCTTCTACCAAAAATTATTTAAATCATTAAAAATTGATTTTAAGATTAATCAAGTATTTAGCAGTTAGAATACAATCAACCCAAAACTTAGGTGGCAAATAAGCATGATATAATTGCCCTAGAGGTATCCAACAAGTGTCTATGCTTCCTTTCAATCCTGTCATTCTGTTGAGGATTACCAGTAATACTTTTATGATGAACTATGCCTTTTGATGAAAAAAGAATGGCACAACTAGATTGAATAATCTAAGTACCATTATCAGACTTGATAAATTTTACAGCACGATTGAAATGATTATTTATGTGATTTTAAAAACCTTGAACAATACTAAACACATGATCATTAGTATGTAATAATTGTGTCCATGTAACTCGTGTAAAATCATCTAAAATGGTAAGAAAATATCTACCACCAGAAATATTAGGGGTATGATAAGGCCCCTTTAAATCAATATCGGTTTTTCTATTATGTACCCATGATCACATGATAAACGCGAAAATTTAGAAGTTTAGGTCATTTTGATTGGTGAAATTATTGTGAATGCAGGTTCCACCACTATAATAAGAAAGAAACCAATCAAAATGCATTAAACTTCTAACTCTATGTGCTTATCATGTGCTCATGGGCACATAATAGAAAATTCGAATCAATATATAACAAATGAAAAGGAGAAGGGGCTCTAGAAATAGATTTTGGATAAAAAGATTATTAATATTTAGCAAGAATACATGATTCATAAAATAAATCATGAATTTTGGAACAAGATACAGAATCAGGCAAATGTTTAAGTTTTCCTAAAGAAGCATGTTTCAATCTAGCATGAATTACATCCAAACTACTAGAAACAACATGAGAATTCAAAAAACTGTAAAAGGACAAATTACAGGAAGAAATAGAAGAACAAGTAATCTTATAAAGGCCATTTGTTTTGAATCGAGTAGCTTGGTTAGAATCAGTCAAAAGGTCCTGAAAAGTACAACAATCTTTATCAAATTTAGCAAGTAAATTGTTATTATCCAATAACTTGCCAACTGATAATAGATAATGTTTAAATTCTAGCACATATAGAACATTAAGCAAATTGATATTAGAGGTCAAGAAAATAGTGTCAGTGATTGAGAAGAACCATTAGGTAAAGAGATTTGAATTGGAGTAGATAATTTTGTCATATGACAAACCATATGATCACTAACCCCTGTATCTACTATCCAATAAGGAGAATCAACTGTAGACATAGTATTAAAAGATGAAGTAATGCCTGCAAAGTTGTAAGAAGCATCAGTTTCAGAGAGACCAAGATTATGTTGCATTTAATACTACTTTATAAACTGCAGTATCCATTTGATTATCTATATGCGAAAAATTCTGTGCCAGAAGAAGAAGTACCAATATCTAAAGGACTAGAGCCAAGCAATCCAGAAACATCGGTAACCTGTGCTGCAAATTTATTTCCAGAAAATTCAGTAGATGTAGAAACAGTGTTCTTTTTGCCTTTGAGATCATACCAATCTGGAACCCCAACCAATTTAAAACACTGATCAACAGAGTGTCCCTTCCTCTTATAATGATCACAAAACAGATCCATTTTGTTCTTCTTAAAATATTTCTTAGGTGCCAAGTTTCTTGAAACAGATGGATAGGCATAATTCTTGTTACTATAAAGAGCACTAACATCTGATGGTTTATTCAACGGCAGATTAGGATGCTTCTGTTTCTCAATTTGTTGAAGGATATTATAAGCTTTCAACACAATAGGCAAAGGTTCCATGCTTAAGAGATTTGTCCTCACATTTTTAAAATTCTTATTTAGACCACAAATAAATGGAACAGATTTCTTAGTCTCTGCAGTTTCAACATATTTAATAATCATTTTACAACTGTACTTAGTAAGAGCTCCACAACTACAATCAAATTGTCTTTCAAGAACATATGTTTATTCCAAACAATCTTGAGTTTTCAGCAATAGACATATTTTGTTATTCAATCCTACTAAGACTCGTAAGAAGCTCATACAAAAAAGGAGCATTAGATTTACCAAAACGACCAGACACGTCAATTCATAACTCTCCAGCAGATCCATAAAACATAAAGCTATCAGTAATTACAGGTTCCATAGAAAAAGTAAGCCAATAAAGTACCATGTAATCATTACGAGTCCATTTGTTGAAATTTGTTGATGTAGAATCTAGTACAAATAGAGTTTCATCGATAAATCCAAACTTATTATTCGCGCCTAACTCCATCTTCAAACCACGACTCCAATTGATAAAATTATCATTATTAAGCAACATATTGCCCAACTGTTGTCTTGGATTATCACCAGAAGAAGAAAATAAGGGTCTTTGTAGTTGATTGCATCATTTTGAAGGTCGTTGTTTGTCGATTGAGTCTCCATCATTGCAATCGAGAACAAATTTCACTAGAAACACATATTTCAATCAATAAATAGAGATATAGAATCAATCGAGATGATCGATTAAGATTTCAATCAAGAAATAGAGATATAGAATCAATCGAGATGATCGATTAAGAAGAAATGCAATCACAGTTGTACAATTAGAATCAATTGTCGTTGTAAAATAAAAAACTAGGGTTCTACCAAAATAATTTGGGGATTTGGAAGATTCAGCACTAAAAATAATGAATCGCTATAAAAAACTTCACTATGAAACTCTGATACCATAAAGGATCCTAATCTGGAGCCATGAATTTAGAGCAAGAAGAAGAAGATTGCTTAAAAATTATATGTGTATGTATTGTATAGAATGAAAGAAAATGTAAAATAAAGATGTTACACAACTGTACATATGTGGTCTATATACAGAACACATTAGTTAAGTAACTTTTACGCCTAAACTACTATTAATATAATGAATATTTAAAATGACTATATATAGCTTAATAAAAATGCATGCTACAATCAAATGAAAACAAGTCCGTTTGATGTGTTTCTAGTGGAGCCCACGAATCAGAGAGTGCATTTGATTTAGTTGAGATGATCAAACAAATAGCTGTCATGTTAATTCAAATAAAGGTTTTGATTTCCAAGTCCTCATTCTACTGCTTGAATGAATATTGTTGAGTAGTAACATGTAACAACCAAGTGTGCACATGCCTTACAACATTCCTTGTTCGGATGATCAAATTGAAGAAATGAAGTTAATTTATAAATCAATTTATTCATTGTCGAGGAGTAAACTAATTTTACAAAATCAAGTACAGTATTATTCATGGCGGGACCCGCATTTTTAATTCTCTCAATCACTTGGTCGATTTCTAAAGTAATGAGAAATACCTTATCGATTTGTAGTCCCCTTGAATTTATATTGTCGAGCCTTGGGAATTGCTATTGGACAAAAGACCGACAACTACAATTCAAATTGTATGGACTACAATGTGCCACATGTCTCTATCTTTCTAATCAAGTCGATTCTACTATATATCCAGCGGATTAAAGATTTGAGAGAAGTCTTCTCCAACAATTAAAAAGTAAAGAAACTCTGTAGAATTTATTTTTCAAGTTTCTTTGATTCGATTTGTTAATTTTATAAGGGGAAGTACTGCTCAAATCTTTTCACACCATTTAAGTCTTACAATATTGATTGCACTCATTAGATCAAACTTTAAAAGTTGTATAGAATATCATTGATAGTTTTATTTTGTTAGAGTGATAGTGAGCATATAATACATATCTTGTATTCAGTGTTGTAAGCAAACCTTCGGTATTTATACTTTGAATAAAAGCATATTTACCTCGAGTTGTGTGTGTTTGTCCGTTTAATTTATATTCTACTGCTTTAAACGACTAAAAACGATAAACATATATTCACCCCTCTCTGTATGTCTATTATGGACCTAACACCAGCTGATTTGTACATGGGAAAGTTAAAAACGAAAATAAATAAAAAATAAATGTATATTGACCAAAATATAGCCATTAACATATTTGAATAAACATATATGCATATAAATATATTTAGATATTGGATTAGGGTTCATAATCCGATTTGTTGATATGGTGTAATACAAATCCGACATTCAAATTCGCGTTTATAAACAAATGGTGCTTTCAAAGCCATCCTCGAGCTCATTGTGCTACCAATTTTTCTTGATTTCATCTTATTCGACTTGTTAATTTTTTTTCCAAATTTTGTATGAACCAATAAATGTAGTTTTGGTATATATATATGTATTCAAATATGGTAACGACTATATTCTAGTCAATATATATTTTATTTATTATTTATTTTCATTTTTGGACCGCCACCTCGTGTACAAATCAGCCGGTACATGTCAAAAGTGATGGGAACGTCGACACGATTCTGATATCTGTCAGAATCTATTTAACAGAAGGACTCAATCCAAATTATTGAAAACGTTAAAGGACTCTGGTTGTGAATTTATTTAGGGACCTATTGAATAAAATCGGAATATTTTAGAAACATATCAATTTATTGTTTCATTTTAAAAACTGAAATTAATAAAAAACAAATAATTAGAATTAGTTGAAAAAAATTATGTCAAGTTTGTAAGTTGTAAATTCTAATTTTTTTTTAAGAATAGTTAAATAGGCAGGCAAACAGGCCCTTTGATTTGAGTCATTTGAAAATCTCATTTCAAGAGGTTGGGGGTGACTGGCAAGTCCCTGAAAATGGCGGTTACGGCAACAAATACACTCAAGGCGATGATCCTTGTTTTATTATTTCTCACCTTACGCCAATCTGTATTAGCTGCTCATAACACATGTTCTCATCGCCCGTTGGTCTGTGAATTCGAACAAGCTAAGCTCAGAATCTCTCAATTAGGTAATTCTCACTCTCTCTCTCACACACACACACACACGCTGCATCTCTCTCTCATTCACACATGCTGCATCTCTCTCTCATTCACACATGCTGCATCTCTCTCTCTCTCTCTCTCTCTCACGCACACATATACTGCATTTATCCGAATTATTGTTTATTGCTTATTGTTATGCCAATTTATTGGATAAATATATGGTTTGGCGTTTGCCATCACAATCTGACTTATGCGTACTAGTTGGTAACAGGTGCCCGATATTAAAAATAATATTAAATTTTTATTAGCATAAAATTGAACCTCATAATCCCTGCGAAATATAGATCGAAAAATAATAAATAAATGCAGTTAAATTATGTATTTGAAAGAAATCGAAGTCAAGTTTAATTATGAAATTCTACCTTATAGTTTTTTTACTAATCTGACTTATAAATGTAGTTATATTTCTATTTATGCACCTAATTATGTTACTTGTTATATAAATCTAACATGTTAGCTTTTACTAATATGATTATTTAAAAGTAAATTGACGCTTGGATGAACACTAACAAATAAAAATTAAAGTGAAACAAAGTATATAGAGAATAGAAGTCAATTCGTGTTAGTTGAGATTTAATTATATAAAATTTAAAAATAGTTGTATAATTTTTCTATTGAGTACCAAGATTTGATACTTTTGTGTTCTAATAGAATATGGTTTCGCTTATTTGTATAGATATTTGATAATTGATATCCCGTGCGAAGCAGATTAAAAATATAGAATTAGTATATTAGTAGTGCGAAACACGGATCGAAATTAATATATTAATATGAAATATTAAATTGGTACTTGTAAAGAATAATTATGTAGTTAAAAGAAATTCAGATATGAAATTTCTCAATATAATTCTTGTTATGCATTGTTTTACTTGTTATAAAAATCTAACATATTAGTTTTATTTTTTTGAAACGAATTGTATAATTATCTTATGAACCAAATATCTGTTATTTTTTATAATTTAATATTAATTAATATTATTTGATAATTATCTTATAATTAGCTTTTTCAATATAGCTTATTTAATAGTATTACTTAATTATTGATAAAAAAATATTTTTCGAATTAAAAGTAAATAGACGCTTGGATGAAGACTAACTAATAGAAAATAAAGTTTAGAGAGAATAAAGTCAATTAGTGTTGGATGAGTACAAAAATTTGGTACTTTGATACTTCGGTACTTTTGTGCTGTAATAAAATATGGTTTCACTTATTAATATAAAGTATAGATTTTAATTACATTATGAACCAAATATTTGTTATTTTAGATAATTTAATTTTAATTATTATTATTTGATAATTATCTTATAATTAGCTTTTTCAATGTAGCTTATTTAATATTATTTAATTATTGATAAAAATATTTTTCAAATTAAAAGTAAATATACGATTGGAACACTAACACTAATTAATAAAATAAAGTTTAGATAGAATAGATGTCAATTCTAATAAAAAAACAAAGTTGAGATAAAATAGAAATCAATTTGTGTTAGGCTAGTACCAAAATTTGGTATTTAAATTTTGGTACTTCGGTAGTTTTGTGCGCCAATAAAACATGATTTCGCTTATTAATAAAGAGTATAGATATGCAATTAGGTAATTGATTTTGACTAATTGGTCTAGGTAATGATGAACAAATTTATTTCTGTTATTTTTGTTTAATTGTATCTTGAATTGGTGAGTCTAATTTGAAATCGGATTTTCTGATTATATTAATAGAACAATCTCCATGACTGCACTGAAAGTTTTTAAAGTTTGTAACTATAATGTTGACAAGATATGCATTTGGTTGCAGATTCGGTTAATTGAGCTATTATTTTTCATATAAGATATACATGTCAATAAACAATGTTGGTTTATGTACTTCTATGCCCTTATGAAATTCTCTTTAACTTAATTCAGATGTGATTTGATGCGTGTGACAAAGAAGCTATTGTTTATAAACAATGAGATATGCATGTCAATTGTCAAGATAGTCTTCGTATGTAATTGTATGCCCTCACCTGGTCTTAACTTAAAAAACTTTGGTATATTACTATCGTTTTTTCTATTGTGTGCCCATGGGCACATCATAAGCGCGGAAATTTATAATTTTAGGTCAACTTGATTGCTGGAGTTGGTGTGAATGCAGGGGTCCACCACTATTATAAAAAAGAAACCAATCAAGATGCACTAAAATTATAAGTTTCCGCGATTATTATATGCTCATGGGCACATAATAGAAAAACCGTATTACTATTAATAGATATAAGCAGATTCTTCTTGAACTTTCTTCGATAAACAGAAGTTAACTATCAATGTCTTGGAACCAGGGAGCCGCTATTTTTTGTACCTTTGGTGCTGATGCATATTTTCTTTTCAATTTCCTACATTTCACTTATTTTATACTAAAGAGGGGAAAAATATTCTTGTCATTTAGATTATTTCTTGTTGTTAATCAAGTACTCACCCATGTCTACATAAAAAGCTTCTTCATTGCAGAAAATCTAGTATAAGACTTCATCACTATCATTCCAATTTTTAATCTGCAAAGCTTTTCTCATTTTGAATTGTTTGAAAACAAGATTCTTTGATTCTACGACCTCCTTTGTGCTTTTCACTGTAGTTTATGCTAATGCCAGCATTACAAGATGATGAGATCACTCCACCGAACATTATATTTTTATTTTCCTCGTAAATCATTTATTTTTTGTTGCCAGACTCTGTTACACGAGAAGACACATTGCTAGTTTGTTTTTATGAAATTTTCTTGACCTTACACAGTAGGAGAATTTTTGTCAAATTGTTGGCACTCAACAATTCTTTTTCTAGTATATTTCAAAGATAATGGGTATATTATGCAGAATCTGTCTTTGAGAACCGCATGAATGACTTAAATGTTAAGAGCAAACATCTTGGAGAACGTACAAAGCTGCTTGAGGAGATTAATCATGAGATTGATCATCTACACTCTGTTTTACTCATTTTAAAGGTAAGGCTTTTAGATAAATGTGTATGCTTACCCCTCATTTGACTTTTAAGATTTCCCATAGAGGCCGAAAATACCTTGCTTCAGTTAAATGATAAAGCAATTTCAAAATCCTAAATGAAGATAAATTATTGATATAGGCTTCTCCATGAACAATATGAACATGGCCTCATTTCCTCATTTTAGTCCTTTCGGAATTTCCTCTTTTTTGGAAATTTAGCGTTTAGCCTGCTCTACTTGTCCTAAGTCCTATCGAAACTTCCATTTTCATCTCAGTTGCTGAGGATGTATCTGTACTATGCAAACTAAATCTGTATACGGGGCACTTTATTGATTTAATGGATTTGGCATTTGACCCCATCAACTGATAAGAAAATTTGTTAAATAATCCAGTTTTTACATTTTGGTAATTAACATTTGGTGGCTGATAATAAACAAGAATAAAGTCCAGAAGTTATTGGGTTGTACCCTTGGTCAATTTTTTTAATGATACATTTACACTTCTATGCGTTATTAAAATGTGCTGGATTTGAAAAACGAGTTGATTATCAGGGCCATTCCTAAAGCTATTAGAGGCCCAAGTGCAAACTGAATAGTATCTTCTTGTAAAAATGACAAGAAGTTTTAGCATGTCTAGTAATTGAGAAATTTATTGATCGCCAAAATTTAAATACAATACCATGTCATATGCTACTTTATATAAATTTATTATCTAGCAAAAAAGACATGTAAAATAATTTAACCATTCTTTTATGTAAACTGAATTGACAGAACTGACCAGTTACTCCCCCCCAAAAAAACTGTCCAGGATGATCACATTATAAATGACCTAGCTACTCTGTCGTTATTGGTGTACTTTGTTTATATAGTCATACATCACAATGACATACATCAGCTGATTCGAACTGAATGTTCAGAATGAATGAATTCATTAATTGAGCGAGTCAACTGAATTTAAGTTTAGTTTTGCAAAATGCATAAAGGTGATACAATGCATTAGTACAATAGGCAAGTGTGACTATTCATAATTTTTTAAGTAGCAAGATCAGTCACAAAATTCTTCATGCAAGGATTTTTATTTATTTATTCCAGATAATTCTCTAGTCATTCTTGGTATGACATGATAGACTATAACTCGCTTAAGACTTATAAGTCCGTAATAACTTATAGACATTCAGCGAGTGTTTGTCGACCCAACTTATTAGCTGAGAAGTTAAATGTTAGTAACAACGTATTTTTTCTTAACTCATTTTGATTTTTTTTACTTCTTTATTAACTTAGTTTTAAAATATATGTTTTTAAATGTTTTTCTAATTTAAAATTCACGAATTAAGATAAATGTATTTAAAATTTATTTATTTTAGCTCATTTAAGTAAAAAAATTCTGACATAAGTAAAATTATCCAAACACTTAAGTAACTTATAAGTATTCATCTACTTATCACTTATAAGTCACTTGTTCATTTTAATTTATAAATTACTTATTTTAAATTTTCCCATATGGGCACAGATCTATTATGTGCAAGGAAATTAGAAGTGTATGCATATAATATGATAAAGCTTATGCTGCTTGTATTTTTTTTAATCCACATAAATAGTAATTAACCAGTTACAAATGCTTTTTTTTTCAGGATGATCCATCTCATGTGGAAAAAAGACTTGTACTGCTGGAAGAAGAGGTCAGAATCTTGGCTTCCGGGGTATTATGTTAGACATTATTTTTTTAATCTATTGCTCAACATATTTAGGCAGCAGACATTGGGTTGTTACAGCTTCGAGCTCTCTGGGATGTTTCAAGGAGAAATAACTTCGATCTCCATACTTTAGAGCTTAAAGCACAAGATGCTGAGAAAAGATTGGATGTGGTTGCTTCAAGAGCTCAAAAGGTAAGTTGTTTTGTTGTTCAAATCCCCTCGAGATTCACTTGGATGAACTAAATTAGAAATTATTGTCTTGTTTATCTCACCTTCACAAATGCTACTATGCTCAAGTAAATTGTGTAAATTCTTATAGGTAGGAAAACATGACTCCAAGATTAGTTGACCTTAAAATGCTTTAATGGCCGTTTGGGAACCTGTGTTTCATTTGAAGTTCTAGATTTGGCCAAATAACATGTTTGGATAACAAACACAATTTGGAGTTCTTTGAAATCCAAGATATTTAAATATTACTCCCTTCGTCCCACCAAATTGTTAATATTTGGGCAGGTCACGAAGATTAAGAAAGATGTATAAAAGAGAAGAAAAGGTGGGTAAGTTAGCGGGACCTACTAAAATTAGTGAATAAAAATATTCTATTTTAGGGAATGTTAATAATTGAATGGACATTCCAAAAAAGAAAGTGTTAAAAATCTGTTGGGACGGAGGGAGTATTATAAATATGAGAATTTGAAATGAAACTCAAATCATATAATTTGAAATGGAATGCATGTCGAAACAAAACCTAAGGTTAGTTATCTGCATTTGCTTAATTGTGGGTATATTCAGCTTGTGTTCTTGCTGATTGGCATTTATATTATTATAATGTGTCCATTAATAAAGCTTCAAGTTGGTCATTTTTTATCACCAGCAAATCACCTACTAAACGTCCCTTATAAGTTTTAAATATAATTAAACTACCTTCAATTAATTTTTTTTACTGCATGCAGATGGCTGACATTGTGACCGAACAGTGGATTCAAGTTCAGCAACTTGAACAGGCTCTTCAAATGGCACAAGTACTGAACTACTGATAACACTTATTTTCTGCTTTTAAATGATGTACAATGTTAAACTAAAATTATCAGATTAAACCTGTATATGCTTTTACTGGATCTTATTATCTAGATGAGGACTTGGAAGGTCAAATGGCAACTGAAATTTGCAAGGTGCACATATTTTAAGGTAGCAAGAACTTGTCTATTTCCTTGATGAAATCTGTACCCTCTTAGTTTCAGATTTTTTTACAGGACGTGTTTGGATTGTAAAAACAAATGTGTTCATTGCCATCTTATTGTATTTCCATCAATAATCAGATGTTAAAACAACTGTGTTTCGTGCTTATTATAGTTCATTAAAAACCTTTTTGGTGGCCATTTCGAAAAGTTGATGGGGGTGCTGGATTCAAACTTATATGAGAATTGGTCTGCACCAGAGTCTTACTTGTCTCAAGTAACTCATCAGTTTAAAAGAATATTTGGAGCAGCAAAGTATCATCACCACCAGGTATATTATCTACAGACATGGCTTTTAAGTTCCTCTAGAATATAATTATAATTTATATCATTACATCTCCTAAACGGGATTTGAACTATGAGATATCTAGAAACAACTAAGTAAAGTTTTCTAGTTGATCTTTGTGTCCTCTTTTTGCTCATGTAACCTAATCCTATTTGATCATCCAGATACATTCCTTAGAAAGTCCTACAACTTTAAGTCATCGTGCAATCATCCACACTGGTTCTTCCAGAAAACACAAGATGAATGCATTAGTTTCACTGAAAGTTTACACTAGAGAGTCAGACTCAGAAAATATCTGGAGTTATACATGAAAAATGCTTTAGTCATCTGCTTTCTGTGTAGTTGAAACACACTCGTTTAGTTATTTAGCTTGATCGCTAACTAGCTAAATCAATACTCTGCTGGGCTGAACTAGCTGACTTTAGCTCAAATTAGAGACCTCCGTCGCAACAAAAGTATGCTCTGCTTTTAATATTTACTTTTTAACTCAAAATGATTGGTTTAAGAATGTACTTTAAATGGCTAAGTAAGAACAGAGTGGAAGAAGTAATGAACATTATTAATGTTTATTCATGACGTAGTACAAATTTAGTTCTCTTCCATTCATTATAATTCATCCCAACCAAACAAAACACTAACTAATCATTTGAATGACTGAATAATATAAACATTTGGTTCAGGTATTAGAGTGTCACTGACTCACTGTATCGCAATAATTAGATTGTAGACTAAAGTGGGTTGATACACTCCTTTGTCCTTACAGTTGCAAGGTTATATTAAGCAAGAAATGGAAGGAAATGAATTTACTTCACCTTTCGCAAACAAGGAAGTGGTATTTGTCATTGTAAGTATCATCTCATTTATTAATCTGATCAACTAACTTTTAGGCATTGAAAATTTATTTTCATGACTGTACTTTACATGTTCTAGGCATCTGCTCTGATCACCTTCCCTATACTGAGTGCCTGGATGTTCCTCACATCATAGTTGTGCTACATAGAATGTGTTGGTTATTTTTTGATATTTTTATGGAATAATATTGCCCAAAGAAAACTTTTGTCTTCATGATGGGATGGTTTAGTGCTAATACAGAAAGGTTCAAGCTGAAATGACTTTGATGTTAAAAAAAATCGTATTGGATTACATAATGTTATAGTAGAAGATCACCAGTTTCTCTGTGTCTTTGATGCGTAACACCTAAAGCATGTTTGAGTTGTTTGAGTTATACGCAAGCCTTCAGATTTGTACATGCTGCGATCACAATGAGGTCAATTCTCGTGACTGCAATCAACCATATAAGATGTCAGGTACAATTTGCAATTGATTGTCCACCATCTGCTTGTTCAAAATTGGTGATTAATATTTTGGTAATGTGTTCATGCAAATTATTCGTATTATTATTTAGATCGAGTAATGTGTATATATTTCTGGTGCTGTGATTGTGTTATGCTGCAGAGCATACTTGTAACAATTTTCCTTTGGGGTATATATGTCCCCTCGATAAATAGTAGGAGTACTAAATTCATGAATAATATCCATTACATAATATATTTTGTCGGTCCTATTGTTATGTGTATTAATGTATTTATACACTTTATCAACATCTTCATTTCATTGTAATTTGTGTTTTATGAATATACAAGAAAGTTATATCAGGGTGAATAGTTGTCCTCAAAATCAATAATTTTTTATTTCAATAATTATTTAAATATATAAGAGTTGGATTTTTTTTTTCTATTTTTAACCATTTTAACTCCATCTTGAACTCTACAAATGTAAAGAATACACAGACACTTAACTTTATTAGCAAGGCTACTGAAAAAATAAGCACATTTAAATTATTAATAAAAAAACATTCAAAATTGCTCTACTTAGACTAGGCCTCGGATATAGTTATACTTTCCTCCTTAACAGAGAACAGAGTTAGATTAGGAAAAAGAAAAAGATTACGGTGGCAGTCCTCCCTCAATCTAAACAGGTAGTTGCACTTGAATGTTGAAGCCACACCATGACAGAGTAAAGATGTGGTGAATTACCTGATAAAATTACATTTATTTATACGAGATTTCTTGTTTGAATTTAGTTTTGGGTCTGAAAGTCCTGCCAAAACCAAATAGGTTGCTTACGTTTTATTTTGTTTTTCTTTATGTATTATCACATTATACTTGATGATGTTTTAAGCAATTTATTTTGAGACATTCCTGGCATGATGTCATTTTACTCTAAAATGAACTTCTTTGCTACATCCATTTTATTCATAATTGTTAATAATTTTACATTGCCTCATTTTTCTTTCGAATCTTTCTTGTAATTTCCATTGGTTTTCTTTAATTTCATTCATTCCATTCATCCTAACCCAAGACAAATTAACATTATGCTGTCATGTAGTTGAGTTTCCATAAAGTTCATTTTGTAAAGTTGTTTGATGGACATCACTAGGGGAAGATGAACTTCCTGGAAATATTGAATACCCATAGAAAGTCATTTACCCTCCCTAATCTATCCTTGATAATTTACATTTCTTAAAGAGTAGCAATAAACCTGTAAGATGAACAGATCTCCATTGCTAAAGGTCACAAGAGAATGAATTGATAACAATAAAATACCAGTCTGTCCTGTAGCATACAACACATGATTGTCTATATAGGGCAGAAACTGCCAAATTAGGATAACTACTATGCCACCTCAACATACGAGGGAATCAAAATAAAGATGCTACAGCTAAATATTAGATACTTATCATAAGCTAGGCTATAGTGCATTCAGACCCAGCATAGTCGAGTGGTCCTTCTCACAATACACCCCCTCAAGCTGGTGAGCGAGATGGAAGAGAAGCTCCCAGCTTGTTGACATGAGACACGTGGAGCTTAACTGGAAGGGGCTTGGTCATTATATCAGCAACCTGAAGTTCAGAGGGGACATGTTCAGTAACAATTGTTCGATTCTTCACTTGATCACGAACATAATGACAGTCTATGTCAATATGTTTGGTTCTTTCATGCATTACCGGGTTTGCTGCAATAGATAAGGCAGCTTGATTGTCGCATTTTAGAATGGCAGGAGGCGGATTCTTCAACCCCAAGTCGTTGAGCAGTGTGGATAGCCATGTAACTTCACATGCTGTGAAAGCCATAGCACGATATTCAGCCTCAGCGGAGGAGCGTGCTACAACTGTCTGTTTCTTCGTTTTCCATGAAATAGGTGATTCCCCCAGAAAAATACAGTACCCAGATGTAGATTTTCTAGTTGTAACACAGCCCGCCCAATCACTGTCGCAATAGGCGGTCAGTTGAGCAGCATTAGAAGATGCTAAGAGGATACCCTGGGAGATAGTGCCAGATAGATAGCGAAGCACACGTTTGGCATTCTGCATATGGACTGAAGTTGGATGCTGCATGAATTGTGTCAGAATTTGGACAGAGAAGCTGATGTCGGGCCTTGTTATGGTGAGGTATATAAGTTTTCCTACCAACCTTTGATAAGAAGAGGGATCAGGGATGGGATCACCCATGTCAGCAGTGAGCTTAAGTTTAATATCCATAGGAACGTGAAGGGATTTGGCATTAATCATCCCAAACTCAGATAAGATATCTGTTGTGTATTTTATTTGAGATAAGAAGAAGCCAGCTGCAGATCGATAAATTTCGATGCCAAGAAAATAATTAACAGGTCCAAGGTCTTTCATATTGAAAGACTTTGACATCATTTTCTTGATGTCACCAAGTGTTGTTGTGCAGTTACCACAGACCAAGAGATCGTCGACATAAACCAAAATTATGGTGATGGTTGAGGGTGAACGAAGAAAGAAGAGACTATAATCCGCTTTGGATTGAATGAAGCCCATGGTCAGAATTGTAGTAGAGAATTTAGAGAACCAGAGACGAGGAGATTGACGAAGCCCATACAAGGATTTTTGTAGCTTGCATACCAATTTTATGCGGGATTTAGCAGCTGGAATCAAGGTCTGGTTATGCTGAATTCTGCTGCCAAAGTGAGTATACCCCTATGGCATAGTCATGTAAACAGTCTCTGAGAGTTCTCCATGGAGGAAGGCGTTGGTCACATCCATTTGGACCGTGTGCCAATCTTGCATAGCTGCAACAGCAAGAAGTGTGCGTACGATGGTCATTTTGGCGACCGGAGCAAACGTTTCGTGGTAGTCCAGGCCATATTGTTGCTTGCAGCCAAGGATAACAAGCCGTGCCTTATGCTTTAAAATGGACCCATCAGGATTGAGTTTTGTTTTGAATAACCATTTTGACCCTATAGCATGATGCCCAGGTGGGAGAGGAGTAATTATCCATGTTTGGTTCTGCTCCAAGGCATCAAGTTCTGTATTCATTGCTGCTACCCAGTGTTCACTTTTGACTGCATCTTTGAAGTAAACAGGATCTTTTGACTCAGTCAAAGTCGATAGAAAGCAATTGAAATGCGAATTGACATGTGTAGTGGTAACAGTGTTAATTTTGGAGGTGATTGGTTTGGTGACAAAGTCTTTCTGCCACTCAGGTGCATGATGAACCCTTGTGGACCTGCGTAAAGGCATATTTGTTGTAGGCTGAGTTGTTGATTCAACATTTGCTGGTAAGGATAATGGGCTAGGTGGATGTGACTGGTCAGCAAAGTTGCTTTCAGAGCTGCTTTCCTCGATATTATCATTTACAAAAAATTCTTCATATGCTAGAGCATTGGGAGCAGTTGAACCAACTTGAGGAGTAGGTTGCATATAGGAGGCAGTAGAGGTTGACTGAAAAGGGAACACAAACTCATGGAACAAGACATCTCGTGATACAAAAGTCTGCATTGTTTGAAGATTAAGCAGCCTGTATCCCTTTTGTAAAGTAGGGTACCCCAAGAATACACAGGGAACACCCCTTGGTTCGAATTTATCACCAGAAGTATTGGGATTGCAGGCAAAAGCAAGGCAACCGAATATCTTCATCGAACCGTAGTCTGGTGGCTCATCAAACAAGCACTCATAAGGTGTTTTATTGTGCAGCACCACAGTTGGCAGTCTGTTAATGATGTATACAGCTGCCATCACACATTCACCCCAATACTTTAAGGGTAAGCCATCTTGGAACCTAAGAGAGCGAGCCACCTCCAGTATGTGGCGATGTTTACGCTCAACACGTGCGTTTTGTTGTGGTCGCCGAACACAGGAGGTCTGGTGGATAATTCCTTGATCCTGAAAGAATTGTTTGCAGAAGTCGTCATCGAACTCAAGTGCATTATCAGACCTGATAACTTTGATCTTACCGTTGAACTGATTTTTGGCATATTGAACAAAAGTCTTTAGAGCAGACAGTGTATCAGACTTATATTGAAGCAAATATACCCAAGTGTTCCGTGTGTTGTCATCAACAATAGTAAGAAAGTATTTAAATTTACCACGTGTGCAAACTTTATAAGGGCCCCATATGTCGATGTGTATGAGGTCAAAAGGAGATTTAGCACAAGAATCACTCAAGGGAAATGGTAATTTTGTAAACTTTGACATAGGGCAGGTGATGCATACCTTGGATGGTTGAGTGATAAAAGGCTTTACACAGGGAATCAGTTTCAGCTTTGCAACAGAGGCGTGCCCTAGCCTGTGATGCCATTTGTCAAATTCTGTCGGCTCAGCTTGAGTAATTTGAGAAGTGGATGAGTGATGACATTCAGACCCAGCATAGTCCTTAGTGCCATTATCAATGATTACACAATGTGTATTGTAAAATTGCACCTGGCAGTCACTGTCAGCAATCAGGCGTCTTACAGATAACAATTTGTGTTGAAAAGAAGGCACACACAACACCTTATTCAGCAGCAACCCGGTGTTCAGCTTCACAGTACCCATGTGAGAGATTGTAACAGTTGCACCAGTGGGTAAGTTGATCTGCGTTGGACTACTGAGAGCGACAGGATTTGTCAAATCACTATACTCTGGTATCATATGATCTGTGGCCCCAGAGTCTATAATCCAGGAGTCCATAGGTCCATCATCAAAGTTACTAGACATCATGCCAGAGAAATGTTGTTCCAATTCCTCATCGGTATCTGAGCCTCTCTGTTGGACAGTCAACTGTGGCAACAATTGTGCAAGTTGGGCCAACTGCTGAGGGGAAAAGGTCGACATAGGGTCATGATTGTGTGAAGTTTGAGCAGCAGCAACCAGCTTAGCACCCCCTTGTTTATATCCAGCAGTCCATCTGGTGACATTGGGCTGAGATTTTACTCTAGGACCTGAGTAGCTATTTTGGCCATGTTTGTAATGCCATTTGGGATACCCAATCACATTCCAGCATTTGTCATGCTTATGGCCTTTACCTCCACACACAGTGCACACTATCACAGGGACTTTCTCCGGTTTGACAATATTTGACCTAGAGAACAGAGCAACAGATTCATTATCAAGCTTGTTTAGGTGAAACAACTCTCTTTGGGCTTCTTCTTGTTGTAGGGCTGCGGAGGCGGTTTTAACAGAAGGAAGGGGTGACATAAGTAAGAAATGACTACGTTGTGTGTTGTAAGACTCGTCCAGGCCATTTAAAAACTGGAATAATTTGCTCTCTTCCCACTGTGAAGAGATAGCATCCAACAAGGTCTTGACCTCTTCACTAGGACTAGATACTACTGGTAACACATTTAGAGTTTCCAGTTCTTCCCACAGGGTACGCATAGCAGTATAATATTCATTAATAGACAAAGACGGCTGCCTCAACTCATATATGTCTCTATTTATCTTATATTTTCTTGACCCATTTGTTAGTTGAAAACGAGTTTCAAGATTCAACCATATAGCAGCAGCAGAAGGCATAAACATAATAGATTTCATAATAGAAGGAGAGACATTATGAGTGAGCCAAGTAATTACCATGTTGTTACAAGTGTCCCAAAGCTCTCTTTGCACAACATCGGTTGGCCTAGGCACATCTCCGGTCACAAAACCCAACTTTCTTTTAGAGTCAAGATTTATTTCCATTGTTCTCTTCCAAGATCTATAATCTGATGACCCTTGGAGCTTCTCAACTTGAATAGACATGGCTCCATCAGAAGGGTGCAAATACAAAGGATTCACTAAATCCTGAAGTGATATACGATTTCCAGCCATTAAAACGACACAAAGATGATGAGACAAAGATATTGAATGAAGGGGTGGAAAAAGAAAAAAAAATGAGTTAGTGAAGGTGACAAGAACTGGAGGCTGTGTTTTTAAACTGGGTTTTTAAACTGAGATCTGGTAACTATTTTCTCTAGACACAATCTTGCAATGGTAGGCTCTGATACCATAAAGAGTAGCAAAAAACCTCTAAGATGAACAGATCTCCATTGCTAAAGGCCACAAGAGAATGAATTGATAACAATAAAATACCAGTATGTCGTGTAGCATACAGCACATGATTGTCTATATAGGGCAGAAACTGCCAAATTAGGATAACTACTATGCCACCTCAACATACGAGGGAATCAAAATAAAGATGCTACAACTAAATATTAGATACTTATCATAAGCTAGGCTATAGTGCATTCAGACCCAGCATAGTCGAGGGGTCCTTCTCACAATACTTATAGTAAGGTCCTCTCATCTATGCTTGATAATTTTACATTTCTAATAGTAAGGTACTTCTAATGTCTCCCTCTCAACCAAACATGATTTACTATTTCCTATCAATATATCAATCTATTAATTTGTCATGTAGTGAACCTAACGACTCATAAAAACCCAATGAAGCAACAAAAATAACGGTGACATAATGATTATAAGCCATAGAAATCATTCCTACCATATGCATAGATGCTTCCCAAGTCTCCATTTTATCGTTTGCTAAACTAACTTGGTCCCATGTTCATTTTGTTTTTTTTATTTATTTTCTCCTTTTACTTTACTTCCCCTTATTTCTCTTGATAGGTTCAACACAAGAATAATGTACATTCAATTTACTTTTGCATTACTTGATTCATTTAACCTAAGACTTTCTTTTTACTGGAAGAGCTTCGTACCTGAATATAGATAGATATAATACTAGTATCCCTCCATTAATCTCCTGCATTTATGATGTCAGCAGTACACAAAGGCAGAAAAAGAAACTGACAATTTGATTTACTTTTTTTTGCTAATCAATCGACTTCCCACCATAGTGACAAGAGTTCAAACACTGTAATCGTTGGTCGATCGAGTTACTTTTTTTTTAATAATAGAGGAAGATTGAGCATAATCGAAGCCACAATTTAAGAACAATTCATGTATAAAAAATTAAATTAAACACTGAACAACTCCACCTGAACCATCAATTGCGCAACAAAAGTGTGCGACTTATCAAGCACACACGTTGACATTCGATCTGAATTTATATACAGTCAAAACTAAAGTAAATAAATAATATTACTTCTATACTTTTCATGCAGCCATATTTTATTAACATTATTAACCACTCCTTGAAATAAAATCTAAACTAAAGGAAAAGTGAGTGAGACCAGCCTATTAAATAAAAGTGAACGGTACCAAATAAAGAGTGAAAAAGAAAAAGTAAATGAAGTTTTAATATTAAAGTTTATGCTGTAAATTACTATAGGCATGTACAACAGTACAGAGTTAAAAAAAAAAATGACCAGCAAGGTTGTGGTAATAAATACGGTAAAATAAACAGTAATAGGGAATATTAATACACTGTATTTCCTTTTTATAACTTGTAATATCTTTATATATTTATCAAAAAACAGAAGAGGAATCCAAGAATTGGGAATAGAGTAATTAGCAGTTTGTAACCCATTTTTATTTTCATTTTTGCGATTTGAGTCTACATTATTTTCTCTGTCAACATGCACCCCATAAAAATTAATTTCGCTTCTTTTTGCACCCCAATGACGGCTTTCCATCCAAGATAACCGTTAACTTTTACAGAAGCGGGGGCATTTCAGTAAATTACTAATTAAAACAGACGAAAATAAGAGTAATTGGCACTTTGTAACCCATTTCTTTGGAAGTTTTTTCAATTCGGGTCTATATTATGTTTTCTTGCAAGTTGCACCTTTAACTTTGAGTTTCGCTTTATTTTACATACCTGGACCGTTTTTAACTTTTATATTAGGGGTAAAATCAAAAAATTTTGGTCTCCAAGAACAAATCGCCGGATCCTTCGATTTTCCAATTTAGCGAATATGTAATAGGTTGGTCCATATTCACTAAAATAAAAAATTAAACTCGATTCTAGGATTCTTATTTCGAATTGGGGGTTTGATTTTCGTGCATCCTTCATGAAATTTGATATAACAAATAGCTTTTGCTTGTTATTTGCAAATGGGGATGAGCATTCGGTCGGTTCGGTCCAAAACCGGACCGAACCGAATAAACCGAAAAACTGAATTATCATTTTTTCTTGGATCGAACAAGACCAAAATTTTATTATGGACCGGACCGAATCCAAATAATTCGATTCGGTCCGGTTTTGGACCAAAAGGACTGATTTTTTTTTAAAAAAAGAAAATTGTATTAAAAATTTCAAACCAAAAAATATGAAATCTAAAATATAATTAAAGTAAGCTGATATGTAGAGTTCTAAGAGTGTACGAGTATGATTACAAATTAAAAACTATGATTATAATTTCTAGATATATGTAAATGTATACTATAAAATTATAATATTAATGATTTGGTCAATTCTATCTATTCGGTCCGGACCGGAATATTTTTAAAGAACCGGACCAAACCGAATTTTATTTCAGTCTATTTGGTCCGGACCGAATAGAATGAATTTCTAAAAAATCAGGACTGAACTATATTAGTATGGTTCGGTTCAGTTTTTCAGTTTTGGTTCGATTTGCTCAGCCCTATTTACAATCGATTCATGTATTTATTTGTTGGTTTGGACTGGAAAATCTAAGGATCCAGCGATTTTTTCTTGGAAACCAGAAATTTTCGATTTTAACCTTGATATAAAAGTTAAAAACGGTCCGGGGTGCAAAACAAAGCAAAATTCAAAGTTAAAGGTGCAACTTGCAAGGAAACATAATATAGATCCGAATTGAAAAAACGCCCAAAGAAATGGGTTACAAAGTGCCAAATACTCTTATTTTCTTCTGGATTAATTAGTAATGTACTGAAATGTCCCCGATTCCGTTAAAGTTAACGGTCAACTTGGATGGAAAGTCGTCAATGGGGTGCAAATGGAAGCGAAATTAATTTTATGGGGTGTAAGTTGACAGAGAAAATAATGTAGATCCAAATCGGAAAAATGAAAATAAAAGAGGGTTATAAACTGTTGGGAATATTACTACACTGTGTTTTCTTTTAATTTACTAGTGCCAGTTAACAATCTGTGCTTTAAGCCTTGCGGGGTACTGGTGCTATGAGCCATAGCTTTTACCTGCTTCAGTTGAAAATGTGTGCTTATATATTAATGTGCGAAAAGTATAGTGTTAAAATATAAGATAAAACAGTCATGTTCATGTTATCTTCTGTAATGGATCGCATAAACTGGTGGCAGTAACAATTTTGTACAAAAAAGTTTACAAGCACGAGGAGGATAAAGAATTACCAGTTGTTACACTTACTATAGAATAACCATTGATTGTGCATCCCCAGGAAGATAGGGGCTCTCTTTTGTTAAAGTGCATATATTAGCAAGGGCCACATTCATCATCCTCCCATCTTCTTTTTCCAGCCATTTTACCTACTGACTTACCTAATTACTTGAAATTGGCATCATTTTTGGTCGATTATATGTTTGGTAAAGTTTATCAATCTTTTTTTTTTCCTAATTAAACATAATCACACATTTAACTTGTATTTGATAAGATTCGAATTCTCAACATCCTCTACAGGAAAACATATTCACACATTTATTATGTCTTTGACAAGATTTGAACCCTCGACATTTTGTACAGGAAGTGAGAGATGTTAGAAAGGGTGTTCGACAAATCTTATTTCTAGGAAATACACTAAATATATCTATCTTAAATCCTTAAGAACAAAATTAAAAAAAAAAACAATCATAATCATCGTGAAGCTAATACACAGCAAAAGAAACATAGGAGGCCTCTTCTTTATATAAAAAGACAACACCTTGATGATAGTTCGGCAACAAGATAGCTAATAATATCTCTGCAACCCCTCATGGCATCCTCTGCCACCTGCTCAATTTTTCTCCTCCTTGCCCTCTTAGCTTCTCTTCATGTTCATGCAAGAGACAGTCAGTTCTTTAGCAAAGTCACCAGTAACAACATTCCTAAAGAAGTTCTTCCAACAAAAGAACAAGAACCGTTAAACAAACCAGAACAAAAGCCAAACTTTGTCCCCCAAAACCAACAAACCTCAGGGGGATATGGCCTCTACGGTCACGAGTCTGGCCAGCTTCCTCCCACCACTGAAAATCTCCCTTACAAAACTCAAACAGAAAATCCTTACAACAAAGGGAGCAACCCTAATTTAGTCGATGGCCTGTACTACAACAATGATGCTAGTTACATGAACAAAGAGTTGTCCTCTAATTCAAATAATGGCGATCAATACTATAACAGTGATGCTTATGTTACTAAGCAACAAGGCATGAGTGACACAAGGTTCATGGAAAATGCCTACACCACACCCGTCACAAACAACAACAATGGTGATCGATTCTACGACAACGATGTCTATGTAACGAAGCCACAAGGCATGAGTAACACAAGGTTTATGGATAATGCCTACACCACTCCGATCACCAACAGCAATTTTTTTAATAATGAAAATATGTACAAAAATAGGGAGCATGGCATTGGTGAAGCAAGGTTAGGTTTGACTAATGGTAACAATTACAACAATGAGAAGCATGGAATGAGCGACACAAGGGTCATGGAGAATGGAAGGTATTACTATGACCTTGATAGTGAAAAGAATAAGAATCTTAATAATTATAATAATAATCAGAATGAGAATGCGAGAGCGTTTAACTCAAGAAACGAGTATGACAACAATAGAGGCCGTTATGGAAACTCGTTTAAAGGTCGATACGGGAACAATGAGAACTCTTATGAAGTTAACAATTTCATGGAAGGGTACAATGGGAATCAAGAGGAATTTCCGGAGATCCAAGATGAGCAATTCAATCCTTGAGCTTTTGTGTTCTTTGTTACATGGAATGAATTTTAATTATTAAGTGTGATTTTCAATATATATGTGCTGTGAAATGTTTTAGAAGAAGAAGAATTTAGATTATTATGGAGCTGGACACTTCTTGTGCCAGTTGTATTAATTAGTGTTGTTGGTACCAGCTACGTACTGTGATGTAGTTAAAGTCCATGCTTGAAATGGAAGTGTGTTATTATGAAAACACTCTCTCTTTCTCTCTATAGATCAACTGGTAGTGAGTTCAATGATACTCACGGTGGAATATATGGTGTGGCATTCACTTTAAAAAGCATAAAATTAAGTGAGACCAGTGTACTGTGAGTCTCTGTGGCTACTGTCCTTTTTTCAGTACATAATATCCTTGCAGTTTCTATTGGGGCCTGATCACTGATCTAAAACTATCATGGGTGGGACAATCTACCCTTTGATTTTATACTGGGTCCTAAAACAGAATTTAATGTGACTAGTTATTAGCAGATTGAATGGTTGGCTGAATCTCCGAGGATTTTTTGAGGATTTTTTACGGGTCACAATTGAAAGAACGATACAAAAATGGACGATTTGTGTATCGGAATACATATAGAGAGGTCTGTGACTCCATTACTATCACTGCCGTGGAACCGACACAATCTGGTTGGCCTCATAGTTGTCCCAATTTAAATGAAACATGAGCAATGACATGTAGCTTAAAAGCAGAGTAGGCGATGAACAATGACAAAATGTGTGTACATATAGTAAACATTTAATTAGACTCTTTCTTGGCTCATTTTGAAAACTTACTTGGCTACATCATCGGATAATTTGAGAGAGTTCAAGCAGACATAAACACTATGTTTTTTCCTTTTACTTTTTGTTTTTCCCTTTTGCTTTTGAAATCAATTGTTCAACAACGAGTGCAGATAAAACTATAAAAGAACAGTGATGCATAATAATTTCCCGTTGCCTGGAGCTTTAGAATTTGATATAGTGAAGCAATGAGGACTATATTTTAATGGAGAGGGTCCCTTGACACGCATTCCATCCATTATAATTAACGAAGTGTCATAGTTCTGGACTTCTGGTTTTAAGTTTCGTGATCTCCCGGCACAGACACGAGGATAACGTGACTTACTAGTATAGGCCTATGGGCATGCAACTCTCAATTTTTTGATAACGAACTTTCAAATCAAGGCCCAAAGGCCCCAAACTATCACAAATTGGAAAATTATCATGTCAACGACAAGCATCCTGCAAATTATGTCGGTCCCCCTGTGATTCCCCTTCATTGTAATTTGTCTGTAATTAACTTGATAAATTATCTCGTAAATGTTACTTGCTCCTTACTAACTTAAATCCCGTGCGATACACAGTTCTCATTAATATTTTGAAACTTTTATTTATCTTTTCATCTTATAATTTTTAAATATTTATATAAATATATAATAATAATAAATTAAAAATAAAATAAAATAACATGTGGTCGTAGTTTAGTTAAATAAGTATATTATATATATTAGTTTAACAATTTAGTAATTTAGCGGATATATAACTTTATTTATTTGTTTTTTTAATAATAGGATAAGTTGTGGTTGTAATTTATTAGAATAAGTAGATTATGTGTGTAGTAATTTATTAATTTAGTAGTTTAGCGGATATATAATAATATTTTGTTAGATATATTTGTGATGTCATGTCTAATAGTGATTTGTGTTTAGTTTTTCAGATCTTAACTAACAGGACAAATCAGGACTTAACTAGAAATCAGTACTTATACTGAAGTCAGAACTTAAGATGTCAGAACTTAAGATATTTATCAGGAGATAATATCAGTACTTAAGAAGACATTCAGATAAGAAATGCGGCTGATTGGAAGGAAAGAAGATCAAGACTACAACAAGAAGAGATATGCATGGAGAAGAATTCCATGAAGAATAAAATACTTGGAAGAAAAGATAACTAGTTGATATATTTTAGGATGCAGACTTGTATTCGATATCAATTAGAAGATTATCTTGTAACTGTGTGTCTATATAAACACATCATAGGGTTTACACTATATGTGTTATCTTAATCGAGAATATTATTCATTGTAACCCTAACAGCTCTCGTGATATTTGTTCATCACTGAGAGAGAACGGTTTTATTGTAATACTGTTTTATTAATAAGATTATTATGTGTTTCATACTTGTGTTCTTAATTCGATTTGATTGTAGTATACACTGTATTCAACCCCCTTCTACAGTGTGTGTGACCTAACAAGTGGTATCAAAGCAGATCTGTTAACACATATACAGTAAAGATCCAAAACAATCATGTCTGAAGAAGAACAAACTCCAACCAAGCCCACCAAAACTGAAGAAACTCCAAATACTCAAATTCATAAAGATATGAGACTATTAGGGTTCCTATGCTGAAATCTTCTGAGTATCCCATATGGAAAGTGAGGATGACTATGTTTCTGGAAGCTACAAATCCAGAATACCTTGACAGAATTAATGAAGGACCACATAAGCCAACCAAGCTCTCTGTTGTAGTTGCAGATCAGCCAGCACAGACTGTATCAAAGGAGAAAAGTGAATATACAGCTGAAGATATCTCATCTATTGCCAAGGATGCAAAGGTAAGGCATTTGCTGCATAGTGCCATTGATAATGTCATGTCAAACAGGGTAATTAACTGCAAGACTGCAAAGGAGATATGGGATGCCTTGGAAACAAGATGCCAGGGAACTGATGCAATTAAGAAGAACATGAGGACTATACTCACTCAAAAGTATGAGCACTTTGACTCAAAACCCGATGAGTCATTAACTGGTTTATATGACAGATTTGTCAAACTCTTGAATGATCTGTCACTGGTGGATAAGGAATATGATCTTGATGATACTAATCTTAAATTCCTTTTCGCTCTTCCTGAAAGTTGGGATTTGAAGGAAACTACTATAAGAGATAACTATGCTCTTGATGAAATTTATGGTATGCTCAAAACTCATGAACTTGAGATGGATCAAAGAAGTAAGAGGCATGGGAGAAAGTCAAGAACAGTTGCTCTTAAGGCTCAGGAGGAATCTCCCAAAGTGGCTGCCTCAAAGAAAGGCAAAGGAAAGGCTCTCATCACAAAGTCTGATACTGAATCATCAAGTTCTGATAGTGATGATGATTCAGAAACTGAAAGTCTATCTGAGATGGATGCTGATGAAGAGATGATGAAATTGTGTGCTCTTATGGTGAAGGGTATCACAAAGATAGCCTACAGGAAATTTAGAAGGGGAAGGAAGTTTTCCAGGAAAAGTGGAAGTTCTGATAAGAAGGGATTCAGAAAATCTGAAGGCAAAACAGGAAAGTCTGACAGAGGAGATTACTCAAATGTTAAATGCTACAATTGTGGTGAGAAAGGCCACATATCTCCTGATTGCAAGAAAGGAAAAGGTGACAAAGGCAAGGCACTTGTCACAAAGAAGAAAAGCTTGACAAAGACTTCAGATTTTGAAAA
Source organism: Apium graveolens (assembly GCF_009905375.1). Lineage (NCBI taxonomy): Eukaryota > Viridiplantae > Streptophyta > Magnoliopsida > Apiales > Apiaceae > Apium > Apium graveolens. The sequence goes on along the minus strand of NC_133652.1, from coordinate 45,399,990 downwards.
TGAGGTAAACTATGCCTTGATGGCAAATGCTGATAGCAGTTCTGAAGCTGCTGAGTTAAAGGTACCTCAAACAACTTATGCTTTTCATACTGATGATATTACTGAGTTGAGATCTTATCTTAAAACCATATTCATTAGCTATAGAGATCAGACTTTAACATGTGATAGGTTAACTTCAGAAAATCTGGCTTTTAAGAAAAGGAATGACTATTTAGAAAAAGAGTTAGTTATGTTCCATCAAACTCAGAAAGAAAGAGATGATACTTTTTATGTTAGAGATGAAGTGTTAAAATTGAATCAATCTCTAAAAAATGAGTTAGAAAAGGAAAGAGAGATTATCAGGACTTGGACTAACTCTGGCAGAACAACTCAGAATTTACTAAGTAGTGGAAACTGGAAAGAGGGCTTAGGCTATGGAGATGATAAAAGTGAAACAGGAACTGAACGAGTTAAGCCAATTATTGTTAAACAGACTAATAAGCCAAAGGTAAATCCTGTTAAGTTTGTAGCTAAAACAGTAAAGTCTGATTCTGAAAAGATGGAAGATATTGAGATAGAAGTTAAGGCAGAGTCAACTTCTGACAAATTAAAACAGGATAAACCAACTAAAGTTAACACAGGCTTAATGACAAAGAAGCAGCTTAAGTATAAGCTGAAAGAGATTAAGAATGCAAACAAGGTAAAGCCACCTAGGAAAAATAGGAATGGAAATGAAGGTGTGAATAAAAGCAATAATTATATGCCTGTTCCTAATGCTCCTAGAAAGAAATGCTATAACTGTGAAAATTCTAACCATCTGGCTTCTTTTTGCAGGAAGAATAAGAATATAAACTCCTTACTTTATAAGTCAGGAGTTAAGAGTCAGTCTGTTAGGTTTAAGCCACAAAATCCTTATTTTCATTGTGGTAGTTTATGGCATTCCATTTATACTTGTAAGGAATATCATAGTTTGTACTATGATTATTATCAAATAAAACCTTCTTTAAAGAAAGTTAACATTATTCCTTCTAGTGTAAGTTCTGATGCAAAGTATGATACTGTAAATTCTAATAAGAAAAATGTTGACATAAACTCTGATATTAAATCCGCTGCAAATGTTAACAAACTTAATAAGGCCAAAGGATCCAAGCAAGTCTGGGTCCTTAAAACTAACCATTAGTGGTCTTTGTGATTGCAGGGCAACAGGAAGAACATCCTAGTTCTGGACAGTGGATGTTCAGGACATATGACTGGAAATAAAGCCCTGCTATCAGACTTTATGGAGAAAGCTGGCCCAGGAGTTTTTTATGGAGATGGCAACATGGGAAAAACCCTGGGATATGGCAATATCAACCTTGGGAATGTCATCATTGAAAAAGTAGCTCTAGTCTCAGGACTTAAACACAATCTGTTGAGTGTTAGTCAAATCTGTGACAGTGGTTATCATGTGGATTTCTTTGAATAACACTGTGAAGTTGTAAAAAAATCTACAGGCAAAGTTGTTCTAAAGGGATACATGCATGGTAACATTTATGAAGCCAAGCTTTCAACAAGTTCTGATGGTTCTGCAATCTGTCTGTTAAGTAGAGCATCAATTGAAGAAAGCTGGGATTGGCACAAGAAACTCTCTCATTTAAATTTCAATAATATAAATGAACTAGTCAAGAAAGATCTTGTGAGAGGACTGCCAAAATCAGTATTTGCTCCTGATGGCCTTTGTGATTCATGTCAAAAGGCAAAACAAAGAAAATCTTCATTCAAGAGCAAGACTGAATCTTCAATTCTTGAGCCTTATCACCTACTACATGTTGATCTATTTGGTCCAGTGAATTTCATGTCTATTGCAAAGAAGAAATATGCTATTGTCATAGTAGATGAGTTTACCAGATACACATGGGTGTATTTCTTGCACACAAAAAGTGAAACTGCATCTATCTTGATTGATCATGTCAAACAACTGGATAAATTGGTCAAAGACTCTGTGAAAATCATAAGAAGTGATAATGGCACTGAGTTCAAGAATTTGATTATGGAAGAGTTCTGCAAAGACCATGGAATAAAGCAGGAATTCTCTGCTTCTGGAACTCCACAACAAAATGGAGTTGTTGAAAGAAAGAATAGAACTCTTATTGAAGCTGCACGAACTATGCTTGATGAAACAAACTTACCAACCTGCTTTTGGACTGAAGCTGTGCAGACTGCTTGTTTTACTCAGAATGCAACACTTATCAATAAGCATGGAAAGACACCATATGAGATGGTGAAGAAAAAGAAGCCAAATATGAAGTACTTTCATGTATTTGGATGCAAGTGTTTTATTCTTAAGACTCATCCTGAACAGATATCCAGATTTGATCTAAAAGCTGATGAAGGAATTTTTGTTGGATATCCACTTTCCATAAAAGCCTTCAGAGTCTATAATTTAAGAACAAGGGTTGTCATGGAATCTATCAATGTCTCTTTTGATGATAAAAAGATTACTGGACTTGAAGATTTCAATGATCATGATCAGCTGAGATTTGAGAATGAAGTTTTAAATTCTAATTCTGCAAATTCTGATAGTCTAAATCCTGATACTGCAAACTCTGATGGGTTAAACTCTGATGTTATTGAAACTGTGGTGACTACGTCAAAGGAAAATGCACCTGTACAGGGGGAGCATATTGAAGATCCAACCACATCTCAAGAAGCATCAGAACCTAGAACAGGCTCTTCAAGTTCTGATTCATCAAGTTCTGATGGGCCAACTTCTGATAATTCTGGAAATTCAAATTCTGATTCATGAAGTTCTGATGGGCCAAGTTCTGATAATTCTGGAAACTCAAATTCTGAAGAATCCAACTCAGAGAGCATAATTTCAGGGGCAGCATCAGAAAATGTTGATGGAGACATCATGGATCATGGGGGAGCATCCAGTTTTAGAGATCACCTTCCATCTGCAAGGAAGTGGACTAAAGCACATACACCTGACTTGATTATTGGAGATCCTGAAGTAGGTATTAGAACTAGAACAACAACATCAAATGAATGTCTCTATTATTCTTTTCTCTCTCAGGCTGAACCAAAGAAAGTGGAAGAAGCTCTTCAAGATGCTGATTGGGTGTAAGCAATGCAGGAAGAGTTAAATGAATTTGAAAGAAATGAAGTCCGGACCCTATTGCCAAGACCAAAGAACATATCAGTTGTTGGTATAAAATGGGTGTTCAGAAACAAAACTGATAGTAATGGCATAATTATAAGGAATAAAGCAAGGATGGTTGCAAAAGGATATTCTTAACATGAGGGAATTGATTATGATGAAACATTTGCACCAGTTGCTAGATTGGAAGCCATAAGGATATTTTTGGCTTATGCTGCTCATAAAAAGTTTACAGTCTTTCAAATGGATGTAAAAATGCTTTTCTTAATGGAGAATTGGAAGAAGAAGTATATGTTGAACAACCTCCAGGTTTTGTAGATTCAAAATTTCCTCATCATGTCTACAGACTTGATAAAGCACTTTATGGCCTTAAGCAAGCTTCAAGAGCATGGTATGAGACATTAGCTCAGTTTCTTCTGGAAAGTGGTTTTAGCAGAGGGACAATTGACAAAACTTTATTCTATCTCAACCATGGAAATGACTTACTTTCGGTGCAGATATATGTTGATGATATTATTTTTGGTTCTATAAATGACATAGTTTGTAATAGGTTTGCCAAGCTAATGCAGTCAAGATATCAAATGAGTATGATGGGAGAACTTAGCTATTTTATGGGCCTTCAAGTCAAGCCAAATGAAGATGGAACGTTTATTTGTCAATCTAAGTACACCAGAAATTTGTTGAAGAAATTTGGAATGCAAGACTGTTCAAGTGCATCTACTCCTATGGCCACTGCAACAAAATTGGATAAGGATACTGGTATATCAGTAGATATTACTGATTACAGAGGTATGATTGGCTCATTACTCTATCTCTGCAAGTAGACCTGATATCATGTATGCTACTTGTCTTTGTGCAAGATTTCAAGTAGATCCAAGAGAACCTCACTTAACAGCTGTGAAAAGAATTTTCAAGTACCTTAAGGGTACAACTGATCTGGTATTGTGGTATCCTAGGGAATCAGACTTTAAGCTAATAGGTTACTCAGATGCAGATTTTGCAGGGTGCAAAATTAACAGGAAAAGCACAAGTGGAAGCTGCCAATTTCTTGAAGGCAGATTAGTTTCTTGGTTTAGCAAGAAACAAAAGTCAATTTCCACATCAACTGCAGAGGCAGAGTATATTGCTGCAGGAAGCTGTTGTGCACAGATTCTTTGGATGAATTATGGGTTAGAATTTTCTAAAATCCCTATTTACTGTGATAATCAAAGTGCTATTTCTATGACAGGTAATCCAGTTCAGCACTCAATGACAAAGCACATCAGCATTAGGTACCACTTCATAAGGGAACATGTGATGGAAGGTACAGTGAGATTGCATTTTGTTCCAACAGATCAACAACTAGCAGATATCTTCACAAAACCACTATATGAAGCTACTTTTACAAGATTGGTAAATGAACTTGGAATGGTTTCAGGTTCTTTCTCTAAATCTGCTTAGTTTATGTTCTGATAAATCAGGCTTTATGATCAGTATTTACAGATATTACTATCTTTATGTAATCTGTGCTTAAATTGAAATTTACTAAGTGCTGATTGTTGTCTGATGTGAATTTCTAAAATCTGATAGTGATATGAATGTTTTTGTGACTATTCAATCCAATGAGGATAACTGTGCTAGATGCTGACCTAGTAGTCTCTAATATACTAAAGATCCCATGTTTGAAGTAACTGTTTATGTGGAAATCTTTTAACACAAGCAAATTCTGATATTGAGCTTGGTTAGGTTTACTTTGTGTATCTTATTACTAAGTCAAAAACTAGAATGGTGCTTCTTATTTGTTAAGTTCTGATGTTTGTAAATCTTATGGATGTACTAAGTGCTGATAAGCCTCACTTATCAAAAGAAAAAAATAAAAAATAAATATCAGGTACTCCTTTGAGATCTAGAGAAAAATGTATGAAGAAGGGAAGACCCAAGTGCATTGCTGGTATTAAGTAATATACATTAGAAAAGCAAAATAAAATTTTCTTGGTGACTTTTCACATTCTCTGATTACTGGAGAAATACTCTAATAATAGCATAAATTATGATAAGCAGTCGTGACTCACTTACACTGAGAAGCCACTATAAAAAGGAATTTCAAAAGATGCATAAAATGAGCACAAAACAGTTGAGGTGGACTCATGCATGAACTCATTCTATAGTAGACTTCAGACTAATGACAGGTTTTAAGCAAAGTTCTTAGTTTTGCCTTATTTCTAAGATGTACTGAAGTGAATCAGACTTTACTCTTTGTCTGATATTTAGCTTAAAGCACACACTTACACTCCATATGAATGATGAAAATTACTGTGGTGATCAATGTTGTTTTAGATGAGCAGTTTAAGTGTTAATTGCATAAATTCTGAGGACAAGTTCTGATGGAAGTTCTGATGATTAAGTTCTATTGAAACCTTATCAGTTTTTGTGTGAAGAATTACAGAAATAAACATTCACTTTTTGAGTAAAGAAGCAATATTCTGATGACTTTTAAGTTATGATAAAAATCAACATCTGATGCTGATGTGACAGTATTTATTTACTTGATTTATTTTTGGTCAATACTTCAACGGTTATATTTTATCAGAATATTGGTTTATGTGAGATAAATCAGTCATAATCATTATGGGTTAGTGGTTAACGCGTATGTCTTGAAAACCTACATGTGCACAGTAATTGTTAATTATTTCCCGTGGCCATTAACTCCGGCTTTAGATCTTTTACTGACTGTTATTATTACACATTAGTCTAGGGAGACGAGGTATCATTATTTTTACTTGTAATTATTAAATACTCCTCGCTTCTCTTGGTATTCTATTGGCTATTTAAACCAACTATTCATTCCAGCCAATACATCTTCCATTTTCTCACAAACTCACTCTTTTTACATACTCATCAAAAATATGGTTCGTTTCAACTTGCTCCTGAACTATGATAATTTTATATCGAGTGGAGTTGTGATGATTGGCGACAGGAGTGGCATGTAACTATCATTCCTGAAGAGATCTGGAACTCAGTTCCACAAGAGGTTCACACAAACCTCTTGTTCTTTTATATGGACTATCATCTCCATTGTGATCGTCTGGAAGAGGAAAGGAGAGAAGCTTTTCGTCAGCAAGAACGGATCATCCGTCTTGCAGTGCTCTTCGTCAACAGCAGAAGAAGCTAGTCGTTAGGTCTTCTTAGACTAGGACTAAGGTTGTTGATGTTAAGAATTCTTAGAATAGGACTATCTTGTAATTTTTGCATGTAATTGATAAATTTCATGAAATGTACTCATCTGATATATTAATGAAATTTCCTTTAAATTGCAAGATTTGGTCTTTAGTTCTCAAATTATGTGACTGTGCATGTTTTAATTGCAATTTGTTAATCTTTACTTCATCGTTTTTAACTTTATCCTGTGATGAATGTTTTGATTTAATAATGGTCAATAATAAATTTTGATGATTTGAGGAAACAGTTGAAGCACGGGTTCATGCATCTGAACCTGTGATAAGTGCAGCCTTCTTCTTCTAGAGCAAAGAGGACTAAGATAGTACCTCAGTCACAGCAGAAAAAAAGGAGGATGATTCTGAGAGATGAATCAGAAGATGAGGCACAGGTTCAAACATCAGAACCTGTTGCAAAAGCAGCTGAGGAAGTGTCTCCTCAGAAAACAAAGGAAACTGGGAGTTCTAGGCCCCTCAAAAGGCTTAGAAAGATACATTCTGATGATAAAGCTCACAAAGTCTCTCCACCCTTGAAGAGAGTGAAAAAACAAAGAGCTAACAGGGACATAGTTGAGTTAGATTCAGAGGATGTGGAAGCAGCAGCTAAGGAAGGGGATCAGGAATCTCTGATCCCAAAGGAGCTAATTGTGATTGAATCCCTTCCATCTACACAACCAGAATTTGTGAAGCCACTGAATCTACACCTCGACTGTCACCAATTCAAGCTGAAGAAACTGCTCAAGACAGAATGACTACACCTCCTGTGTCTCCTGTCATTGATCAAGTACATTCTGAAGACCTAGGTACAAGTACTGAAATAGATATTCACAACTTGGTTGTGCCTGAGGTCCTGTACTTAGAAGCTCCAACCATTTCTCAACATACTCCACCAACAACACCAATTTTAGATGTTGATTTCAATGCAGATATTCCAACAACACCTCTTCTGAATCTAGATGATGAAGATCATGAAAGGCATATGTCCTAAGTCCAATCATGAATTAGGATTTAGGAATAACTTTTATGTAATCTGTTTTGATTTCATTGATATTAATAAAGACTTGTTTTGTTTTTATTACGGGCTTTATCTATTTAAGTGTTTAAATAAGATATACCATAGTTTAGAGTAAAGCTTTTTATGGATTATGATGAGATCATAATAGTGAGACCTAAAAAGATGATAACTCTAAACTTAAATAGTTCCTGGTCATAGGATTACTAACTGGTAATTAATAATCCGCAAAGATCGGTACATACTATGCTTGCTTCATTATGAAGGATGTCTGTTCTCATAGATATTTGTGTGGTGACACTATAGCTAGTATGTAGGTGCTTATTATAGAATAAGTTCACTGAACATGACTCGCCCAGCTGAACAACTGATGGAGTTCACTCACGTGTCAGCAGTTGTTCGCTTAGTGATAGTTGTACAAGTATCCTTAGACTTGAGGTCATCATAGTCATCTTGTGTACACTGAACTATGCTTTGGTTTAGTTCTTAGTCTCCAGGGACAATTATTAGGGCTCTTCTGGGTATAGGAATTTGTACACGAAGATAGTGTATGATCAATAAAGGATCTACCCCTTCCAGTGAAGGAAGCGAATGTTCAAGGCTGATCCACTTATGCTAGTTCAGGAATCTCTGGCCAGAGTAAATGAAATTAGAAAGGAGTTTCTAATTTGCATAGAACTACGCATAATAGATGGTAAGCAAGTGATTGAATTAGATAGGCTTGACACGAGATCCATGCCTTGTATTTAATCGGGACATTGTAGGGTAGAAGGAGTTTATTGTATGGTAACTATTCACTGACAGGTTCTTGGTATTCTAAGCAGTGAATTCATATTATCCGGATAGTCGCGATATGTTGAAAAGCATCACTCACGATGTAGAATAAATGTGATTAATTAATTAATCATATTTAATAAATTAGAGAATTTATATAAATAATGATAAAATAGTTTTATTATTATTTATTTCTACTACCGGCTTAATATTGAACCTACAGGGTCACACCATAAAAAGAGAATGATTTTATGGTGGAGGAATTAATTAATAATGACTAATAATTATTTATTTGTGAAATAAATAATTAATTGGAAAATTTAATAATTGATTAAATAAGATTTAATTGATTATAAATTAATTAAGAAAAGTTCTTAATATTATTAATTAAGGATTTAATTTTTAGAAATTAAATCAAGAGAGAGAATTATTTCTAAAGTGTTTAGAAAAAGGATTAATAATTAAAAGGTGTTTTAATTATTAATGAGAATAATAAATGGGATAATAATAATATTATTTATGGGAAAATTTCAGCTGAAAATTTTGCCTATAAATACACTATTATAGACCCTATTTTATTCGAACCCGAGAAACCCAAAAGTTTCAGAAAACCAAATTCTCTCCACCTCCTCCTCCTCCTAAAAGTCGTTTTCTTGGTGGATACCGGTGGAGTGCTTCACACTTGAGGAGCAACTGCTAAGGATCTCTGATCGTTGTCTCCGATTAATATTTAAAAGGTTAGATTCGATCTCTCGAATTTTTATTCACGATTTATATGCTTTTATTTGGATTTTGTGTGTGTAAAAGTGTTTTTCCACGCCCCGCTGTGTTTAAAAATCCAACAATGGTATCAGAGCATAGGTTGTATGCATATAGATCTGTGGTAAAAATTTCAGAATTTTATGTGCTTGTATGAATTTATTATGATTTTTACAAGTTATATTATGGATTAATTTTGTCTGATGAGAAATCGTTTCTCAGAATAATTTTGAATGTTGATCTGGGTTCTACAAGTGTTGTAGATCGTCTGGGTATTTTTTTCATAATTTTAGGATGTATAGATTTTTTATTATGAATTTTTGAAGTTGTTTCAATTAAAATTCGTAATTTAATAAGTAAATAAATCTTATATAATCATATATATATATATAATTGTCTATATGTATATATATCTGTATATCTGTTGTATGGATTCTGTGCTGCTACTGCACGGAAAGAAAGAGAGCAGACAGAGATCAGGCTGACAAGCACGGAGTTCGAGGCGAAGAAAAGGCGGCGGCGAATCGCTGTAAAGGGCAGGACCGCGCGTCGACCACGCGCGCGTGGGGTTCACGCGCTGGCGTGCCACGCGCGGCGCGTGGAAGACACGCGCTGGTGACGTCGTGCTGACGTCATGCTGACGTCATCAGATGACGTCATGCTGACGTCAGCATAGGGGTCAGGGGCGCGTGAGGCGCGTGGGCGCGCGTGGGGGGAAGTCTGACACGCGCCTGACAGCGCGTGTGCGCGTGGCGGCGCGTGGGACAACTTCTCGGGGCGCGTGCCGGCGCGTGCAAGCTCAGAATGGGGTGATTTTAGTGCCGTTGGATTCGTATTTTCGAGACGCTTCTAATGGTATATTATATGATATTTTATGAAATTGTTTTGAACTGTTTATAGCTAACAGAAGTGTTTTTAAGCTGTTTTTGATCGTTTAAATTGCTTTTAAATGCTTCATGTGATACATAGAGATGTATATTGCTTAGTTCTATGTGCTAGATGATATAACACGGCTACCTTGATGTTTATTCATGTTGATATATGTGATATATGCTTAGTTTATCATGCGATGATAGATTTAGGTGAACTTGAATGAACATAAGGCGTTTGTTAGACAACCTAGTATAGTGAAATTGTTTCATAACCTTAAGAACAATATTATGAATACAATCATGAGATTCTTGTGTTTGTGAAACACGTAATTGAATATGAATTTTCGATATGAGAGAAAGGATGATTCTGTCAACAACAGATTTCTATCTGTAAGAAAGGGTTATTAAGTGACGCCTCTTGACAATGCTCCACCCGATCTGGGAATCGTCTGATTATTGATTATTGATTTGAAATATTTAATTTAAAAGGAAGAATCTCTTTATAATATGATTATGATTGTAACGTAATATAATCCCTCTAAAATTAAATAATATCAAGTAGTAATTGGCCAATGATACAACGGGCTTGTGTCGGTCATAGCCTTCCAACATGATAGAAAAGTAGTTCTTATTTTTGAATCATTGTCGGTTCGTGCTACAGCCGAGGGCTTTGATTTCGAAATAAGAAATACTTGTCTATTACATAGAGATGTGTACATTGAATAAGAATCTAAAGGTCGGTACGTGCTACAGCCGTGGGCCTTTGGGGACTGATTCAACTGTACGGAATGTTGGGTTAGACTTGACTTAGAATATTGAGTTTGTCGTGCTACAGCCGAGACTCAATTATTCAAGAGGCTAAAGTTTGATTAGGGAATAACATGAGATGTAATTGACAAGAGTTGTCTGCCTATTGAACATTGCATGGCGGTTCGTGCTACAGCCGGGGTCGTGTAATGGAATGTAGGATCCCTATTCCCACTAGCATTATGAATGCTTAATTTTTCATGTAGGGGGTTGAATAAATTAGGAAAACTAGTGGGAGCCACTTATGAATAAAGACCCGATTCATATAGTGTTTTAAAATGAAATCGAATATTTGCTAAGTGTTGTTATGTGTTTATCATTTACAGATTTACTTTGTACGTTATGTCTTCTGCACTATCACTCAGGAGCATACTGGATGCTCACAAATTGACTGGTCCTAATTATGCTGACTGGCTTCGAAACTTGAGAATTGTTCTCAGGATTGAGAAGCTGGAATACGTGATTGACTCACCTAAGCCTACTGAACCTGCTAATGATGCACATAATGATGAACACGTTGTGTATCGTAAGTTGATAGATGATGCGAATGTTGCTCAATGCATCATGCTAGCTTCCATGAACATTGAGCTACAGAAGCAACATGAGCATATGGATGCTCACACTATCCTCATGCATCTACAAGAGTTGTATGATGTGGCAGGGAGGACAGCTCGATATGAGATATCGAAGGAGTTGTTCGGTTGTAGGATGTCTGAGGGATCATCTGTGAATGACCATGTGCTTAAGATGATCAATTTGATTGAACGTCTTGGACAACTTGGTTTTGCCATGGATGGGGAGCTGAGCCAAGACCTGGTCTTGCAATCGCTTCCGAGTTCGTTCTCGCAGTTTGTTGTGAACTTTCACATGAATAAGTTGGATGTCAGCCTGCCTGAACTCCACAACATGTTGAAGACTGCGGAATCGAATTTTCCCCCTAAGAAGAGTTCTGTTCTTCTAATTGGTGAAGGTTCCAATCCTAAGAAAAGGAAGAGGAACTCTTCCAAGAAGAAGAAAGTGGGTGAGAAAACGCCGGTTCCACCAAAAGCTGAAGACCCCAAGAGCAAAGTTGTTTGCTTTCACTGTAATAAGGTGGGGCACTGGAAGAGGAACTGCAAGGTTTACCTTGCAGAATTGAAGAAGAAGGGTAGTGAGACTACCGCTTCTGATTCAGGTATGTTCATGATAGAAGTGAATATGTCATTTCTACTTGGGTATAAGATACCGCCTGTGGTTTTCATATCTGCAATTTTTGCAGGGACCAAGGAGAAGTAGGACTCTTGAAGAAGAGGAGGTGATTCTACTGATGGGAAATGGAGCAAGAGTTGCTGCTGAAGATGTAGAATCATTTCATTTACATATGCCTACGGGCAAGACTATTGTTTTAAATAATTGTTATTTTGTTCCCTCGATTGTGAGGAATATTATTCCCATGTTAGACTTGGATGGATTTTTCATTTATTATTGAGAATAATGAATGTTCTATTCTTAGAGATAATATTCTTTATGGACGTGGTGCTTTAAATAATGGTCTGTATATATGTGACATAATTTACTTCAGATTGAACAAACTAATAAAAGAAAAGGGATGATGAAAATCTCACTTCATAGTGGCACTGCAGTCTCCATTTAGTGGACATGGAGAGAGGGCTGCAGATTTGCTAGGAATGGTACACACAGATGTATGTGGACCAATGTCTACGCAAGCCATGGGTGGATTTTCATACTTCATTACTTTCATAGATGATAGATCTAGATTCGGATATGTGTTTGATGAAACACAAGTCTGAGGCCTTTGAAAAGTTCAAAGAATATAAGTATGAAGTGGAGAAACAACCAAACATAGTATCATAACTCTTCGATCAGATCGAGGTGGTAAATACTTTAATGGAGTGTTTCTAAATTATCTCTAAGTAAATGGTATAGTCTCCCAGTGGACTCCTCCAGATTAGTATCTGAAAGGAGAAATCGAACTTTGTTAGACATAGTTCGGTCCATGATGAGCTATGCAAATCTTCCAGTATTCCTATGGGGTTATGCATTGGAAACCTCGGCATATTTACTGAATATGGTGCCTTCCAAATCTGTTCCTCAAACTTCGTATGAGATATGGAAAGAAAGGAAACCGAGTCTTAAACACGTTAAGATTTGGGGATGTCCAGCTTATGTCAAGTAAGTTGACCCAGATAAGCTGGAATATCGATCCGTAAAATGTAGTTTTGTGGGATATCCTAAAGAGACTTTAGGGTATTTCTTTTGCACCGATCATCGGGTGTTTGTATCCAGACATGCTAACTTCTTGGAAAAGGAGTTTATCCTTGAAGGAAACAGTGGGAGCAAAATTGAACTTAATGAAGTTCAAGAAGCATAAACTACTACGGATCAAGTAGAAACACCTGTTCTGACTGAACAACCTTTTGTGGAACAGCCCATTCATAGATCAGGGAGAGTGTCTCGCCAACCTGAGAGGTAAAATGGCCTTGTCATTGAGAATGACAATGAGTTGTCAATCATTTGATGATGACGACCCTGTGACCTATAATGAGGCTATGAGTAGTGTTGACTCAGAGAAATGGCATAGTGCCATGAAATCCAGAATGGAATCTATGTATACGGTATACAAAAGATAGATTATAGCAGATGGCCAGGTGGAGACCTATAAGGCCAGGCTTGTGGCAAAAGGATTCAAACAAAGGCAATGGATTGACTTTGATGAAACCTTTTACCTATAGCCCTGTTAAAATCAGTTCGGATTTTGCTTGCGATTAATATGGTTTAAAGCGAGCTTCTCGAAAGATGGAACATTCGTTTTGATGAGACAATCAAAGAGTTTGATTTTATCAAAAACGTGGATGAACCATGTGTCTACAAAAGGGTTAGTGGGAGCGCGATAACATTTCTTGTATTGTATTGAAATAGAGTTGACACACATAACAACATAGCAGACCCACTCACAAAGCTACTTTTTGAAAGTCACTTTGATCGTCATAAAGATGAGATGGGTATTAGATACCAGAGTGATTGGCTTAGTACAAGTGGGAGATTGAAAGGCATATGTCCTAAGTCCAATCATGAATTAGGATTTAGGAATAACTTTTATGTAATCTGTTTTGATTTCATTGATATTAATAAAGACTTGTTTTGTTTTTATTACGGGCTTTATCTATTTAAGTGTTTAAATAAGATATACCATAGTTTAGAGTAAAGCTTTTTATGGATTATGATGAGATCATAATAGTGAGACCTAAAAAGATGATAACTCTAAACTTAAATAGTTCCTGGTCATAGGATTACTAACTGGTAATTAATAATCCGCAAAGATCGGTACATACTATGCTTGCTTCATTATGAAGGATGTCTGTTCTCATAGATATTTGTGTGGTGACACTATAGCTAGTATGTAGGTGCTTATTATAGAATAAGTTCACTGAACATGACTCGCCCAGCTGAACAACTGATGGAGTTCACTCACGTGTCAGCAGTTGTTCGCTTAGTGATAGTTGTACAAGTATCCTTAGACTTGAGGTCATCATAGTCATCTTGTGTACACTGAACTATGCTTTGGTTTAGTTCTTAGTCTCCAGGGACAATTATTAGGGCTCTTCTGGGTATAGGAATTTGTACACGAAGATAGTGTATGATCAATAAAGGATCTACCCCTTCCAGTGAAGGAAGCGAATGTTCAAGGCTGATCCACTTATGCTAGTTCAGGAATCTCTGGCCAGAGTAAATGAAATTAGAAAGGAGTTTCTAATTTGCATAGAACTACGCATAATAGATGGTAAGCAAGTGATTGAATTAGATAGGCTTGACACGAGATCCATGCCTTGTATTTAATCGGGACATTGTAGGGTAGAAGGAGTTTATTGTATGGTAACTATTCACTGACAGGTTCTTGGTATTCTAAGCAGTGAATTCATATTATCCGGATAGTCGCGATATGTTGAAAAGCATCACTCACGATGTAGAATAAATGTGATTAATTAATTAATCATATTTAATAAATTAGAGAATTTATATAAATAATGATAAAATAGTTTTATTATTATTTATTTCTACTACCGGCTTAATATTGAACCTACAGGGTCACACCATAAAAAGAGAATGATTTTATGGTGGAGGAATTAATTAATAATGACTAATAATTATTTATTTGTGAAATAAATAATTAATTGGAAAATTTAATAATTGATTAAATAAGATTTAATTGATTATAAATTAATTAAGAAAAGTTCTTAATATTATTAATTAAGGATTTAATTTTTAGAAATTAAATCAAGAGAGAGAATTATTTCTAAAGTGTTTAGAAAAAGGATTAATAATTAAAAGGTGTTTTAATTATTAATGAGAATAATAAATGGGATAATAATAATATTATTTATGGGAAAATTTCAGCTGAAAATTTTGCCTATAAATACACTATTATAGACCCTATTTTATTCGAACCCGAGAAACCCAAAAGTTTCAGAAAACCAAATTCTCTCCACCTCCTCCTCCTCCTAAAAGTCGTTTTCTTGGTGGATACCGGTGGAGTGCTTCACACTTGAGGAGCAACTGCTAAGGATCTCTGATCGTTGTCTCCGATTAATATTTAAAAGGTTAGATTCGATCTCTCGAATTTTTATTCACGATTTATATGCTTTTATTTGGATTTTGTGTGTGTAAAAGTGTTTTTCCACGCCCCGCTGTGTTTAAAAATCCAACAGATCAGATATTAGGTGAGCATCAAAATTTGGATGTTGATCAGAACTTAAAGGATGATTTTGAAACATCTATAGCCTCACATACTATCATTTTATCAGAGGATGCTGATTCTGCAGACTCTGTAAGTTCTGATGCTGCAAATGTTGACACTACTGGTGAAGCTGCTACAAATCAAAATGCTGATGTAGCTGGTCCTTCAGGACATGCACCTCAACAAGTTCTAGGCAAAGCTGATCTAATCAAGAACTTTGTTAGAGAGGATGCACCAGTACCTTGGAGTGAAACTCTAAGAGGACAAGAATGGATCAAGGAGTGGAACAAAGTTGATTTTGTTCCTACTGCAAATATTCTTGCTGAGCACCTGGCTAAAGCTGATGAGATGCTGGTGAATGATGACTTCAAAGCACAGCTCAGAGTTACTGCATTGAGTACAAGGCACCTTCAAGGTCAACACTCAATAACTCACGCTAAGGTGAACAAAATTCAAGAAACACTAATTCAGCAAGACATGAATGTCAAATTGGAAAAGAATAGGTTTCTTAAACCAGCCTTTGACCGCATTGGGTATATAGAAAAGACTCAAGAAAAGCAGCAAGCTCAAATATCTGATATTTTAAAGAATCAAGCTTCTCAACAAGATCAACTCAATGAAATCCAAAACTCTGTGGAATTGCTTGTCTCTCTCCTTCTACCAGATGATGCCAAAAAGGGGGAGAAAGTGATTAAGTCCAAATGCAAAATTGATCAACCACTGAAGGGTAAGGATGATGGAAATGATGACCATGGAAACTCTGAAAAGGGTAGAGGTCATGGTCAAGGCAAAGGTTCTTCATCTAGGAAAGAAGGAACTTCTACACAGAGATCAAGCTCTGATGCTGATGGAAGAAAAAGTTCTGATATTCAAGTTCTGACTAAGCCTGATGTTCTAATACAGGGTGAGAGTCAAGAATCACAGAAGTTTATGCAGACACTGAAGCTTAAGGGGAAGGAAACAACAGTCTACTATTAAGACCCCAAGTTACAGAAGCTGGATGAAGAAATTTCAAAAAGACTATTTCTCAAAGACAATCCAGGAATGGACTTTAAAAGTTTGAAGAAAGAAGAAGCCAAAATTAAAGCAGAAAATGTCAAATCCAAGTCTAAGGGCATTGTGATTAAAGAGAAGACAAACTCTGAGGCAACCAAATTTGAATCCAAAGCCAAATCACAAATAGAGGTAGATCCAAGGTTCAAGGGCAAAGCTAAAGTTGATGATTCTGTAAAAATCTATCTACCAACCATGGATGAACAAGTAAATTCTGATGAAGATACTAGTCTGATTTTGAAGAAGAAGAAGAAGAATATTCAAACAACCTCTGACAGAGCTCATGTTGTTCAAGATTAGGACTTAGTAAATTCTGATATGACAATGAAGCAAGCAACCTCTGACAGAGCTCAAGTTGTCTTGATATCAGAAGATAAAGGAAAGGAAACCTCTGACATTGCTCATGTTAAACCTTCAAAAATTCTACTACCTGGGTTTACTAAAGCTCAACAATCTACTCAACCTTTGAAGACTACATCAAGTGGTTTTGAAGCAAGAGTTATTCGAGGAAAGGAAGCTAGAGATAAATCAGGATTGGGTAGTTCTAAAGAAAAGAAAGTAAATAATACTACCTCTGATCCAACCTCTTTGAGTGAACCAGGAGTGGGAACAACTCCTGAAAGATTGAATCACCTGGAGTCTTTACAAATGGTTTACCACTCTGTGCTAAAATAAGATATCATGTTATATTTTATGATAGATGGGAGGGTATTCCATATAAGAAAGGATGCTATTCGTTTGAAGTACTTTGAAGAATTGCAGCATGTGTTATTTCTACTTCAAGTGAAGAACAGATCAACAGATGGTGCTGCCAGATACATAAGGTCTAATATTGAAAGACAGAAGAAATTATACTCTGTAATGTCTGACAAGCCATACTATCCTAAGTACAGAGATCACAATGGTGATATAGTTGAGATAAAACCTAATACCGCCAAAATCACTACATTTCTTGGTATTAAGGGACTTGAATTCAATCTAGAGTCTGATAAAGCCTATGTCATCAGACTGGATCAGGAAATAAGGAAAGCAAAATTAAATGATCTCAGGGCTGCTATCTTTCAGACACGTGAAGATACAGTTGAACTTAAAGATGTAAAAAGGAGGATGCAAAATGAACTTGAATATGCTGAGAAAACTATGTTGAAGAACTATCTCAGAACAACTCCTGACATTAAAGAGATCACACACTGAAGCCAAGTCAAGGACTACAACTGTTAATTCTGAAGTATATACAGGCTAAAGCTGATATCATACTTTAAGGATGTTAAAGGCTACAAGGACTGTGAGTTGTAGTTATCTAGTCAAATTCTTATATGCATTTGTACTTAATGTTTTTGACATCATCAAATATATATTGAACTTGTATAATTATGCTAATTTATAAGTTGGGGGAGATTGTTAGATATATTTGTGATGTCATGTCTAATAGTGATTTGTGTTTAGTTTTTCAGGTCTTAACTAACAGGACAAATCAGGACTTAACTGGAAATTAGTACTTATACTGAAGTCAGAACTTAAGATATCAGAAGATATTTATCAGGAAATAATATCAGGACTTAAGAAGATATTCTAGAATAAGGAAGGCGACTGATTGAAAGGAAAGAAGATCAAGACTAAAACAAGAAGAGATATGCATGGAGAAGAATTCTATGAAGAATAGAATACTTGGAAGAAAAGATAACTAATTGATATATTTTAGGATGCAGACTTATATTCGATATCAATTAGAAGATTATCTTGTAACTGTGTGTCTATATAAACATAGCATAGGGTTTACACTATATGTGTTATCTTAATCGAGAATATTATTCATTGTAACCCTAGCAGCTCTCGTGATATTTGTTCATCACTGAGAGAGAACGGTTTCATTGTAATACTGTTTTATTAATAAGATTATTCTGTGTTTCATACTTGTGTTCTTAATTTGATTTGATTGTAGTATACACTGTATTCAACCCCCTTCTACAGTGTGTGACCTAACATATTTATTTATTTTTTCTAATAATCAAAATTAGAAAATAACCGTTGAACCAAATTATAGCTCATTTCGATTTTTATAATGTAGTATAGATTGCATTATTTTCAAACTACAGTGACGCCTACTACAGTCGGATATGATATATATTATTAGAAAATGATGGAAACTCAGAAAACTTGTTTCAATATGTTCGCAGATAAAATTCCTAAAATTAATGCTTTATCAATAAATATATCATGGCAAAATTACTTTCTTGAAACCGATTATGATGGTTTTGTCTCGGATTGATAGTTTTTTAAGAGTAGTCGTGTCTTCTCAAAGACTCCTTAAGTCAGCTTTTAATTTATTAAAGCGACGATATATATTCCTCTTTATAATTAATAATGTTGTTATTATTGTCGTTTTATCTTACTTTCTTGAATTGCTTCGTATTATAGTTACATGTTCCTAAATTTGTAAATAAAATTGTCTTATTGTTGCTCGTATATTTCCAACAATCTTGAAGAAATTATTTGTTATATTCTAATTATCTTGTAGTTCGTGATGACGAATGGAATTGTTATTACTCCTAGTTTTGTTATAGAAATCAACCGATTTTTCAAAAATCGCCGATAAATTGTTCAAAAATTGGTCAAAAATATTTGTCCGATTTGACCAATTTCTGATAAATCGCCGATAAATTATCCGATTTTTAAAAAATTGTCCGATTAATCGCAAATCGGTACCTCAACCGAATAATTCAAATTTCTGAAATATGTAACACTGACTCCTAGTGGTCAATTTTCTGCTGGTACTGCGCTATTGTACCTAACCATAATTAGGCTTCGTATCATTTTTCACAGTCCATTGATCTTTCGGGTATCGTGACAAGTTCAATAGGGTTCTGATTTATTTTTTTTGGTAGATAAGATGAAATCGTGATTAATGGTTAAGGGTCTATAACTGGTGGTACAATATGATCTACTGATTGTTGATCAAAGGTAAAGCTGAGATCGTGTGTGTGTCTATATATATATATATATCCCTCTCTATACTTAGTGGCGTTATAGATTGTTATTTTATCTTACTTTCTTGAATTATTTTGTATTTAGTTTTAATTAAATGATCCTAAATTTGTGAATAATTCAAACATAATTGTCCCATTATCGCTCGTATATTTCCAATAATCTTGAAAAAATTATTTGTTATTTCTAATCATCTTTTAGTTTGTGATGGTGAATGGAACTGTTATTACTCCTAGTGGTCAATTTTCTACTGGTATTAGCGGTACCATACCTATTAATGATTGGGATATGTATCATTTTTCAGAGCCCATTGATCTTTCGAGTATCTGTGACAAGTTCAATGGTGTTCTGGTTTTTTTCGTTTGTAGAAAAAGATGAAACTGTGGTTAATGGTTAAGGGTTAGAGATCTATGACTGGTGGTACAATATGATCTACTGATTGTTGGTCAAGGTAAAACTGAGACCCTATATATAACCCTCTCTATAATTTATCTCGTTACTGATTGTTATTTTTTTTTACTTTCTTGAATTGTTTCGTATTTGGTTTTACTTACATGTGATAGAGTATATTTTTATATATTTTTTAGATAATTTTTATCCTCATATTTATTGTGTTTTGCATTGATTTGGATATTTATTTAATAGGTTTTGATGTTTTATTATAGGATATAAGGAAATTCTAGATTTGCTAGGATTTGGAGCAAAAAGTCCAATTTTGGAGTGAAAATAGAAGAAAATTCATATTATTGGACTACACAGGCTACAAATATTGTTTGGGCTGTATCTTGAGTTTTAGAAGTCTATTTTTGATGATCTTACAGTCCACGCGAAGCTCATATAATTTTATTTAATTTAGAGATGGTCCAGTAAGGAGAATACAACAAGAACAGACCAGAAACTGTAGAGAACATACAGCTACGAATTTTAATTATAGAATCCTACACGGTCTAGAATTCTCACTTATAATTGGATTAGAATAATAAAATACTTTTATTATTAGAGGGGACTTGAGTTTTATTAGCTAGATACACAGAGATACATACGTACGTACTATTACAGAGCTAGGGTTTTTAGTTTTTTCATCTCTTTCATAGCATTTGTTAAACTTGGATATTGATTTCTCCATTAATCTAAAGTTAAAGGTATTCCTATCTATTATCGTTTTATTAGTATCTGTTTTACTTGAAATTCATCATTGTTTTTATTGCTTTTACATTTAGCATGAGTGAGTAGTTTAATTCTAGGGCGCAAAGGGAAGCCATGTTTGCACCATGAATATGCTTTAATTTGATTAGTAGTTTAATGGGTAAAAAGTAATTCTAGTCGATATGTTTTAATGCTTAATCTTTGTAATTGGCTAATATCATAGATTATCTGTATGCAACAGAGGCACTAGAGGCACACATACGATAGAAGAATTGAAAGTGAGAGCGGGAGCATCACTAGATTTCTGAAAGTATTAATGCTTGGGAAAGATTAACTTTTACTTTAATTACTTGACCCACTGAATTACTATTCATTTATGATTAGCTTGGTGTAAATATGGTGAACCTGCATCGCCCTAGACCTTTAGTTAGTTGATTTAAAACATATTTAATTTGCATTAGTAAGCTAGTGAAAAAGCTTCAATATTCGTTCTTCTCTTGGAAATAATTCATAACAGTTAAATTTAAATTCCTAAAACTTAGTCTACTTGTGGATACGACCTGCACTTGCCACTTTGTACTAGCAATAGACACCGTGCGCTTGCGGTTAGATATAAAATAACACATCAAGTAACTTGTTGTAATATTTATTTTATATTATTTATGTTAATATATATATATTAACAATGGGGGTGTCATGCGGGGTGTGGTTCTCCAGTTTCTAATGGCCTGTGGTTTAAGACTATTTTTTTTACTTCTTTTCAGCTCCATCACAACAATCACAAGAATTTTTGTTCCGATTTGCTGCATTAGCTTCATACACCTTGATCTCAGGGGAGTTTTCTTTATTTCTAGTGTATAATTTTATTTTGTTCTTTTTGTATTTTGTTAGTTAGTCAGTTCATTGGGGACAATGAACCAGTTAAGTGTGGGGATGAGTTCTCAATGTTAAAAATCCAAAAAAAAATTAAAATTAAAAATTAAAAAAATACAAAATTCAAAAATGTTGTATATTGCCATGTCTCATAGTGTGTAAACAAGGATAAATACACATCTTGTGAGCTTCTTTTGCATGGTTAATTGATATGTCATATCTATACAAAATCATTTATTGCATGATGATTCCTTGTGTGTGCTTGAGAAAATTCTAAATCTTGAGATACATCTTTGTCAATTTTAGTAAGTACTGAATCATGCTTTCACCTTGTGAGATCTTGAGCCTAATTTGTGATTGATACATTTTATGTCAGTCGATTTTTATTGTTGTGTGTTGTTCATCATGGATTATGTTGCTCTAGAACTTGTTGTAAACCTTGTGGAGACTACGTGGTATGTGTATGCTTGAAAATAATAAAGGCACTAGGATGAACCTTATTTACCTAAACAGTACCCATAAATTATATCCCTAGTGAACCCCTTTGAGCTTTTTATCCGTTCTTTTGATATATCACCTATCTAAATGCTTGAACCTACTTGTTCGTTCTTGTCTTGATTTACTAGTAGAGCATTTTGATTCATTTGAGGGTTGGTGATACATAGTGTGGGGATTCATTGTTAAAGTGTGAAAAATTGGTGGGTATTAAAATAAAAAAAATAAAAGAAAAGGTTAAGTACTCCTTTGAGACCAACGGGTGGCAAGCGTAATATCATATGAAAGGGACGATCCATGTGCATGTGCTGGAATTAAGTACATTGTACTAGAAATTATGAGGGATTAAATTAATATCTCTGATTTTTCTTGGTGACTTTTCACTGCCCTTGGTTACTGGAGAAATACTTGAACCTTGAAAAAAAATAGAAAAAGGAGAAGATGAAAAAGAGTTTGTGTTCATTGGTTTGTGCAATATGAAGTGGGGAAGTACATAATAATTTGTGCTTGGGCTTAATACTTGTAAGATTTCGCTCAGCTTTTACATGATTTGATTTCATATTGAGTGCTTAATTAAGAATGAACATTATATTCTATTAGTTTATCAAATTAGCCACTTGTTAGCCTTTTTCTTGATATCCTACCCTTCATTTTAGCCATGTTACAACCTTTAACGAAGACCTTTTGATTTGTGCAGGCATATATTCAAAGTAATGGAGATTTGGTAAACAACCAAGCTTATGGTAGCGCATGATTTCATTGATTGAACTTGAGCGAATACACTTAGCCTACACACTTGTGTAATTTGAGAGTTATGTAAGCTTTTCTTATCTATGGCATGTTACTAAAGGCGACTTTGTTGTTTATTTCTTATTATTTTTGTCTATTTAGACAATGTGTGCGTACTTGGATAGTTGTGTACAAATGATGTGCGCATTAGAAATACTGTCGAAATTGGGTTATTTCGGTTTACATGTGTGGAGTGATATGATATGTTGCATACTTGAGACTTGGCAGAAAAAAATGGATTTTGTGGGTAGATTCACTATAAGCCCTCACGAGACAACACTCTTCCTACTAGGCTGTCTAGGGGTTTAACGGCTTGTGGCATTCGCGCAATGCATCGTGTAATCTATGAAAGTGGAATTAGTTAGTCTAGGATATTTTTATTTCTTTCTTTGCCCGAGGACGTGCAAATGCTTAGTGTGGGGATGTTAGATAGAGTATATATTTATATATTTTTTAGATAATTTTTGTCCTCATATTTATTGTATTTTGCATTGATTTGGATATTTATTTAATAGGTTTTGGTATTTGATTATAGGATACAAGGAAATTCTAGATTTTCAAGGATTTGGAGCAAAAAGTCCTATTTTGGGGTGAAAATAGAAGAAAACTCGTATAATTGGACTACATAGGCTGCAAATATTGTTTGGGCCATATCTTGAGTTCCAGAAGTCCATTTTTGACGATCTTACAGTACACGCGAAGCCCGCGGAATTTTATTTAATTCAGAGATGGTACAGTAAGGATAATCCAAAAAGAACAGCCCATAAACTGCATAGAACAGACAACTACGAATTTTAATTATAGAATCCTACTCAGTCTCGAATTCTCACTTGTAATTGAATTAGAATAATAAAATACTTTTATTATTAGAGGGGACTTGAGTTTCATTAGCTAGAGACACAGAGATACATATGTACGTACTATTACAGAGCTAGGGTTTTTAGTTTTTTTATCTCTTTCATAGCATTTGTTATAACTTGGATATTCATTTCTCCACTAATCTAAAGTTAAAGGTATTCATATCTATTCTCATTTTATTAATATCTATTTTACATGGCGTTCATCATTATTTTTATTACTTTTATATTTAGCATGAGTGAGTAGTTTAATTCTAGGGCACAAAGGAAAGTCATGTTTTCACCATGAATATGTTTTAATTTGGTTAGTAGTTTAATAGGTAAAAAGTAATTCTAATCGATATATTTTAATGCTTAATCTGTGTAATTGGCTAATATCATAGATTATCCGTATGCAATAGGGGTAATAGATCGGGAGATTTTACTCACTAGAGGCACACATACGATAGCAAAATTGAAAGTGAGAGCGGGAGCATCACTGGATTTCTGAAAGTGCTAATACTTGGGAAAGATTAACTTTTACTTTAATTACTTGACCCACTGAATTTCTATACTTTTATGATTAGCTTGGTGTAAACATGGTGAACATGCATCGCCCTATACCTTTAGTTAATTGATTTAAAACATATTTAATTTGCATTAGTAAGATAGTTAAAAACCTTCAATATTCATTCTTCTCTTGGAAAGAATTCATAACAGTTAAACTGAAATTCTTAAAACTTAGTCTCCTTATGGATACGACCTGCACTTGCCACTTTATATTAGCAATAGACACCGTGCGCTTGTGGTTAGATATAAAATAACACATCAACATGTTCCTGAATTTATGAATAATTAAAAACATAATTGTCCTATTGGTGCTCGTATATTTCCAACAATCTTGAAGAAATTATTTGTTAAATTCTATTTATCTTGTAGTTCGTGATGATGAGTGGAACTGTTATTACTCCTAGTGGTCAATATTCTGTTGATATTAGCGGTATTGTACCTACCATTGATTGGGCTACGTATGATTTTTCACAACCCATTCATCTTTCGTGTATGTTAAGTGGAATTTATGACACTTATTTATGCTCTAATAGGCTTTGAGTTGGTGTATTTATACTTAAGTTATTTGTGTTTTAACGTGTTTTCGAGTGTTTTTGCATTTCAGGCTTTACTTAGTAAATCAGGTGAATTATCATTGTTTTGATGCTAATATGGTGTTTAGGATGTGCTGGAATAAAAGCTTGAAAGATTGGCTCAAAGCTGCAAGGAATAAAGAAGAAGGAAAAAATAATTTTTAGCAGAAGGCAGGCGCGCCTGCGCTGGTGTTGCGCGTGCCCCCGCCGGGAGAACAGGAAGTCAGCGCGCCCGCGCTGGTGTTGCGTGCGGCCGCGCTGGTGTTGCGCGCGACCGCGCTGGGTCGGGATAAACAAATCCTGATTCTTTTATAATTCAAATTGTTGGACTCCTGGGGTGCATGGACTGCTATATAAACATAACTTAGGTTGTTTTTTAAGAGATATTCAGAGATATCAAGACAATCAAGCAAGGAGAAGACGGTAAGAAACCTTTTGGGCACAATTCAACAAAGGCAAAGATGATCTAGTTTATTCTTGTGAATCTTTGTTTTGAGTTGTAATTTGGATGCTTGTTTCTTGTTTTGCTGAACCTTTATTCTTGTTTGTACTTTGGTTTATTTATTCGTATAAAGACTACGTTTGCTATATCATGTTTTCATTGGAATTGGCGATGAGTTTGATAATGGGCTAATCGTTATCGTGGGGTTCTAGCGGATTTATTTATGGATTTCTTTGGTTAAATTATTTCGATACCTTAGTGTGTGGTGATTGTATGATATCCTAGTTATGGTTGTGCGTATTCGTCTTGTGAGCGTCGTGAACTTATAAGATAGTTTGTTAATTATTAATGAAGCGAAAGTGAATTTAAGGATTTAGAACTTGCAATGCTAGCATAGGTTCATG
The DNA here is from genome assembly GCF_009905375.1 of Apium graveolens. Taxonomy (NCBI): domain Eukaryota; kingdom Viridiplantae; phylum Streptophyta; class Magnoliopsida; order Apiales; family Apiaceae; genus Apium; species Apium graveolens. The sequence continues at coordinate 45,374,554 of NC_133652.1, read as the reverse complement.
TATTGTTATGCATGATTCGTTGGTAATTTTAACCATCTTACTTGCCCTATGTAATCAAGATAGATAACTTGTGCTTAAACCGTTATGTTGTCAAATTCTATAGACATATAGGGTCTCAATATAATTGGTGCCTATTCAGCTTCTATCTCTTTTGTGGATGTCTAGTAGAATGGTACTCGTGCAACGAAAGTTGGCGTTTATCAGTTTCGTGTTATCTGATTAGTGTCATCACCATTGCAAGCTAAGGTTAAGAACAATAAGGCTATTGAATGAAGTACTTAATGAAGTTAGAATCCCATGTTTATCATATATATTAACTCAGTCTATCTTGTTCTCGTAGTTATAATAATTAGTTTAATTCTTAGTTATTAACAACCTCACTTTGTTATCGTCTTAGCATTGAATAATAACCATACATTGTTGCTTAGGTGCGTAAATTAAATAGTTAACCAATACAGTCTCTGTGGGATCGAATCTGATTTATATCTTATACTACTTGCGAATTCGTATACTTGCGTGTATTATTAGCGCGTGTTTAGCGACTAACAAGTTTTTGGCGCCGCTGCCGAGGACTGCAGTGTTAATTATTAGTTTATGTGCTTTCCATCAGTGGTCGTTAAAGTTCATTGACTCGGACATTGTTACGTATTTGTTTCCTTGTTTTATTTCAGGTGATCTAGCGAGGGTGTATGCATACGCGTTTGCGTACTCGTAAGAGAACACTGGATAAAGCTGAGGAAGAACTCGTGGTAGTTCGTAGGGAAGTTTTTGAGGAAGAAAAGAAGGTAGAAGAAGAAGAGAAAGTTGAAGAGCCAATTATAGTAGCTATGGGTGATCAAGCGGAAAATCCGAAGGCTTTGATGGACTATTCTAAGCCTAAGATTAATGAAATTCAGTCTAGCATCATTAGACCAGCCATCAGGGATAACACTTTTGAGATCAAGTCAAACACGATCCAGATGATACAGAACTCAGTTTAGTTTGGGGGTTCTCCTACCGAAGACCCCAACATGCACATCGGGGATTTCATCGAGATCTGGGATACTTTAAAGTTTAATGATGTGACTGAAGATGCTATCAAGCTACGACTCTTTCCATTCTCTCTAAGGGACAAAGCTAAGTGCTGGTTGCACTCTCTACCAGCAGGATCTATCACAACTTGGGAAGATCTCGCTCAAAAGTTTCTCACTAAATTCTTCCCCATGGCGAAGACTGCCGCAATCAGGAATGCTCTTACTCCGTTTGCTCAACAAACTGGAGAATCTCTGTGTGAGGCTTGGGATCGATATAAGGAGATGCTAAGGAAGTGCCCACAGCATGGCATGCCTGATTGGATGATTATCAACTGTTTCTACAATGGATTGGGTGCTACTTCTAGACTCATGCTTGATGAAGCATCAGGAGGAGCCTTGTGGGCTAAAAGCTACGATGAAGCTTATGAACTTATTGAACTGATGGCTGCTAATGAGTACCAGAATCCTTCCCAGAGACTGACTCAGAGAAAAGTAGCAGGAATTCTGGAGTTGGACGCAGCAACTGCTATAGCTGCCCAACTTAAGGATTTGACAATGAAGGTGGACACTTTGGCTAATTATGGAGTTAATTAAATCACTAGTATCTGTGAGCTTTGTGCTGGTGCCTATGAGACTGATCAGGCATAATTTCTAGCGAATCAGCTCAGTTCATGAGCAACTTCCAGCGATCACAGCAACCTGTGCCAGCCACCTATCATCCTAACAAACGCAATCATCCTAATTTCAGTTGGAGCAACGCTCAGAATGCGGTTCGACAGCCTTATCAGCAGTATCCAGCTAAGCAGTACAACCCCCTGGTTTTCAGCAATCGCAGTATGCACCAAAATAACAACTCCAGCTGCAACAAGCTAATGAAAAATCTGAATTAGAGGAGTTAAAGCTCATGTGCAAGAGTCAAGCTATTTCTATCAAGACCTTGGAAAATCAGATTGGGCAAATTGCCAATGCCTTGCTGAATCGTCAACCTGGTATATTGCCTAGTGACACTGAAGTGCCAGGAAAAAAGGAAGCTAAGGAGCAGGCAAAGGCAATCACTTTGAGGTCTGGGAAGGTTGCAAATCCCGAGCAAACTCAAGAGTTGACTGAAGAAGTTGGGCCAGAGAAAGAAGCAAAGCAGCAGGATGAAGAAGTGGAACCAAGGAAGACTACTGTTGAGCATACTCCGCCCGAGGGTAATACAGGGGGGTAAACAGATCTATCCTCCACCGCCTTTTCCTAAGAGGCTACAGAAGAAGAAGTTGGACAAGTAATTCGGGAAGTTTCTGGAGGTGTTCAAGAAACTTCATATCAACATACCTTTCGATGAGGCTCTCGAGCAGATGCCTAGTTATGCAAAATTTATGAAAGGTATTCTCTCTCAGAAAGTGAAGCTAGATGATTTAGAGATTATCGCTCTCACGGAGGAATGCAGTGCTGTGCTGCAGCAGAAGTTGCCTCCGAAGCTTAAATATCCAGGAAGCTTCACTATTTCATGTACTATTGGAAAAGTGTCTTTTGATAGGTGCTTATGTGACTTGGGAGCTAGCATCAATCTGATGCCTTTGTCAATCTTCAAGCAGTTGGATCTACCTGATCTTAAACCGACGTATATGACTTTGCAGTTGGCCGACCGTTCTATTACATATCCGCGAGGTATTGTGGAGGATGTCTTGGTCAAGGTTGATAAACTCATCTTTCCTGCTGATTTTGTAATTCTTGAATTTGAAGAGGAGAAGAAGATTCCCAGAATTTTGGGAAGGCCTTTCTTGGCAACTGGCCGAACCTTGATTGATGTGTAGAAGGGTGAGCTTACAATGCAAGTGTTGGATCAGGATGTGACTTTCAATGTGTTCAATGCTATAAAATGTCCTACTGATAATGAGGAGTGCTTAAAAGTCGAGTTGGTCGATTCGGTGGTCACATTGGAACTTGATCAAATGCTGAGGTCTGATGCCTTAGAAAAAGCCTTATTGGGAAATTCGGACAGTGAAGATGACGAAGGTGATGAGCAATTGCAATATTTGAATGCTTCTCCCTGGAAGAGGAAGATCGATATGCCTTTTGAATCTCTTGGAATGGAAGAATTGAGCAAGGCTCCTAAATGCCTCAAGCCTTCTATTGAGGAAGCTCCTACTCTTGAGATTAAGCCTTTACCTGAATATTTGAGGTATGCTTTTTTAGGTGATGCATCTACTCTGCCTGTTATTATTGCATCTGATCTTTCAGATAGCGATGAGGAAAAGCTTTTGACAATTCTGAGAGAGTTCAAATCGGCAATTGGATGGACTATAACAGATATCAAGGGAATCAGCCCTTCTTACTGAATGCATAAAATTTTGCTAGAAGAAGGTAGCAAGCCTATAGTCGAACAGCAAAGAAGACTTAATCCTATTATGAAGGAAGTAGTGAAGAAGGAAATTCTGAAGTGGCTAGATGCGTAAGCCCGGTTCAATATGTGCCAAAGAAAGGTGGAATTACTGTGGTGGCAAATGAGAAGAATGAGCTTATCCCTACACGGACAGTCATGGGGTGGAGAGTCTGCATGGACTATCAGAAGATGAACAAAGCCACTAGGACGGACCACTTTCCATTGCCCTTTATTGATCAGATGCTTGACAGGTCAGCGGGTCATGAGTATTACTGTCTTCTGGATGGATATTCGGGTTACAATCAGATTTGTATCGCCCCAAAAGATCAGGAGAAGACTACCTTCACTTGTCCATTTGATACTTTCACCTTCAGACGAGTTTCTTTTGGTCTGTGTGGTGCACCAGCCACATTTCAGAGATGTATGATGGCCATCTTTTCCGACATGATTGGACAGAATGTGGAGGTGTTCATTGATGACTTCTCAGTCTTTGGCGATTCTTTTGATGAATGCTTGCAAAATCTTGGACATGTTCTCAAGAGGTGTGTTGAGACCAATATGGTTCTCAATTGGGAGAAATGTCATTTTATGGTGCGTCAGGGGCATTATTCTCGGGCACAAGGTTTCTGATAAAGGTCTAGAGGTGGACAAGGCCAAGGTGAGGGTCATTGAGAATCTTCCTCCACCTATTTCTGTTAAGGGAATTCACAGTTTTCTTGGTCGTGCGGGTTTCTACAGGCGTTTCATCAAGGACTTCTCGAAAATTTCAAAGCCTTTGTGTAGTCTGTTAGAAAAAGATATTCCTTTTAAATTTGATGACAAGTGCCTTGCAGCTTTTGAGACATTGAAGAAGAGTTTAATCACGACACCAGTCATAACTGCACCTGATTGGAATGAACCTTTTGAGATGATGTGTGATGCAAGTGACTATGCAGTTGGAGCAGTTCTTGGGCAGAGGAAGAACAATATATTTCATGTGGTCTACTATGCTAGTAAGACCCTCAACGGTGCTCAACTGAATTATACTACTACAGAGAAAGAACTTTTGGCTATTGTCTACGGTTTTGAGAAATTTCGATCTTATCTACTAGGGACTAAGGTGACAGTTTTCACTGATCACGCTGCAATTCGATATATCGTCTTGAAGAAGGACTCGAATCCTAGATTGATTAGATGGGTTCTTTTGCTCCAAGAATTGAACTAGAGATCAAGGATAGAAAAGGAACTGTAAATCAAGTTGCTGATCATCTCTCGCGTTTAGAGAATCCTAATGCTACTTCATTGGATAAGACCTTGATAAATGAGTCTTTTCCCGATGAGTAGCTGTTTGGAGTGCAAGAAGAAGAGTCGTGGTTTGTAGACATTGTGAACTACCTTTTGAGTAACATCATGCCTCCCGACTTATCTTATGCTCAAAGGAAGAAGTTTCTACATGAAGTGAAGTGGTATATGTGGGATGAGCCATTTCTTTTTCGCCAAGGAGCTGACCAAATCATCAGGAGATGTATTCCTTTTAGAGAAACGGGGGGATCTTGCGAGATTGCCACTCAACGGCTTATGGACGACATTATGGTGGAGAAAAGACAGCAGCTCGTGTTCTTCAAGCAGGTTTCTTTTGACCAACATTGTTTAAAGATGCTCATCAGTTCATTTTGAAATGTGATCGATGTCAACGTGTGGGTAATATGTCTAAAAAGGATAAGATGCCTCTTAATGTGCTTCTCGAGGTTGAGGTATTCGATGTTTGGGGAATTGACTTCATGGGGCCATTTGTCTCATCTTGCAACAATCAGTATATCTTGTTGGCAGTTGATTACGTGTCAAAATGGGTTGAAGTTAAGGCGTTGCCAACGAACGATGCGAAAGTAGTGCTTAGTTTTCTTCACAAGCAGATATTCACAAGGTTTGGGACTCCAAGAGTCATAATCAGTGATGAGGGGTCGCATTTTTGCAACTGCAAGTTCACTGCCATGATGAAAAGGTATAATGTGAATCATCGCATTGCTATGGCTTATCATCCTCAGATAAATGGTCAAGCTGAGGTATCTAACAGGGAGATCAAGCGCATTTTGGAGAAAGTGGTATGTCCATCAAGGAAGGATTGGTCTTTGAAGCTTGATGAAGTTGTTTGGGCGTATAGAACAGCATATAAGACTCCGCCGGGAATGTCGCCGTTTCAGTTGATTTATGGTAAGGGGTGTCATTTGCCTGTAGAGCTCGAGCATAAAGCTTATTGGGCTTTGAAGAAATTAAATCTGGATTTGGATGTGACTTGAAAGAAGAGGATGCTTCAATTGAATGAACTTGACGAGTTTTGACTTCAAGCTTATGAGAACAACAAGATGTATAAGGAGAAAGTCAAGCGGTCACACGATCGGGGTCTAGTGCTCAAGAAATTTATGCCAGGGCAACAAGTTCTTTTATTCAACTCTCGTCTTCGTCTTTTTCCTGGAAAGTTGAAGTCAAGATGGTCAGGGCCCTTCATAATCAAAACTGTGTTTCCACATGGAGCGGTGGAAATTTTTGAGAGTGATCCGGGCAAAGCCTTCAAGGTAAATGGTCAAAGGTTGAAGCATTATTATGGTGATACGGCAAACCGCGAGATGGTTAGTGCCGTTTTATTGTCCACTTGATCTCGAGATTCTACATCGAGCTAGTGACATAAAAGAAGCACTTCTTGGGAGGCAACCCAAGTATATTGTACATTAGTAGGTAGAGGAAGCAAGAAAAAAAGAGAAAAACACAAAAAAAATAAGAAAAGGAAAAAATTCAGGGCCAAGTACAGAAGTTGGGCGCGCCCGCGCTGGCCAAGCGCGCGGCCGCGCCGTTTTTCCAGAAACCAAGCGCGCCCACGCTGTCCTAGCGCGCGCCCGCGCCGGCCTCTAGAGTTAGAGCGCGGCCGCGCGCGCCGAGTCCCTGTTTCGAAAAAAATAAAAATAGCAGTTTATTTAGAGAAAATCGGGATTTTAATTCCAAAATCAATTCTAACCTGATTTTTACTCTTCCACATCCTATAATTCCCTCTCCTAATCAATTCTATTATTCCCACGATTCCCATAATCAATTCCCACTTCTATTCCTTATCAGATTCACACCCCTCTACCTATAAATACATACACTTACATACATCTTCTCCACCAATTCACAAACTCTCAAACATATATTCTCTCTAAACACTTAAGCTTTTATTCTCTCTTTGTCAATCCCTATGGCACCCAAAAGACAGAGAACTCAAGTTGGAAGTAGCGCCACCGATTCTTCTACTGCGAGTGGTGTGAGGCCCGGGTTCTCTACTCCTGAGGCTGAGGAGGAGTACACGAGGCTTCTCTCGAAGCCTATTGCTAAGAAGAGAGGTTTTCTACCATAAAAAAAGATGGTAAGCTGTTGGAGATGATTTTGGAGATGGGCTGGGTTCCTTTTTGTGAGGCTCCCGCTGCTGTGCGGGATTTCTACGCCAACGAAAGTTGGCGTTTATCAGTTTCGTGTTATCTGATTAGTGTCATCACCATTGCAAGCTAAGGTTAAGAACAATAAGGCTATTGAAGGAAGTACTTAATGAAGTTAGAATCCCATGTTTGTCATATATATTAACTCAGTCTATCTTATTCTCATAGTTACAATAATTAGTTTAATTCTTAGTTATAAACAACCTCACTTTGTTGTCGTCTTAGCATTGAATAATAACCATACATTATTGCTTAGGTGTGTAAATTAAATAGTTAACCAATACAGTCTCTATGGGATTGAATCTGATTTATATCTTATACTACTTGCGAATGTGTATACTTGCGTGTATTATTAGCGCGTGTTTAGCGACTAACAGTGTATGCGTGACAAGTTCTATGGGATTCTGATTTTTTTCATTGGTAGAAATAAATGAAATTGTGAATAATGGTTAAGGGTCTGTGACTGGTGGTACAATATGATCTACCTATTGTTGATTAAGGTAAAACTGAGACCGTATATATATCATCCCCTTCTGTAATCGTTACGGATTGTTATTTTATCTTACTTTCTTGTATTATTTTGTATTTGGTTTAACTTAAATGTTCCTGAAGTTGTGAATAATTTAAAATATATTTGTCCTATTGTCGCTCGTATATTTCCAACAATCTTGAAGAAATTATTTATTATATTCTAATTATCTTGTAGTTCGTGATGGTGTATGGAACTGTTATTACTCCTAGTGGTCAATTTTCTGATGATACTATCGTATTGTACCTACCAATGATTGGGCTACGTATCATTTTTCATAGCCCATTAATCTTTTGCGTATGCGTGACAATTTCAATGGGGTTCTGGTTTTTTACATTGTAGAAAAAGATGTGGTTAATGGTTAAGGGTATTGTGGTACAATACGATCTGCCTATTGTTAATCAAGGTAAATCTGAGACCGTGGAATCTTATGCTATGTGGACTGAGAAAGATGGAGTGACAAGGGATACTATTGGTTGCTATTATGGTAGCTTTAACGAACACTCTAATTGATATTTATTCATCGAATACTTACAGTGCTAAGTTGTGGGAAAAATTTAATCAGATACATAATACCGACTCACAAGTTCTGGAAAGTTACTCCTTGTCTAAGTTCCTTGACTTCAAACTAGTGGAATCAAATTCCATGACTGAGCAAGTACACGAATTTCAAGATGATTATTCATGCTTTGAAGGAGTCCGATATGGGCCTTCCTGAAATTTTTTTAGGTGATGTATGTGTTTAAAAAACTTCCAAATTCTTGGAAAGAGTTTTCTAATTCCTTGAAAAGACATAAGAGGGAGATCACTTGGACTAACCTGATCTTGGATATCTCAGTGTAGGATCAGCACAAGTCCAAATAGAGTCATGTGATTCCAGTTGAAAATGTGAGCGCAAAGGTAAATATAGTGACTTCTGGTTAGAATGGAAAGCTAGCTAGTAAGAAAAGGGACAATGAACCTTACAATGATAAGAACAAGGCTAAGAAATCAAAGATAAACCACAATGTTGGTCTTGTGAATAGGTTGGTCATTGGAGTTAGGACTAGCATAAAAATAAAGATTAGAAATATAATGTGGTGGCTCAAGTAAATATTGTTCATAGGACTGGAACCAAGCACATGCTTATGTAACCAATGACGTGTATGTTACCTATAATCATGTATTATTATCCACTTATTTTTCTAATGAGTGATTGATTGATAATGTAGCTAATGTGCATATTTATTCTAATAAAGCTGTATTTATATTTTCTCAACAAACTCATGGAATGATGGTGATGATAAGGAAAGCTAGTGTTGCACAAGCACTAGAATTAGGAAATGTGGACTTGAATTTTGCTCTTGGGTGTGTTCTACCGTGTTCCACCCATGTCTAGAGAGCATCATGTTTCTGAGATTCGTAATTATATTATTAGTGGATCTTATTTAGTTCACGATGGTTTGGAACTGTATTTTAAGTAGTTACAAAAGTAGATTATATGGTGATTGATTTGACGTTTAAGTTCACAGAATCACTCTCAATAACATGAAAAAAAGGATGGTGTTTCAACAAATCATCTAAGAGATGATGAACATTGGTATTAAAGTGGGCTCCTCAATGAGTTTAAAGATGAAGAATCAGCTTGTGATGTTAATAAAGTATAGAGAATGCTTGAAAAATATTACATAAAACAATATTTGATAAAATATTATTAGTTTAAAATTTAGGAATGTGCTTTAATTTGTGTTAAAATAATTCATTATTTTTAAAATGGTAAGCGCGTACTAACTTCTTACCTAGATAGACTCGGTATTATAATAAAAGATATATAAGGTGATTAAATTTTACAAATATTTAATAAATTTAGTCAAAAGGATATTTAAGGATTGATTTGGAAAGAGAAGATATGTTATGATATCGTATGCTAGTATAATCTTTGAAACTCATATTACTTCCGACCCATCAGCAAAAGGCCCGTTTGTTGTAATAAACTTGCAACATATATAAAACATAAACTAAAATCCCCCTCAGTTCATTTTACTTTTAATTCTCTCTCCATAAATTTAATAAAACAAATTCTCATATCTCTCTCTCTTTCTCAAATGTTTGGCTCGCTCTTCGTTGTTAAAACTGGAAAATTAACGACCGACTCTGCTAACTCGTATGTAAATTTTGCTTCATATATGATATATCAAACTTCACTTATTCATATTTGTTAGATTATTCATTAGTTATAAGTCAACTGATATTGATAGAATTTGACAAATATATTATTCATGTGTGTATATAACTTTGTATATGTGTATGTATGTGCCTTTTTTAATCATGCTGTGTTGCTTCTGAATTTGTTATATGATCATTAATTCAGGTGTATTTAATTTATAGTTTTTAAAATTATTGTTTTGATAATTTCAAGAATATCTTTTATATAAATTGTGAAATAAAAATGAATTTACACTTTTCAAATACACAATCATTTGTTAATAGATTTTGTCTAATTTAAAAGTAAGTGTGAAACATTCTATTGCAGTGATTTTAAATGTTCTTATATTTTGTAAATCATGCAGAAATAAAAAAGGTAAGTGGAATCGTTGCTGAAATCATGGTTGTGCAAACAGAGGCAACACTTGAGGCATTTGTCTAAGCCTTGAAAGCCGCTAACGGCGCACAATCAGAAACGTCCTGCCAACTTCTTGAAATGTTAAAATGCTTCCAGGAAAAAAATGAAATGAATGTTCAATGTTAGCTTTTCTTTTGAACATGTTGTTTAAATGAAAATCAAATTTGCATAATAAATTAGTGTATGATGTTCACTGGAATTTTAGTCCTGTATTGGATGTCTTTTGGTGGACAATGTAATAGCGCATTTTATTTTTCATTGGAACTAATTCCATTTTTGTTTTGCAAATATACTGATAAGATGATTTAGTATATAAATTATTTTTTATTTTAAGTGACTTGGAATGTTATTTAAAATTGGTGTCGGAACGGTAAAACTTGTTCGAAAATATAGAGATATCTAATTATTTCAGAATAAGTAAGAGGGATAACAACAAACAGAACAATAAAAAGAGATTGTTTCGACAAATTATGAAAGTGACAACTGATTTTAATTATAATAACAAAATAAGTTAAAACAATAACGACAAACATAACAAATTTTTTCGATAAATTATGAAAGTCGCAACTAGAAGAGCTTGACATGTGCGATCACACAGGGACTACTCATAATGGAGGACATATTTTGTTTTTAGAATATGGTATTTATTAATTTTTAAAATTGAAAAATAAAAAATATTTTAATCATTACTGTTTCATTTACCATCATTTCATGTGAAAAAATGAATATTGAACTAAAATTATTTGTAAAATATCTTACATGAAAATATCAAAAAAACTTATTTAAAATTATTGTTATATGTGTGAGATTTTTCAGTGAAAGCGCGGTACAACACGGAACCCCACCGGATAGTCATTCTGGATAAGAATATCCTCGTATCTTTTAGAAAAAACGTCTCTACTCTCTCAGCATATCTACAATTTTTACAGATAAATACAAGTTTATATCAAGATATACGTCATGTTTACATAATAAATCACTTACTATTAAGATATTAATTGGCATTCATAGTTTTACGAGAGTTAGGATTGTTAGTGTTTGTGCCCTAGAGACAACACTATTATTTTTATATTATGAAACATTTGGATTATTAATTATGATTATATGGATTATTCTTTAGTAATTTATTATATCTTTATTTTCTGCGATAAGATGTTAGATTAATAAATGTCCTTGAAATATGATATGTATATCTTTATTATATCTTTATATCTTTATTAATTATCTATATCTCTAAGTAAATTATTAATTATCTATATCTTTATTAATTATCTATATCTCTAAGTACGTGACTTAGAAATGAGATTATGAGAATAGTATTGATATTCCTAAAGGTCCCGAGTCAAGTATTATTGTTAAGGGATTATAATAAATACATTGAGACTAGTGTGTTTGTTGGCTGATGATCACATTTCATTGATCATAGGTATGGTGATACTAAAGTCAAAATACAGTCACATGTATTAAATACATGGTGCTGGATTGACCCGTTGTGAGATACTACATGTTTATAGTGTCATAAGTTAATCTCACAGTGATAATGATGTATTGGTCCTTTGACCTGAAATCATTATATTTCTATATGAGAATTAATATACTTTGATACTATTGAAAGTTATCCTTGACCGGGTAATAATAAAAGTAGACATTGGGTACATTCTGAATCGTATGAGAAATATGAATGATCTAGATGGGATTTAGCCCTCCTTTATTAAAGGAGTGATATTATTGGCCTCTTGATTGAGTAAGACTATAAAATGCATGGCTGTGCTCAAATACTGATTTATTTAATAGTTTACTCATTGATCAAGGAAAGAAGGATTGAACGTTAATAGAGGATGACACAATGCATGCCTCGAGTTTGATCTATAATATAAGGCTAAAGGGATTATATTACATTGTACATTATTCACGAAAGGTTTAATTGATCACCGATTTAATTATTATTACTTGGGTAACAATGATGTATAACTAGATGCCGCTCATTATTTATGATTTTAAATTAGATTTAAAATTGTTGCCAACGTAATAATAACCTAAAGGGTCGCACAAAGAATGATTGGAGGATTATTTAATTTAAATTCGGATTTAAATTAAATGTAAGTAATTCGAATTATTTGTTATTAATTAAGTGTGACTTAATTAATTAAATGAATAGGAAATTCAAATTTAATTTTAAATTCGAAATTAAGTTATTGGATGATTAAGTGAGACTTAATAATACAATAATTAGATTTTCGAATTTAATAATAATAATAACTCTAAAATTGAGTTTAGGGTTGGAGGCCCATTAACTCTTGCCTATATAATATCTCTTTCTAATAGAATTAGGGTTACACATTTTATTTGATAAAACATAAACCCTAGCAGCTTGAAGAGAGATAGAGAGAGCAAGAAGGCAGCCTCAAGAACGTGCTAGTACACACCCATCCTCCGGGCGATCATTCGTGTGGATACCTTCAAGGCGTAGATCGTTCGAGCGACAGGCTACGTGGTGATCATTCAAGACCTTCATCTTTCCATTAACATAAAGCCTTTTAAGGTAAACATACTGAACTATGAATTAAATAGTATTTTTCGCATGGATCCTGCGGAGGGTTTTGAAATTAAGATTTAAATTTACGTTTTTCGTTGCGGTTATGTGTTAGAAACCCTTCAATGGCATCAGAGCTACTTGCGAAAAGTTTTTAATTTGTTTATGTGTTTAACCATTTTCGATATATGAGCATGTACGTGATTCGCCATGATTTGATGTTGATATAAAATGCTTGTATATGTATGATTTTAAATATATGATATTCATGTGAGTTATATAATCATAAGATGATTATGTAATCTGTATATATAATGATATATATATGATTTATGTTTGTTCTAATTATGAGAATCATATTAGATACAGATTCTGAATTGGCTGCTGCAGATTTGCTAAAATCTGGGTCTAGTGTCCGATTTACGCAAACGAATAACCTATTCGATAGGTAAACGAGCATCTGAATAAAACTGATAGCTAAAGCTATCATCGACTCGTCTGTAAGGAGTTTGACATCGTTTACAGCCCGTAAACAGTTATTCTCTTTTTTTCTGATTTTCTGATTTTTATCATGTTTCTTTTTATGATTAGATCATGGATAATATGATATGTTAAGATCAGATTATGTGTTTTAACATGATTTTATGTGTTGTATGAGCATGGTGGATGGTTATGGCCTTTCGACCTTAGTGTAATAGTTTTGGTTTTGGTTTTAAATATGACTTGCATATCGTCAATCTTTGTAATCATAAATCTCGAATGTAACTCGAGTTATTTTTGTAAGTTCATTAGATTAGTTTTACTTTCAATCATGTAATGTAATTGAAGACTCAAGAAGGCTATCCAATGGAGGTGATTCAAAGAAGAAGACGAGGCATACAAGAAGTCTAAACAAAGAAGAAGACTTATGTAATAAGTAGTTATATTTATTTCCATCACCACATTAGATTGACCTTGATCTTTATCATGAGCTTGATAAAGATCACATAGGATGAGGCCATAACTAAACACATACACTTTATTGCACTTTACATATTGATGTCTGAATGTATGTATAGAATAGTTAATGATGCATGCTTTAATTAGATTAATCATGCATAAATGTATGTATTAGACACGTCACCCATGCCATGCCTAAACAAGATAAAATCTGTAACGACTCAAGATTTTAAAATTTACAAATGATTATGAGATTCTCGTGTTTATGAAACACGGAATGAAATAGGAATCTTCTTTATTTCCGACATGGGGCGATTTTGTCAACGACGGGTTCATAGAACTTGTAAGGATGTGGGTTTTAAGTGAGACCGGTGTGACTCCTCCACTACCTGGAAATCAAACCATTGACGAGTATTGATTTGAAGTATTTTATTCAAGGAAAAAATTGGGAATCTCTTTATGATGGGATCATGATCGTTATAATACTAACAAAACCCTAATGTTTATATTAAGTTATTTAGATGCCTTCCAATATGTCCAATACGTTAACCCCTAGATCGATAAGGAGTGGGTTCGCCAGAGCGAAGTACTCCCATCTATCATGGGACGGCGTGTTGAAGTATATGATGCTTTTTAGACCTTTGGGTTTTAACTTAACTAAATTACCACAATAGGATTGTGAACTTAGAGGTATAGAGTTTGGTGAGATTTATTGGTTAAATAAGAATAAATGTTGTTCCACTAAACTATCCAAGAGTTATATAGTTGATATAATTGACAAATGTTATTTACCTTATTGAATCATGTTTTAGGAGTAAAGCTAAAGCTGAACTAAAATGTTGTGAAAATTTGGATCTTGGCTCACTAGAAAGTATATAGAAGATACTCTTTCTGAATTAATAGTTAGGGCTATTAATTTGATAAAATAGTGGGAGATATATATTTCGAATATATATGAATAATCACTTGAACATAATTTAATAATCATCTGTAAACTAATTTATCTTATGTATTTTAAACATTGTAGATATCAATTGGCAATCAATTCAAACAACTTCTCTCTGCGATCAGTCCTTGAGAAGGACAAGCTGACAGGAACAAACTTCCTTGACTAGCATGAGGAACTTGAGGATTGTCCTCAAATAAGAGTGCAAGCTCTATGTCATAGATATCCCTCACCCTGCACCTCTCCCTGAAGGAGCATCCCGTGCTCAACATAATGTTTATCAGAAACATATCGATGATGACACAGATGTTCAATGTCTCATGTTAGCGACCATGAGTGCTGAACTTCAGAAAGAACATGAGAATATGGATTCTTATGATATGATTGAGCACCTTAAATGTATATTTGAAGGACAGGCTCGTCAGGAGAGGTTTGATACTTTCAAATTGTTGTATACATGTAAGCAGGGAGAACGTGATCCGGTTGGACCGCATGTTTTAAGGATGATTGGGTATATTGAGTATCTTGCCAAGTTGGGTGCCCCGATTGCTGTGGAGCACCAGATTGACCTAATTTTGCAATCTTTAAACATCAGCTATTCTCAATTTATGATGAATTACAATATGAATGAGATAGATAAGAACCCCACCGAATTGTTGGCTATGTTGAAAACTGCTGAGACCAACATTCAGAAGGCATCCCCTGCTCCCATGTTGATGGTGAATAAGGGGAAGGCCAAAGGAAAGGGTAAATGGAAAGGCAAGAGGAAGATGGGATCTAAATCGAATGCCAATACGAAACCTGATCCGACCAAGGCTTTGAAGCCTAAAGGTGGTGTTCCAAAGGTTGGTAATTGTCACTATTGCAAGAAACCAGGTCATTGGAAGAGGAACTGTCATGCTTATTTGGAGGATCTGAAGAAGAAGAAGGCTGTTTTTACTGCTTCTGATTCAGGTATTTATGTTATAGAAGTCAATTTGTCTACTTCTACATCTTGGGTATTAGATAATAGATGTGGTTCTCACATTTGTATAAATGTGCAGGAACTGCAGGGAAGTAGGACATTGGCGAAGAGAGAAGTCGACCTACGAGTTGGCAATGGAGCAAAGGTTGTTGCTTTAGCTATAGGGACTTATCGTTTATCATTGCCCACTGGGCTTATTTTAGATCTAGATAACTATTTTTACGTGCCTGTGATTTGCAGAAACATTATTTCGGTTTCTTGTTTGGACAAGAAAGGTTTTTCGTTTTTGATTCAGAACAATAGTTGTTCCTTTTCATTCACTAATGTTACCTACGGGGTTGCACATTTGTTTAATGGTTTATATGTTCTTGATATAGATACTTCTGTCTATAACATAAATAATGATAATAAACGTATTAAGATGAAAGACTCAAATCAAACATACCTTTGGCATTGTCTTTTAGGTCACATAAATGAGAAATACATTTCCAAATTACATAAAGAGGGTTACTTGGATAAGTTTGATTTTGAATCATACGAAGAATGCAAATCTTGTCTCATTGGCAAAATAGCTAAAGCTCCTTTTACCGGACAAGATAAAAGGGCCACCGAATGATTAGGACTTATACATAGTGATTTATGTGGTCCAATGCGTATGATGGCAAGAGGTGGATTTTACCACTTTATTACTTTTACTGATGATTTTAGTAGATATAGATATGTGTATCTTTTGAAGAACAAATCCGATTCTTTTGAAAAGTTCAAAGAATATAAGGCTGAAGTTGAAAAGCAAACAGGGGAAAGTATAAAAATTCTACGATCAGATCGTGGAGGAGAATACTTAGGCCTCAAGTTTAAAGGTTTCTTTAAGGAGTGCGGTATCGTATCATAACTTACTCCTCCTGGAACGCCTCAATGAAATGGAGTTTCTAAGAGGAGAAATCGTACCTTGTTGGACATGGTGCGATCGATGATGAGTCTAGTAGATCTTCCAATAAGTTTCTGGGGTTATGCTCTAGAAATGGCTGCATATACACTAAACCGAGTTCCAACTAAATCGGTTCAAAAGACTCCATATGAGATGTGGACTGAGAAATGTCACATCATGTCTTTTATGAAAGTATGGGGATGCGAAGCGTTTATGAAATGCTTGGTGTCTGACAAGCTGGGACCAAAATCGGATAAATGTTATTTTGTGGGATATCCAGAAGAAACTAAATGGTATAGTTTCTCTAATCCTACCGAGAACAAAGTGTTGTTGCTCGAACCGCTGTATTTCTTGGAAGAGAGTTACTTTCAAAGAAAATTAGTGGGAGGATTATAGATCTCGATAAAGATCGAGTTGTACAAAATAATATTGAACCAGAGTTGGAAAATGGGCAGGAAGTACATCAAGATGTTCATGCTCCGGAAACACAGGTTGTTCTAGATCTAGTAGGGCTCGTCATGAGCCAAAGAGATATTATGGATTTTTCTTGACTCAAGATGATGATGTAATGCTCATAGATAATGATGAGCCTCTTACCTACCAAGATGCTTTGAACAGTCCATACTCTAAGAGATGGCTAGAGGCCATGAAATCCGAAATGGAATCCATGTATCAAAATAAAGTATGGACTTTGTTGATCCACCTGAAGGGGTAAAACCTATAGGATGCAAGTGGGTTTTCAAGAAGAAAACTGACATGTATGGTAAAGTACAGACCTATTAAGTGCGACTGGTGGCAAAAGGTTTCAAACAAGTTCATGGTATAGACTATGATGATACCTTTTCACCAGTTGTTATGGTCAAGTCCATCAGGATTTTGCTAGCAATAGCTGCTTACTACGACTATGAGATTTGACAAATGGATGTCAAAACCGCTTTCTTAAATGGGAGCCTTGAAGAGGATGTATACATGATACAACCTGAGGGTTTTGTAGATCCCAAGTTTACTAAGATGGTCTGTAACTTGCTTCAATCTATTTATGGATTGAAGCAAGCCTCAAGGAGATGGAATCGTCGTTTTGATGAAACAGTCAAAGAATTTGGCTTTATTCAACATGAAGATGAACTATGTGTTTATAAGAAGGTTAGTGGGAGCCATGTGGCATTCCTAGTACTATATGTAGATGACATATTACTAATAGGGAATGACATACCTTCTCTACAGGCTGTTAAGACTTGGATGGAAAATAGTTTCTCGATGAAGGACTTAGGTGATGCTACCTATATATTAGGGATCAAGATCTATAGAGATAGATCAAGGAAATTAATCGGCCTAAGTCAGAGTACAAACATTGACAAATTATTGCATCGTTTTGGGATGCAAGAGGCAAAAAGAGGATATGTCCCAATGTCTCATGGGATATTGATCTCAAAAGACAACTACCCTAAATCATTATATGATAAGGGCCGTATGAGCAAAGTTCCATATTCTTCGGCAATTGGATCTATAATGTATATGATGATATGTACTCGTCCTGATGTTTCGTATGCCTTGAGCATGACGAGCAGATACTAGTCTAATCCTGGTGAGGGTCACTGGACAGCTGTCAAGAATATTCTTAAGTACTTAAAAAGGACTAAAGATTCATTCTTGGTGTATGGAGGAGATGAGAAGCTGGTTGTAAAGGGTTACACTGATGCCAGCTTTTAGACAGACAGAGATGATTCAGTATCTCAGTTTGTGTTTTGCCTTAATGGAGATGCTGTAAGCTGGAAGAGTTCAAAGCAAGAGACAATAGCTGATTCTACAATGGAAGCTGAGTATATTGCTACCATTGAAGCAGCCAAAGAGGCTGTTTGGATACATAAATTCATAACGGGACTTGGTGTGGTTCCATCGATCACAGATCCAGTTGATCTTTACTGAGATAATAATGGAGCCATCACGCAGGCTAAAGAACCAAGGTCCCATTCCCGGGTAAAGTATATACTTAGGAGATATCACCTCCTTCGAGAGATTAACGAAAGAGGAGATATACATATATGTAAAGTGCATACTGATGATAATGTTGCAGACCCACTGACTAAGGCTTTGTCACAACAAAAGCACGAAGGTCATACTAGTTCCATGGGTATTAGATACATGGGTGATTGGATCTAGTGCAAGTGGGAGATCGTTAATGTTTGTGCCCTATAGACAACACTATAATATTTATATTATGAAACATTTGGATTATTAATTATGATTATATGGATTATTCTTTAGTAATTTATTATATCTTTATTTTCTGTGATAAGATGTTAGATTAATAAATGTCCTTGGAATATGATATGTAAATCTATATCTCTAAGTACGTGACTTAGAAATGAGATTATGAGAATAGTATTGATATTCCTAAAGGTCCTTAGTCAAGTATTATTGTTAAGGAATGATAATAAATACATTGAGACTAGTGTGTTTGTTGGCTGATGATCACATCTCATTGATCATAGGTATGGTGATACTAAAGTCAAAACATAGGCACAAGTATTAAATACATGGTGCTGGATTGACGCGTTGTGAGATACTACATGTTTATAGTGTCATAAGTTAATCTCACAGTGATAATGATGTATTGGTCCTTTGACCTGAAATCATTATATTTCTATATGAGAATTAATATACTTTGATACTATTGAAAGTTATCCTTGACCGGGTAATAATAAAAGTAGACATTTGGTACATTCTGAATCGTATGAGAAATATGAATGATCTAGATGGGATTTAGCCCTCCTTTATTAAAGGAGTGATATTATTGGTCTTTTGATTGAGTAAGACTATAAAATGCATGGCCGTGCTCAAATACTGATTTGTTTAATAGTTTACTCATTGATCAAGGAAAGAAGGATTGAACGTTAACAGAGGATGACACAATACATGCCTCGAGTTTGATCTATAATATAAGGCTAAAGGGATTATATTACATTGTACATTATTAACGAAAGGTTTAATTGATCACCGATTTAATTATTATTACTTGGGTAACAATGATGTATTACTAGATGCCGCTCATTGTTTATGATTTTAAATTAGATTTAAAATTGTTGTCAACGTAATAATAACCTAAAGGGTCGCACAAAGAATGATTGAAGGATTATTTAATTTAAATTTGGATTTAAATTAAATGTAAGTCATTCGAATTATTTGTTATTAATTAAGTGTGACTTAATTAATTAAATAAATAGGAAATTTAAATTTAATATTAAATCCAAAATTAAGTTATTCGATGATTAAGTGGGACTTAATAATACAATAATTAAAATTTCAAATTTAATAATAATAATAACTCTAAAATTCAGTTTAGGGTTGGAGACCCATTAACTCTTGCCTATATAATATCTCTTTCTAATAGAATTAGGGTTACATATTTTATTTGATAAAACATAAACCCTAGCAGCTTGAAGAGAGATAGAGAGAGCAAGAAGGCGGCCTCAAGAACGTGCTAGTACGCACCCATCCTCCGGACGATCATTCGTGTGGATACCTTCAAGGCGTAGATCGTTCCAGCGATGGGCTACGTGGTGATCATTCAAGACCTCCATCTTTCCATTAACGTAAAGTTTCTTAAGGTAAACATACTGAACTACGAATTAAATAGTATTTTTCGCATGGATCCTACGGAGGGCTTCGAAATTAAGATTTAAATTTACATTTTTCGTTGCGTTTATGTGTTAGAAACCCTTCAAGGATATCCATGAAATATATGATATTCATGTTAGGAATATGTCATAGGCTTGATGATAAGTTCACCAAAACACCTTAATAGATTTAATTCAGTGTAATTGTAGCTCTTAACAAATGATTTACTTTAACATTCGTTGAAAGAGTAGCTTATGTATTAATAAGTTTTGTAACACATTCCTGCATATTGTAATGCCTTTAAGAACCAGAAGTTGTAGAATATTCTAAGTCATGTTGACTACTAGATTGATATACAAGATAGGTTGGCTAATTGTAAATATTGGATGCCTGATAATCTTGTATAAGTGAAATAGAGTTAACTACCATGAAGATACTCTCAATGGATGTTCCACAAGGTTTCAGCGGATGATCAACTAGAGTTTCAACGGATGATCCAGCAAAGTCTCAACGGATGATCCAACAGAGTTTCAATGGATGATCAAATTCAAAAAATAGTTGATAGTTACTTGACAGTCACATGGGTTGATTAGATGCAAATGGAATGTGGCAGCCTATTTATAGGTTTTAGAGAACATAGAAGCATTTCCATTTCCATGCTTACTTGAAGAAAATCAAAAGTACTGGATGGAGAAATGAAGAAGCATGTGATTAGATAAAGACACATTTTCTTTTACTAGTTTGTCTTATTCACTTGTATCTTGGTAATATATGAACCAAGAGTAGCTAGTAGTAAATTAAGCAATCAACTAGAGAAATAGAAAAGGTTGTATCTGTTAAAAAATTCTCTGTTCTTTGTGATTCTACTTGTAAACAGATGTGTACAATCTTTGTATCACAGAGTTCTCAATCTTATCTATATCTCTGGTGGAAAAGTTCAATCCACCAGAAAGTTTTTAAATACTTGTGTTTAATTAGTTTGTGTTTGTTTACTTCAATACTTTCATTCCGCACTTTTACTTAATCAAACACTGTTATATATTTGAGATAGAATAGTTCTTTAAATCGAAAAAGGAACCGGAATTAAATTCAACCCCCCTTTTATAATTTTTTGTTAGATTGTATGGGAATAATAATTGGTATCAGAGCAAGCTCTTGAAGTACAAAGAGTTTAAAGATCACAACAACTAACAAGATGAGCAGAAAAGATGTTGGAGTAAAATCCCATTTCTGGACAAAGACAACTATCACCACTGGAAGGTGAAAATGCACCTGCATCTTCTCTCTCAAGATGAAGAATATATGGATTGCATTGAGAAAGGCCTTCATATTCCTATGAGAGCTGCTATAGGCAATGAACTTTCTATCCCTAAGCCAAGAGCAGAATGGTCTGATCCAGATGTTGATCAAGTTCATAAGGATAAGAAGTCCATGAACATTTTGTTTAATGGTGTTGATGGTGACATGTTTGACAACATCATCAATTGTAAAACTCCTAAGGATGTATGGGATACAATTCAAGTTATATGTGATGGAACTAAGCAAGTAAGGAAAAAAAGATGCAACTTCTGATTCAGCAGTATGAGCACTTTCATTGTGAAGATAATGAAACATTAACTGACATTTTTAGTAGATTTCAAAAAATGCTAAATGCTCTGCATGGAAGAATCTACTAGACAAAGGATTATAATCTCAAATTCCTTAGATCTCTACCAACAGTCTTTTTAGAAATTTCCAAGATTACAAGGAATTCACTTTAGATAGACTGTATGGCATTCTAAAGACCTATGAGCTTGAGAGAGAATAAGATGAGCAGCTGGAAAAAGAAAGAAAGAAAGGAGGATTCATTGTATTGGTTGCTGAGTGAGAGAGAGAGAGAGAGAGATGAAGGTAGAAGCTGTGGAATCTGTACCAAACCATAGGGTCTGTGAAGGAAAAGTAAAAGGGCTAGTAGCTGAACATGAACACCATCTTAGTCAAGATGATATGGATGACATAGATGAACATCTGGCTTTTCTATCCAGAAGGTTTTCCAAGCTCAAATTCAAGAAGAATTTTGGAGCAACCAAGCCAAATAGAAACGTGGTTGACAAGTCAAAATTCAAATGTTTCAAGTGTGGCTTTAGTGGTCATTTTGCTAATGAATCCAGAAAGCCTGATTCTAATAGAAAGAAGTTTGAGCCTGTGGATTACAAGAAGAAATACTTTGAGTTGCTCAAACAGAAGGAAAGGGCTTTTCTAACTTAGAAAAATGACTGGGCTGCTGATGGATTAGATGAGGATGAGGATACAAGCTATGTTAATCTAGCACTTGTGGCCAAATCAGATGAAATAAAGGTCAGTTCATCCAGTATTCAGGTAATCACCACTAATATAGCATATTTATCTAAAGCTGAGTGTAATGATGCTATAAATAACATATCAACATAATTATATCATCTGCGTGTTACACTCAAATCACTCACTAAAGAAAATACCAAAATTAAAGAGAACAATTTATTTTTGAGTGAAAGAAATAACGTGTTAGAAACTCAATTTGTTGAGTTTGAGAAACTGAAGATAGAGTGCAAGATTGCAAAAGATGAACTGACTGAATCTTTAAAGAAAGAGGAGATTTTTAAGAAAGTAACTTGAAGAAGAATATGAGGTAATCAAGGATTGGAAATCATCTAGAGATGTCCATACTCAAATTACCAAAGTTCAAGGTATAGAGTCTTTCTGTGAAGAAGCCTAGAAAAGGAATACGGAGAAACTGGATCCTAATTTGGCAGAAGGACAATCAACGGATGTGGATTCAACAGATAATGAAGATTATCCATCAAGAGTTGAAAAGGAATCACATCCGTCGAGTGAAAGAGAGCCAGTTATAAAAGCCAAGCTAGCTAAGTTAAATGAGAAATATGGATCGGTTTCCAAGAACTTAATTACAGGAGAAACAAGTCAAGTGAAGGAAATCTAGAGAGCTAATATAGGACATCTGTCAATCAAGCAATTTAATGACAGATTGGAGAAAATTGAGTTTAAGGCAGACTCAAAAAGGAAAAATAATAGAAATGGAAAAGTAGGTATTAACAAATATAACAACTACACACTTGACAAATATGCTCCTAGAAAAATATGTGTTAAGTGTAGTAGTGTTAATCATTTGTCTGTTAATTGAAAATCTGCTATGCCTGCATGCATGTCTACACCTCATTCATTTCCCAATATGTCCACATCACAATTGCCTGTTATGCCTGCATATAATTTATCAGCACAATATGCTATTATGCCATTTGCACATAATCCTTATTATGTTGCATTTAGTATGCCATAAATGTCATCCAGCATGCCATTCTGGAATAACATGTTTGTACATAGTATGCCATATCATGTTAACCAATCTGTGCATGATAATACTGCAATGATGAATGGTTTTAAAGGTCCTACTCAAATGACTAAGGATGAATCTCAGATACCAAAGTCAAATAAGGACAAGCGTAAGAAACCTAAGAAAAAGGCTAACAAAGCAGGACCCAAGGAAACTTGGGTACCAAAATCAACTTGATTTAATTTTGATGTGTGCAGGGAAATAAAAGGAATTTTTGGTATTTGGATAGTGGTTGCTCAAGGCACCTGATTGAAGATTCTACCCTGCTCACTGAGTTCAAGGAGAGAGCTGGCCCAAGTATAACTTTTGGAGATGACAGTAAGGGTTATACTGTGGGATATGATTTGATTTCTAAAGACAATGTCATCATTGAGGAAGTTGCCCTAGTGGATGGACTCAAGCATAATTTGTTGAGTATCAGCCAGCTTTGTAATAAGGGCAAATCAGTAATATTCAACTCTGAAGCCTGTGTTGTGACCAACAAGAAAAGCAACAAAGTGGTTCTCACTGGAGTGAGAAAAGTAAATGTGTATCTAGCTGACTTCAACTCATCAAATGTAGAATCTGTCACTTGTCTTTTTAGTAAGGAAAGTCAAGATAAAAGTTGGCTATGGCACAAAAAGCTGTCCCATCTTAACTTCAAGACTATGAATGAACTAGTCAAGAAAGATTTGGTAAGAGGCATTCCTCAAGTGGAATTCTCAAAGGATGGATTGTGTGATACCTGCCAGAAAGGAAAGAAAATCAAAGCATCATTCAAAAAGAAGCTTGAATCAATAATTGAAGAACCCTCACAATTACTGAACATGGATTTATTTGGACCAGTCAATGTGTTGTCCATCTCAAAGAAAAGATATTGCCTAGTAATTGTAGATGATTTCTCAAAGTTCTCTTGGACATATTTTCTCAAATCTAAAGATGAGGGTATTTTTGTTGGGTATGCAGTTGGAAAAGAATACAGAGTCTACAATCTTAAAACCAACATTGTTATGGATCTGTACATGTTGTGTTTGATGATAAAAAGATTGAAGGATTGAAAGATGAAGGTTTCCATGATAGCCTCAAATTTGACAAGGTTGAGATAATTTGTGATAACAGTGATGATGAAAGTGATCAAGAAATAATATCTAAGGATAATGCAGAAAAATCTACAACAAATGAAGCAAATAATTCAACATCCGTCGAGAGATAAAGCGCATAATCCGTCAAGAGATAATCTGCATCATCCTTCGAGAGGCAAAGATCAACATCCGTTGAGCCATCAATAGGAGTTGAAAGTCAATACTGATCACTCCAGAAAGGACCCCAACTTCAAGTCAAAGATCCACAAACTCAGGGGGAGCTTCTTCTAATTAAAACTCAGTCACACATAGAAACAACTATGAGGCCTCTTCATCTAGAGCTAATCTACCACAACAAAGAAAATGGACTAGAGATCACCCATTTAAATTAATTATTGGTGATGCATCTTCAAGAGTGTAGACTAGGAAAACAACTCAAGAAGAATGTCTATACAACAGCTTCCTGTCTCGGGAAGAACCTAAAAAGGTAGAAGAAGTTTTGTTGGATCCTGATTGGGTTTTAGCTATGCAGGAAGAGCTAAACCAATTTGAAAGGAATAAAGTTTGGAAGCTAGTACCCAAACCTAAAGGCAAAAATCTTATTGACAGCAAATGGGTATTCAGAAACAAGATGGAGAAAATGGCATAGTAGTCAGGAACAAAGCTAGATTGGTTGCTAAGGGCTATTGTCAACAAGAAGGAATAGATTTTGATGAAATATTTTTTCCTGTTGCAATACTTGAAGCCATCAGAATTTTTATAGCCTATGCAGCCTATGCCAATTTCAAGATCTATCAAATGGATGTCAAAAGTGCATTTCTGAATGGAGATTTGGAGGAGGAAGTCTATGTCAGTCAACCTCCTAATTTTGAAGATCCCAACTTTCCAGAATATGTTTACTATCTTTTAAAAGCACTTTATGGATTGAAGCAAGCACCTAAAGCCTGGTATGACACTTTGTCAAAGTTTCTCTTAGAAAATCATTTCACAAGAGGTATTGTTGATAAAACTTTATTCTTTAGAAATGTTAATGGCTCTAGTATACTTGTTCATATTTATGTAGATGATATTATATTTGGCTCTACAGATGAGAAACTTTGCAAAAAGTTTGCCAAATTGATGCAAAGTAAGTATGGAATGAGCATGATGAGGGAACTAACTTACTTTCTTGGTTTACAAGTTAAGCAAGTTAGTAATGGAATTTTCGTTATTCAAACCAAATATGTTTATGATCTTTTTAAAGAATTTTTACATAATGGATTGCACATCTGCAAAAACTCCCATGACCACTACCACTAAACTTGATTTAAACACTACTGAAAAGTCTGTGGATATTTCAAGTTATAGAGGAATGGTTGGCTCATTTTTATATTTAATATCTAAAAGACCAGATATAATGTTAGCTACTTGTCTTTGTGCTAGATTGCAGGCTGATCCTAGAGAATCGCACTTAGTAGCTATAAAGAGAATTTTCAGATATCTCAAAGGAACACAAAACTTGGCATTTGGTATCCTAGAGATTCTGGTTTTGATCTAATTTCTTATTTAGATGCAGATTATGCAGGTTGTAGAATTGATAGAAAAAGTACAACAAGAACCTGTCAGTTTCTAGGAAACAAGCTAGTATCATGGTTCAGTAAAAAGCAAAATTCAGTCTCTACTTCCACAGCTGAGGCTGAATATATTATTGCTGGCAGTTGTTGTGCACAGATTTTATGGATGAAAAATCAACTGTTGGACAATGGTCTACAGGTGGATAAGATTCCTATTTTTTGTGATAACACAAGTGCCATTGCAATTACTGAAAATCCAGTACATTATTCAAGAACCAAGCACATTGACATAAAGTACCAATTCATTCGAGAGCATGTCATGAATGGTACTGTGGAACTACATTTTATTTCAAGTGAGAAGCAACTTACAGACATATTTACCAGGCCACTTGATGAATCCACCTTTACTAGGTTGGTAAGTGAGTTAGGTATGCTTAATTATTCCTAAATTATTTTGATGTCTAAGCAGTTTGAAATGAAGCCAGAATCAAATTTGATTTTTCTTATCAAGGATGAAATTTTGGCTAAGTCAATATTTACATCTCGACGAATGTTCATTATCCGTCGAATTTTATTATCTGTTGAAAAATCAAATATTATTCTGGGTACTTTTTATCTCGACGAATATCGGTTTTATCATCATCCGTCGAATTGCTTTAATCATAGCCGTTAATTCTATTGATCATCCGTCGAATTTATTTACAGCCTGTAAGTATATTTCGATGGATATTCATTAAAATTTTAACAGTTTATTCATTTTTAAACGGTTATTTTGGGCAAATTTTATTGGTTACTTTATTTTTACTTTTACTTTTTTTCTGTGAAAGTATAAAAGCCTATTTCATTTTCATTTTTACTTTTACCTTTCTCAAGAAATTTCTAACTCTCTTCGTCTCCAAAGTAAAAACTTTCTTTCTGCAACAACTTTCAATCACATCAATGGCACCAGTAGTCAAAATCATGTCTCGAACTGGGTTTGTAAATGAGAAGAACAACTTTGTAGCATTGGTGAACAAGGAGATTGATGCTTCTGAAGACTATCACAAAATGATGGACTTCATTCGAGGCTGCAAACTGAGTTATGCTATGCTTGAATCTCCAGTCATCTATTGTGAAGTCGTTGAGAAAATTTGGACTACAACCGTGTTCAATTCAAAAGATAAGACCATTACCTTGTCTCTCAAAGGTAAGGACCACTGCATTAACTGTGATACACTTCAAGCATGCCTTAAACTGCCTGAAAATAACACTCTTGTTCCACATACAGACACAGATGTGAGAAACATGCTTACTTCTGTGGGTTATTCTCTTAATCCCTCCAAGTGAGGTGAGGTTAGGAGAATGGGCCTTAGAAAGGAGTGGAGCTTTCTCTGTGATTCTTTTGTCAAAGCATTCTCTGGCAAGATTAGTAATTTTGATGTTGTTAGCTATACTATTGTTAACATGCTTTAAATGCTTCTGAGTGATAAGTACTTTAATTTCAGTAATTCTGTAATATATGAGCTAGGGTACAAACTAGGAGACATTAAGAAAAGGTCTAAGAACATATATTATGCTAGATTCTTTATGTTTCTAGCTAATTTTGTTTATGAAGATCTTGTCATTGAGAACCCAACCAACAAGCTTAATTGTTGGGTTCAAGAAAGGAGAGTTATTTCTGATCTAAACAGGGCAAATCACCACAGTGAGGTTCCCCTCATCTATTTTCCAATCATGGAGGCACAACAGGTAAATGAGGTAATTTCTTCTGCTCCAATCTCCACCCAACCACAAATTTCTTTGCAAATAACTATGGCTATGGAACCTGTAACAGTGACAAAATAGGTGCCTACCCAAGCCACAAAATCAAGAATTTCTAAATCCAAGTAAAAAAAAACCACTCTAGTTTATCTCAAAAGAAACTAGTTTTAAAATCTACCAAACACCAAGAGGGGAGTGTGTAGGGTAGTGAGGATGGTGAGGGACATGGTGAACACCAAAAAAGCCCTAAGGATAAGGAGAGTGAGGTAAGTGAAACCCAAACCAGCCACATTGCAGTCTCCCAATAGACTGTAATGATTAATAAGGATTTAAACTCATTGATAGTTACATCCTCCCAAAAGGATGTGACTATTGAACAAAGCTCTCAGCCAAGAGCACATGCCAAAAGGTTTAGGGACACAGACCAACCTCAAACTTACACAATAAAGAAGAAATCTAAACACACTGGGGATACACAGGGTGCACACAGTGTGCAAACTGCAGTCAAATACTCAGTTATAACACCTTCTCAAATTCAGATTGATGTGGCTTCAATAAATGTGGAGTCACAACTAAAATCAATTACTATAGAAGCATCTCACACACAAAACTCACCCACTAACTCTTTGGATGTGGACATAATTCACATATCATTTCCTGATTCTCCATCTTTAACTCTCTTGGAGGAGTCAAAATCTCAAACAAATGGGCATCATCTTTTAGATGATTTGTTGGCTCACTTGCCATTTTTTTTGAAAATATTGAGCAATCTGTGGACAATCTGAAATTAATCACCAAAGATTTTACAATAATTTCAACTCCAAACTCATTCATTTCTACTATTTCGACGGATATTGTCCATCCGTCGACTAGTGATTGTGTCTTGACGGATGTGCTTAACAGCAATTATCCGTTGAATCTCTCAACTACTATTTCGGCGGATGTCTCTCATCCGTTGAATGTCACAGCACCACTTGAAATTTCAACAATTGTTACAAGTGCAGATGACTTAGTAGTAGTTCAATCACTACTAGGATTGGGGGAAGGGAGTGAACTGAGTGAGAGGCTGAGTTGCTCTCAGGAAAAAAGTGAGGAAATGAGTGACAAAATGCAAGCTGTCTTCCATCTTGGTAAAAGAGAGTGAGATGAGTCCCACCTTAGATGGTGAAGGTGAGGGTGTGAGGGTGGAAATCCAAGGGGAGCCCTTGGTGCAACAAAAGAGAGAAAATGAGAGAAATGTAGGTACAAATGAAGAATGGGAACAACCCATTGTTAGCGAGTTAATGGATGTCAATGAGGCTGAAAAGAAGTAGCTATTTCAGCAAGAATATCAAGTTGTCTTAGACTCTGTTTTTTATGACGCTGAGACATTTACTCACCCTGTTCCAGCTTATCAAATTTTTGATGAACAGGATAATGAGGCTGCTGAGAGGACAATGAACTAGGTGCACACAACATCATCCATCCTAAGGGCCAAAGATGCAATCAACTCACTTCTTTTCATAACTGGTGAGGATTTTGAGTACCCTTCTGCAGCTTCTAGTGATTCTTTTGGTGATGATTCTCTTGGAGAGGGTAATGAAGACATAGGCATGGACATAGGGGGAGAAACTGAAACTCCAGAAAAATGTTTTCCAAATAATGTAATCTACATCAGTCTATCTTGTTCAAGCTAGTTCATGAAATTCAAGTTGCCATTCAGACCACCAACAACACCAGCACCAAGACACTTCTTCAAACCCATCTGGATTCTCTACAGCTGCATAGAATTCAAGCTCTTCAACATCATCAAAGTGTGGATATACTGAAACATGATTTGTCTTAACTCAAGGAGGATATCTACAAGAAATTGGATGTTAAGCTTCCAGAAGCAACTATGCTAGACATAGTCCAGAAGCTAAGGAAAGAAGCTGATTTGAACAGAAAAGTTGAGGCCATAGATTCAAGACTTACAAATGTGGAGAAACCAATGGCCAAGATACTTGCAAATCAGGAAGCTCAGACAAGTCTGCTACAACAATTGGCGGCTGCATAAACCTCAAACCCTGCTCAACTTGATGCTAACAAAAAGGGGGAGAAAAATGCAATCATTCCAGTTAGTAAGGGGGAGTCAGTTAGTGAGGGGGAGAAAGTGCAAATTCAAGTCAGTAAGGTAATTGTTCCAAAAATCACCTTCACAAAGCCATCAATGTTGGATATATTTATGAAGTCATGTCTAATATGTTTCATGTTTAGTTTTCAGATCTTAACTAACAGGAAATATCAGTTCTTACTGGAATCAGGACATACTGGAAGTCAGGACTTAAGGATATCAGGACTTAGATTATCAGAAGATAATATCAGAAGATGGATATCAGAACTTAAGTACTAGAGGACTAACAGTTAAGGAAGGAAGCTGATTTACAGGAAAGAAGATCGAGACTAATACAAAAAGAAGATATGCATGGAAAGAGTTAGAGGACTAGAAGAATTATATAAGATATCTTATTGATATATTTTAGGAGATAGAATTATATTCCATATCAATTAGAATTTATCTTGTAACTGTGTGTCTATATAAACACAGACATAGGTTTATTCTATAAGAGTTACGATCATCGAGAAGATCATAAATTGTAACCTAGCAGCTCTCGTGATATTTGTTCATCACTGAGAGATAACAGTTCCATTGTAACAGAGTTTATTATATCGAATACATCTGTTTTCTGTTACTTGTGCTTTAAATCAATTTGATTGTATTCTATACTGTATTCAACCCCCTTCTACAGTGTTGTGTGACCTAACAAGTGTTATCAGAGCCTATCTGTTAACACACATACAGTAAAGATCCAAAATAATCATGTCTGAAGAAGTAGAAAATCCAACCAAGCCCGCCAAAACTGAAGAAACTCCAAAGACTCAAACCCATAGTCGATATGAGACTATCAGGGTTCCCATGCTGAGAACTTCTGAGTATCCCATATGGAAAGTGAAGATGGCTATGTTTCTGGAAGCTACAGATCCAGAATACCTTGACAGAATTTATGAAGGACCGCATAAGCCAACCAAGCTCTCTGTTGTAGTTGCAGATCAGCCAGCAAAGACCATACCAAAGGAGAAAAGTGAATACACAGCTGAAGATATCTCATCTATTGCCAAGGATGCAAAGGTAAGGCATTTTCTGCATAGTGCCATTGATAATATCATGTCAAATAGGGTAATTCAATGCAAGAATGCAAAGGAGATATGGGATGCTTTGGAGACAAGGTGTCAGGGAACTGATGCAATCAAGAAAAACAGGAGGACTATACTCACTCAAGAGTATGAGCACTTTTACTCAAAAAGTGATGAGTCATTAACTGACTTATATGACAGATTTGTCAAACTCTTGAATGATCTGTCACTGGTGGACAAGGAATATGACATTGAAGATTCAAATCTAAAATTCCTTTTAGCTCTTCCTGAAAGTTGGGATTTGAAAGCTACTATTATAAGAGACAACTATGCTCTTGATGAAACTACTCTTGATGAAATTTATGGAATGCTCAATACTTATGAACTTGAGATAGATCAAAGAAGCAAGAGACATGGGAGAAAGTCGAGGACAATTGCTCTTAATATTGAGGAGGAATCCCCCAAAGTGGTTGTCTCAAAGAAAGGAAAAGGAAAGGCTCTCATCATAAAGTCTGATTCAGAATCATCAAGTTCTGATGATGATGATTCAGAAACTGAAAGTCTACCTGAAGTAGATGTTGATGAAGAGATGATGAAGTTGTGTGCTCTTATGGAGAAGGGCATCACAAAGATAGCCTACAGGAAATTCAGAAGGGGAAAGAAATTTTCCAGGAAAGGTAGAAGTTCTAATAAGAAGGGCTTCAGAAAATCTGAAGGTAAAGGAGGAAATTCTGACAGAGGAGATTACTCAAATGTCAAATACTACAACTGTGGTGAGAAAGGCCACATATCTCCTTACTGCAAGAAAGGAAAGAGTGACAAAGGCAAGGCTCATGTCACAAAGAAGAAAAGATGGACAGACACTTCAGATTCTGAAGATGAGGAGAACTATGCCTTGATGGCAAATGCTGATAGCAGTTCTGATGTTGTTGAGTTAAAGGTACCTCAAACAACTTATGCCTTTCATACTGATGATATTACCGAGTTGAGATTATATCTTAAAACCATGTTTATTATCTATAGAGATCAAACTTTAACATGTGAAAGATTAACTTCTAAAAATCTTGCTTTTAAAAAGAGGAATGATTATTTAGAAAAAGAGTTAGTCATGTTTCATCAAACTCAGAAAGATAGAGATGATGCTTTCTATGTTAGAGATGAAGTGATAAAAATGAATAAATCTCTAAAACCTGAGTTAGAAAATGATAGAGAAATTATCAGGACTTGGACTAACTCTGGCAGAGCAACTCGGGATATACTAAGTAGTGGGAACTGGAAAGAGGGCTTAGGTTATGGAGATGAGAAAAGTGAGAAAGGAACTGAACAAGTTAAGCCAATTATTGTTAAACAGACTACTAAGCCAAAGGTAAATCCTATTAAATTTGTAGCTAAAACTGTAAAGTCTGATTCTGAAAAGATGAAAGATATTGAGACAGAAGTGATAGCATAGTCAACTTCTGACAAATTAGAACAGGATAAACCAACTGAAGTTAACATAGGCTTAATGACGAAGAAGCAGCTTAAACATAAGCTGAAAGAGATTACCAGTGTAAACAAGATAAAGGTAGCTAGGAAAAATAGGAATGGAACGGAAGGTGTGAATAAAAGCAACAATTATATGCCTGTTCCTAATGCTCCTAGAAAGAAATGCTATGACAGTGGAAACTTTAACCATCTGGCTTCTTTTTGCAAGAAAAATAAGAATATAAACTCCTTACCTTCTAAGTCAGGAGTTAAGAGTCAGTCTGTTAGGTTTGAGCCACAAAATCCCTATTTTCATTGTGGTAGTATATGGCATTCCATTTATACGTGTAAGGAATATCATAGTTTGTACTATGATTATTATCAGATAAAACCTTCTTTGAAGAAAGTTGCTTTAATTCCTTCTAGTGTAAAGTATGATGCAAAGTCTGATACTGTTAATACTGATAAGAAAAATGTTAGCACAAACTCTGATGTTAAATCCACTGCAAATGTTATCAAACTTAAAAAGGCCAAAGGATCTAAGCAAGTCTGGGTCCTTAAAACTAACCATTAGTGGTCTTTGTGATTGCAGGGCAACAGGAAGAACATCCTAGTTCTGGACAGTGGATGTTCAGGACATATGACTGGAAATATAGCCCTGCTATCAGATTTTCTGGAGAAAGCTGGCCCATGAGTTTCTTATTGACATGGCAACATTGGAAAAACTCTGGGATATGGCAAGATCAATCTTGGGAAGGTCATCATTGAATCAGTAGCTCTTTTCTAAGGACTTAAACACAATTTATTGAGTATAAGTCAAATATGTGACATAGGTTATCATGAGGATTTCTTTGAAGAACACCGTGAAGTTATAAGTAATTCTACAGGCAAAGTGGTTCTGAAAGGATACATGCATGGTAACATTTATGAAGCCAGACTTTTAACAAATACTGATGGTTCTGCAATCTGTCTGTTGAGTAGAGCATCAATTGAAGAAAGCTGGAATTGGCACAAGAAACTCTCTCATTTAAATTTAAACAATATAAATGAACTTGTAAAGAAAGATCTTGTGAGAGGACTGCCAAAAAAATATTTGCTCCTGATAGCCTTTGTGATTCATGTCAGAAGGAAAAACAAAGAAAATCTTCTTTCAAGAGCAAAATTGAGTCATCAATTCTTGAGCCTTATCACCTACTGCATGTTGATCTATTTGGTCCAGTCAATGTCATATCTATTGCAAAGAAGAAATATGCTATGGTTATATTGGATGAGTTCACAAGATACACTTGGGTGTATTTCTTGCACAAGAAGACTAAAACAGCATCTACTCTAACTGATCATGTCAAACAGCTGGATAAATTGATCAAAGATTCTGTTAAAATAATAAGAAGTGTTAGATATATTTGATAATGTCATGACTAATATGATTTATGTTTAGTTTTCAGATCTTACTTAAACAGGACAAATCAATACTTAACTGAAATCAGCACTTATACTGAAGTCAGAACTTAAGTTATCAGTACTTAAGGTTCAGGAGATATTTATCAGAAGATAATATCAGGACTTAAAGGAAACGTTCAGATAAGGAAGGCGGCTGATTGAAAGGAAAAGAAGATCAAGACAAACGTATGAAGAGATATGCATGAAGAAGGAATTCTATGAAGAATAGAATACTTGGAAGAAAAGATATCTGATTGATATATTTTAGGAAGCAGAATTATATTCCATATCAATTAGCGATTATCTTGTAACTGTGTAGTATA
The DNA here is from genome assembly GCF_009905375.1 of Apium graveolens. Taxonomy (NCBI): domain Eukaryota; kingdom Viridiplantae; phylum Streptophyta; class Magnoliopsida; order Apiales; family Apiaceae; genus Apium; species Apium graveolens. The sequence continues at coordinate 45,340,564 of NC_133652.1, read as the reverse complement.
TAAACATAGACATATGGTTTACACTATAAGTGTTATCATTATCGAGAATATTATTCATTGTAACCCTAGCAGCTCTCGTGATATTTGTTCATCACTGAGAGAGGACAGTTCCATACTGTAACAGAGTTTATTGCTTTGAATAAAGTTTGTTTTCTGTTACTTGTGTTATTAGAATTCGATTTGATTGTGCTATACACTGTATTCACCCCCCTCTACAGTGTGTGTGACCTAACAAGTGGTATCAGAGCCTATATGTTAACACACAAACAGTTTAAGATCCAAAAACAATCATGTCTGAAGCAGAAACTCCAACCAAGCCCACCAAAACTGAAGAACCACCAAAGAGGCAAATCCAAAGTCGATATGAGACTATTAGAGTTCCCATATTGAAACCGTCTGAATATCCCATATGGAAGGTGAGGATGACTATGTTTTTGGAAGCTACAGATCCAGAATATCTTGACAGAATCAAGGAAGGACCTCACAATCCAACAAAGCTCGCAGTTGCAGTTACAGGTGAAGCAGCAAAGTCTGTACCAAAGGAGAAAAGTGATTACACTGCTGAAGATATCGCTTCAACTGCTAAGGATGCGAAGGTACAACACTTGCTGCATAGTGCCATTGATAATGTAATGTCAAATAGGGTAATTAACTACAAGACTGCGAAGGAGATATGGGATGCCTTGGAAACAAGATGTCAGGGAACTGATTCGATCAAGAAGAACAGGAAGACAATACTCACTCAAGAGTATGAACACTTTGACTCAAAGCCAAGTGAGTCATTGACTGATTTATATGACAGATTTGTCAAACTCCTGAATGATTTATCACTGGTTGATAAGGAGTATGATCTTGAAGATTCAAACCTTAAATTCCTGTTAGCTCTTCCTGAAAGCTGGGATTTGAAGGCAACAACTATAAGAGACAACTATAATCTTGATGAAATGACTCTTGATGAAATTTATGGGATGCTCAAGACTCATGAACTTGAGATGGAACAAAGAAGCAAGAGGAAAGGAGGAAAGTCAAGGACAGTTGCTCTTAAGGCTGAAGAAGGATCCCCCAAGGCAGCTACCTCAAGGAAAGGCAAGGGTAAAGCTCTCTTCACAAAGCCTGATACTGAGTCATCAAGTTCTGATAGTGATGATGACTCAGAAACTGAAAGCTTGCCTGAGACGGATGCTGATGAAGAGATGATGAAGCTGTGTGCTCTTATGGTGAAAGGAATCACGAAGATTGCATATAGGAAGTTCAGGAAGGGAAAGAAGTTTTCCAGGAAAGGTGCAAGTTCTGATAAGAAGAATTTCAGAAAATCTGAAGGCAAAGGAGGAAAATCTGACAGAGGAGATTACACAAATGTCAAATGCTACAACTGTGGTGAGAAAGGCCACATATCTCCCGATTGCAAGAAAGTGAAGAGTGACAAAGGCAAGGCTCTTGTCACAAAGAAGAAAAGCTGGACAGACACCTCAGATTCTGAAAGTGAGGAGAACTATGCCTTGATGGCAAATGCTGATATGGCAAGTGCTGAAAGCAGCTCTGAAGCTGCTGAGTTAAAGGTACCTCAAACTACTTATGCCTTTTATACTGATGATATTAATGAGTTGAGAAGATATCTTAAAACCATGTTCATTAGCTATAGAGACCAAACCTTAACATGTGAAAGATTAACTTCTGAAAATCTTGCTTGTAAAAAGAGGAATGATTATTTAGAAAAAGAGTTAGTCATGTTCCATCAAACTCAGAAAGAAAGAGATGATGCTTTCTATGTTAGGGATGAAGTATTTAAAATGAATGAATCTCTAAAAGCTGAGTTTGAAAAGGAAAGAGAGATTATCAGGACTTGGACTAACTCTGGCTAGAACAACTCAGAATTTGTTAAGTAGTGAAAACTGGAAAGAGGGCTTAGGTTATGGAGAGGATAAGAATGATAAAGGAACTGTAGATATTAAGCCTATAGTTGTTAAACAAAAGCCAAAGTTAAAACCTGTTAAGTTTGTAGTTGTAAAGTCTGATACTGAGAAATCAGAAGTTAAAAAGGAATTAACTTCTGACAAACTAAAACTGGAAAAGACAACTGAAGTAAACGTAGGCTTAATGACTAAGAAGCAGCTTAAGCATAAGCTGAAAGATGTTAAGAATGCAAATAAGGTAAAATCACCTAGGAAAAATAGGAATGGAAAGGAAGGTGTGAATAAAAGCAATGATTATAAGCCTGTTCCTGATGCTCCTAGAAAAACGTGTCATAACTGTGGAAGTTGTAACCATCTGGATTCTTTTTGCAGGAAGAATGAGAATATAAACTCCTTACCTTCAAAGTCAGGAGTTAAGAGTCAGTCTGTTAGATATAAGCCACAAAATTCTTATTTTCATTGTGGTAGTTTATGGCATTCCATTTATACTTGTAAGGAATATCATAGTCTGTACTATGATTATTATCAAATAAAACCTTCTTTAAAGAAAGTTAGCATTGTTCCTTCTAGTGTAAGTTCTGATTCAAAGCCTGATAGTGTAAATTCTGATAAGAAAAATGTTAACATAAACTCTGATGCTAAATCCGCTGCAAATATTAACAAACTTAATAAGGCCAAAGGATCCAAACAAGTCTGGATCCTTAAAACTAATCATTAGTGGTCTTTGTGATTGCAGGGCAACAGGAAAAACATCCTAGTTCTGGACAGTGGATGTTCAGGACATATGACTGGAAATAAAGCCCTGCTATCAGACTTTGTGGAGAAGGCTGGCCCAAGTGTTTCTTATGGAGATGACAACATTGGAAAAACATTGGGATATGGCAATATCAATCTTGGAAATGTCATCATTAAAGAAGTAGCTCTGGTCTCAGGACTTAAACACAATCTGCTGAGTGTTAGTCAAATCTGTGACAGAGGTTATCATGTGGATTTCTTTGAAGAACACTGTGAAGTTGTAAGTAAATCTACAGGCAAAGTTATTCTGAAAGGATACAGGCGTGGTAACATTTATGAAGCCAAGCTTTCAACAAGTACTGATGGTTCTGCAATCTGTATGATGAGTAGAGCATCAATTGAAGAAAGCTGGAATTGGCACAAGAAACTCTCTCATTTAAATTTCAATAATATAAATGAACTAGTCAAGAAAGATCTTGTGAGAGGAGTGCCAAAGTCAGTATTTGCTCCTGATGGCCTTTGTGATTCTTGTCAGAAGGCTAAACAAAGGAAATCCTCATTCAAGAGCAAGACTGAATCATCAATTCTTGAGCCTTATCACCTACTACAGTTGATCTATTTGGTCCAGTAAATGTCATGTCTTTTGCAAAGAAGAAATATGTTATGGTCATAGTGGATGAGTTCACCAGATACACATGGGTGTATTTCTTGCACACAAAAAGTGAAACTGCATCTATCTTGATTGATCATTTCAGGCAACTGGATAAATTGGTCAAAGATTCTGTGAAGATAATAAGAAGTGATAATGGTACTGAGTTCAAAAATTTGATAATGGAAGAGTTCTGCAAAAACCATGGAATCAAGCAGGAATTTTCTGCTCCTGGAACTCCACAGCAAAATGGAGTTGTTGAAAGAAAGAATAGAACTCTCATTGAAGCTGCACGTACAATGCTTGATGAAGCAAAGCTTCTAACTTATTTCTGGGCTGAAGCTGTGCAGACTGCTTGTTTTACTCAGAATGCAACACTCATTAACAAGCAAGGAAAGAAACCATATGAGATGGTGAAGAAAAAGAAGCCAAATCTGAAGTATTTTCATGTATTTGGATGCAAATGTTTTGTTCTTAAGACTCACCCTGAACAGCTATCCAAATTTGATCTAAAAGCTGATGAAGGAATCTTTGTTGGATATCCACTTTCCACAAAAGCCTTCAGAGTCTATAACTTGAGAACAAGAGTGGTCATGGAATCTATCAATGTCTCTTTTGATGATAAGAAGATTACCGGACTTGAAGATTTTAATGATCATGATCAGCTGAGATTTGAAAATGAAGACTTAAATTCTGATACTAAAAATCCTGACAGTCTAAATCCTGATACTGCAAACTCTGATGGATTAAACTCTGATGTTATTGAAACTGTGGTGACTACGCCAAAGGAAGATGCACATATGCAGGGGGAGCATACTCAAGATACAACCACATCTCAAGAAGCATCAGAACATACAACTGGCTCTTCAATTTCTGATTCGTCAAGTTCTGATAAGCCAAGTTCTGATAGTTCTGAAAACTTAAATTCTGAAGGATCCAACTCAGAGAGCATAGTTTCAGGGGGAGCATCAGAAAATGTTGATGAAGATAGCATGGATCATGGCGGAGCATCCAGTTCTAGAGAAAACCTTCCATCTGCAAGGAAGTGGACTAAATCACATACACCTGACTTAATTATTGGAAATCCTGATGCAGGTGTCAGAACTAGAACAACTACTTCGAATGAATGTCTTTACAATTCTTTTCTTTCTCAGACTGAACCAAAGAAAGTGGAAGAAGCTCTTCAAGATGCTGATTGGGTGCAAGCAATGCAGGAAGAGTTAAATGAATTTGAAAGAAACAAAGTCTGGACCCTAGTGCCAAGACCAAAGAATAGATCTGTTGTTGGTACAAAGTGGGTATTCAGAAATAGAACTGATAGTGATGGCATAATTACAAGGAATAAAGCAAGGTTGGTTGCAAAAGGATATTCTCAACAGGAGGGAATTGATTATGATGAAATATTTGCACCGGTTGCTAGATTGGAAGCCATAAGGATATTTTTGGCTTATGCTGCTCACAAAAATTTACTGTCTTTCAAATGGATGTGAAAAGTGCTTTTCTCAATGGAGAATTGGAGGAGGAAGTATATGTTGAACAACCTCCAGGCTTTGTAGATGCCAAATATCCTAATCATGTCTACAGGCTTGATAAATCACTTTATGGCCTTAAGCAAGCTCCAAGAGCATGGTATGAGACTTTAGCTCAGTTTCTTCTGGAAAGTGGATTTAACAGAGGAACTATAGACAAAACACTGTTCTACCTCAACCATGGAAAGGACTTACTTCTGGTTCAGATATATGTTGATGATATCATCTTTGGTTCTACAAATGACAGACTTTGCAAGAAGTTTTCCAAACTGATGTAGTCAAGATATCAAATGAGTATGATGGGGGAACTTAGCTATTTTCTGGGCCTTCAAGTCAAGCAGAATGAAGAAGGCACTTTTATTTGTCAAACCAAGTACACCAGAAATTTGCTGAAGAAATTTGGAATGCAAGATTGTTCAAGTGCATCCACTCCCATGGCCACTGCAACAAAACTGGATAAGGATACTGGTAAATCAGTAGATATTACTGATTACAGAGGTATGATTGGCTCTCTACTCTATCTAACTGCTAGTAGACCTGATATCATGTATGCTACCAGTCTTTGTGCAAGATTTCAAGCAGATCCAAGAGAAACTCACTTAACAGCTGTGAAAAGAATTTTCAAGTATCTTAAGGGAACAGCTGATCTGGGATTGTGGTATCCCAGAGAATCAGATTTTAAACTAATAGGTTACTCAGATGCAGATTTTACAGGTTGCAAAATTGACAGGAAAAGCACAAGTGGAAGCTGCCAATTTCTTGGAGGCAGATTGGTTTCTTGGTTTAGCAAGAAACAAAAGTCAATTTCCACATCAACTGCAGAAGCAGAGTACATTGCTGCAGGAAGCTGTTATGCACAGATTCCTTGGATGAAGAATCAGTTACTGGATTATGGGTTAACATATTTTAAAATCCCCATTTACTGTGATAATCAGAGTGCTATTGCTATGACAGGTAATCCAGTTCAACACTCAATGACAAAGCACATCAGCATTAGGTACCACTTCATAAGGGAACATGTGGATGAAGGTACAGTGGAATTGCATTTTATTCCAACAGATCAACAACTAGCAGATATCTTCACAAAACCACTGTGTGAAGCTACTTTTACAAGATTGGTAAATGAACTTGGAATGGTTTCAGGTTCTTTCTCTAAATCTGCTTAGCTTTTGTTCTGATGCATCAGACTTTATGATTAGTATTTACAGAAATTACTCTCTTTGTGTATTTTGTGCTTAATTAAAAATTGCTTAAGTACTGATTGTTGTCTGATGTAAATTTCTAAACTCTGATAGTGATATGACTGTTTATGTGACTATTCAATCCTATGAGGATAACTGTGCTAGATGCAGACCTAGTAGTCTTTAACATACAAGAGATCCCATGTTAGAAGTAATTATTTATGTGGAAATCTATTGACACAAGCAAATTCTGATATTGAGCTTAGTCACGTTTACTTTGTCTATCTTATTACTAAGTCAAAAATTAGAATAATGCTTCTCATCTGTTAAGTTCTGATGTTAGTAAATCTGATGGATGTACTAAGTGCTGATAAACCTCACTCATCAAAAGAAAAAGTAAAAGAAAATGGAATAAAAATCAGGTACTCCTTTGAGATCTAGAGTAAAAATGTGGAAGGGACGACCCAAGTGCATTACTGGTATTAAGTAATATGCATCAGAAAAGCAAATAATTATTTTTCTTGGTGACTTTTCACACTCTATGATTACTGGAGAAATACTCTGATAGTAGCATAAATTCTGATAAGCAGTCGTGACTCACTTACACTGAGAAGCCACTGTAGAATAGAATTTCAAAAGATGCATAAAATAAGCACAAAACAGTGATGTGGACTCGTGCATGAACTCATTCAAAAGTAAACTTCAGAATAATGATAGAAGTTTAGTAAAGTTCTTAGTTATGCCTTATCTCTAAGATGTACTGAAGTAAATCAGACTTTACTCTTTGTCTGATATTTTGTTTAATGCACACACTTACACTCCATATGAATGATGAAAATTACTGTGGCATTCAATGTTGTTTTAGATGAACAGTTTATGTGTCAGATTGCATAAATTCTGAGGACAGGTTCTGATGGAAGTTCTGATAAATAAGTTCTGAAGAACCAAAATCAGAATTTGTGTGAAGAATCACAGAGATAGGCATTCACTTTACGAGTTAAGAAATCATGTTCTGATGACTGTTCAGTTCTGATATAAGTCTAAGTGCTGATATTAAATTCTGATTCTTTACTTGACTTATTTGTGGTTAAAATCTGAAAATGAATGGAACTCAGTTACCTTTGTTCCATCTGAAAAGATTCTTGCTGAGCACTTGGCAAAAGCTGATGAGATGTTAATTAATGATGATTTCAAGACACAGCTTCGAGTCATTGCATTGAGTACTAGACATCTGCAAGGTCTCCATTCAACAACTCATGCAGAGTTACATAAAATTCAGGAAGAATTGCTCAAGCAAGAAACGGTTAAGAAAATTGACAAGAAAACTTTCTTCCAACCTACCTTTGACAGAGTTGCTTACATTGAAAAGACCCAAGAGAAGCAACAGTCTCAGATTGATGATATTTTGAAAAATCAAGCTTCTCAGCAATCTCAACTCGATGAAATCCAATCCTCAGTGGAATTGCTTGTCTCTCTTCTCTTACCTGCTGATGCCAAAAAGGGGGAGAAGGTAATTAAGTCCAAATGCAAAACTGTTAAGACACTGAAGGGGAAGGATGATGAAAAAGATGATCAGGGAAACTCTGGAATGGGTGGAGGTCATGGTCAAGATAGTGGTTTCTCATCAAGAAGAGCTGAAGCTACAAGTCATAGAACAAGTTCTGATACTGGTAAAAGAATAAGTTCTGATGAACTTTTGGATCTTGATGAAGAAATTTCAAGACAGTTATTTCTGAAAGAAAATCCAGGAATGGACTTGGAGAGTCTGATGGAAGAAGAAGCTAGACTTAAGTCAGAAAAAGTCAATTCTAAATCTAAAGCTTATGTTGGTAAAAAGAAACTTCCTAAGGCCAAAGGCATTGTGATAAAAGAAAGGACAAATCCTAAAGCAATCAAGGTCAAATCACAATTGCAGATAGATCCAAGGTCTAAGGGAAAAGAAAAAGTAGGTGAACCTATAAAGGTTTATGTGCCTCATGTGGATGAAGAAATTATCGTTGAAGATGTTGATCTTGCTCTAACTTCAAGAAAGATTTCTAAGACAACCTCTGACATGGCTCAAGTTGTTCAGAGTAAAGATATAGTTAGTTCTGATATTACAAAGAAGCAAGTAACCTCTGATATAGCTCAAGTTAACTTGATATCAGAAGATAAATCAAAGGAAACCTCTGACATTGCTCATGTTAAACCTTCAAAGTTACTCCTACCAGGAGTCACCAAAGCCAAACAGACTCAACCTTTGAAGACTGCTGTAAGTGGTTTTGAAGCAAGAGTGGTTACTGGAAAGGAAGCAAGACATAAATCTGGATTGGGTAGTGCTGATGAAAGAAGAGTACAAAACATAACCAATGATCCAACTTCCTTAAGTGAACCAGGTATTGGAGCAACTCCTGAAAGATTGAATCAACTAGAATCTATATAGATGGTTTACCATACCTACTTGAAAGAACACATCTTGTTATACTTCATGACAGATGGTAGGGTTTATCATATAAGGGAAAATGTTATTCCACTGAAGTATTTTGAAGAATTGGAACATGTACTATTCTTACTTCAAGTGAATGACAGAATAACGGAAAGTGCTACAAACTATTTGAAGAATCAAGTTCAGAGACAGAAAAGGCTTTATTCTGTAAAGTCTGACAGCACATATCTTCCAAAGTATATAGATCACAAGGGTGATATTGTTGAGATGAAGCCTAAATCTGCTAAGATTATAACTACATTTCTGGGTTACAAGGCTGTAGAATTCAATCTTGGGTCTGACAAGGCGTATTTGATCAGACTGGATCAGGATATAAGGAAAGCTAGAATTAATGATCTCAGGGCTGCAATCTTCCAAACTGGTAAAGATTCCGCAGAGCTTAAAGATGCTAAAAGGAGGATGATTGATGAACTCAGATATGCTAAGAGATGTTTGTTAAAGAATTATCTCAGAACAACTCCTGACATCAGAGAGATTAGAAAGTGAAGCCAAGTCAAGATCTACAACTGCTCAAATTCTGATATGAATACAGACTGAAGTTGCTATCAGTAGTTAAAATTGGTAAAGCTTTAAGGACTGTAAGTTGTAGTTATCTAGTCAAATTCTCATGCATTTGTACTTCATGTTTTTGACATCATCAAATATCTGTTAAACTTGTATATTATGCTAATTAACAAGTTAGGGGAGATTGTAAGATATATTTGATAATGTCATGACTAATATGATTTATGTTTAGTTTTCAGATCTTACTTAAACAGGACAAATCAGTACTTAACTGAAATCAGCACTTATACTGAAGTCAGAACTTAAGTTATCAGTACTTAAGGTTCAGGAGATATTTATCAGAAGATAATATCAGGACTTAAAGGAAACATTCAGATAAAGAAGGCGGCTGATTGAAAGGAAAAGAAGATGAAGACAAACGTATGAAGAGATATGCATGAAGAAGGAATTCTATGAAGAATAGAATACTTGGAAGAAAAGATATCTGATTGATATATTTTAGGAAGCAGAATTATATTCCATATCAATTAGCGATTATCTTGTAAATGTGTAGTATATAAACACAGACATAGGGTTTAACCTATAAGTGTTATCATTATCGAGAATATTATTCATTGTAACCCTAGCAGCTCTCGTGATATTTGTTCATCACTGAGAGAGGACAGTTCCATACTGTAACAGAGTTTATTGCTTTGAATAAAGTTTGTTTTCTGTTACTTGTGTTATTAGAATTCGATTTGATTGTGCTATACACTGTATTCACCCCCCTCTACAGTGTGCGTGACCTAACAAGAAGTGATAATGGCACTGAGTTCAAGAATTCAGCCATGGAAGAGTTCTGCAAAGATCATGGAATTAAACAGGAATTTTTTGCACCTGGAACTCCACAGCAAAATGGAATTGTAGAAAGAAAGAACATGACTCTCATTGAAGTTGCACGAACAATGCTTGATGAAGCAAAGCTACCAACCTATTTTTGGGCTGAAGCTGTGCAGACTGCTTGTTTTACACAAAATGCTACACTCATAAACAAGCATTGAAAAACAAGAGTTATCATGGAATCTATCAATGTCTCTTTTGATGATAAGAAGATTACTGGACTTGAAGATTTCGATGATCATGATCAGCTGAGATTTGAGAATGAAGATTTAAATTCTGATTCTGGAAATTCTGATGACTTAAATCCTGATCCTGTAAGTTGTGATGGATTAAGTTCTAATGTCGTTGAAACTGTGGTAACAACTTCAAAGGAAAATGCACATGTCTAGGGGGAGAAAGCTGAAGAACCTACCACATCTCAAGACTCTCGAGAAGCATCAGAACCTGTCACCGGCTCTTCAAGTTCTGATTCGTCTAGTTCTGATGAGTCAAATTCTGATAATTCTGGAAGCTCTCCTGAAAAATCAAATTCAAATTCTGAAGTCTCAGAGAGCATAACTACAGGGGGAGCATCAGAAGATGCTGATGGAGATAGCATGGATCATGGGGGAGGATCCAGTTCTAGAGATCAACTTCCATCTGCAAGGAAGTGGACTAAAGCACATACACCTGATTTAATCATTGGAGATCCTGAAGCAGGTGTCACAACTAGAACTGCAACTTTAAATGAATGTCTCTATCATTCTTTTCTATCTCATACTGAACCAAAGAAAGTTGAAGAAGCTCTTCAAGATGCTGATTGGGTGCAAGCAATGCAGGAAGAGTTAAATGAATTTAAAAAAAATAAAGTCTGGACCCTAGTGCCAAGACCAAAGAACAGATCAGTTGTTGGTACAAAATGGTTGTTCAGAAACAAAACTGACAGTGATGGCATAATTACAAGGAATAAAGCAAGACTGGTTGCTAAAGGCTACTCTTAACAAGAGGATATTGATTATGATGAAACATTTGCACCAGTTGCTAGATCAAAAGCCATAAGGATCTTTTTGGCTTATGCTGCTCACAAGAAGTTTAAAGTCTTTCAAATGGATGTGAAAAGTGCTTTTCTCAATGGAGAATTGGAAGAAGAGGTATATATTAAACAACCTCCAGGCTTTGTAGAGCCTAAATTTCCCAATCATGTCTACAGACTTGACAAAGCACTTTATAGCCTTAAGCAAGCTCCAAGAGCATGGTATGAGACTTTAGCTCAATTCCTTCTGGAAAGTGGATTTCATAGAGGCACAATTGACAAGACTTTATTCTACCTCAACCATGGAAAGGACTTACTTTCAGTACAGATATATGTTGATGATATCATATTTGGTTCTACTAATTCCAAACTGTGTGAGAAGTTTGCAAAGCTAATGCAGTCAAGATATCAAATGAGTATGATGGGAGAAGTCAGCTATTTTCTGGGCCTTCAAGTCAAGCAAAATGAAGAAGGCACTTTTATCCGTCAATCCAAGTATACCAAAAATTTACTGAAGAAATTTGGAATGCAAGATTGTTCAACTGCATCCACTCCCATGGCCACTGCAACCAAGTTAGATAAGGATACTGGTAAATCAGTAGATATTACTAACTACAGAGGTATGATTGGCTCCTTACTCTATCTAACTGAAAGTAGACCTGATATCATGTATGTTACCTGTCTTTGTGCAACATTTCAGGTTATTCCAAGAGAACTTCACTTAATAGCTGTGAAAAGAATTTTCAAGTACCTTAAGGGTACAGCTGATCTAGGATTGTGGTATCCTAGGGAATCAGATTTTAAGCTAATTGGTTACTCAGATGCAGATTTTTCAGGATGCAAATTAGACAGGAAATGCACTAGTGGAAACTGCCAATTTCTTGGAGGCAGATTGGTTTTTTGGTTTAGCAAGAAACAAAAATCAATTTCCACATCAACTACAGAAGCAGAATATATTACTGCAGGAAGCTGTTGTGCACAGATTCTTTGGATGAAGAATCAGTTACTGGATTATGGGTTAGAATTTTCTAAAATCCCTATTTACTGTGATAATCAAAGTGCTATTGCTATGACAGGTAATCCAGTTCAACACTCAATGACAAAGCACATCAGTATTAGTTACCATTTCATAAGGGAACATATGGATGGAGGTACAGTGGAATTGCATTTTGTTTTAACAGATCAACAGCTAGTAGATATCTTCACAAAACCATTATGTGAAGCTACTTTTATAAGATTGGTAAATGAACTTGGAATGGTTTTAGGTTCTTTCTCTAAATCTGCCTAGTTTTTGTTCTCATGCATCAGACTTTATGATCAGTGTTTACAGATTGTATTATCTATATGTAATCTGTGCTTAATTTGAAAATTCATTAAATGCTGATTGTTATCTGATGTGGATTTATATACTCTGATAAGTGTTTTGAATATTCTGTGACTATTCAATCCAATGAGGATAACTGTGCTAGATGCTAACCTAGTAGTCTTTAACATACTAGAAATCCCATGTTTGAATTAGTTGTTTATGTGGAAACTCATTACCACAAGCAGATTCTGATATTGAGCTTAGTCAAGTTTACTTTGTGTATCTTATTACTAAGTCACAAACTAGATTCTTGTTTCTTATCTGTCAAATTCTGATGTCAGTAAATCTTAAGAATGAACTAAGTGTTGATAAGCCTCACTTATCAAAAGAAAAGAAAAGAAAAGAAAAGAAAAGAGTAAAAGTCAGGTACTCCTTTGAGATCTAGAGTAAAAATGTGGAAGGGAAGACCCAAGTGCATTGCTGGTATTAAGTAATATGCATTAGAAAAGCAAAAAAATTTCTTAGTGACATTTCACACTCTATGATTACTGGAGAAATACTCTGATAACAGCATAAATTCTGATAAGCAGTCGTGACTTACTTACACTGAGAAGCCACTGTAAAAAAGGAATTTCAAAAGATGCATAAAATGAGCATAAACAGATGAGGTAGATTCTTGAATAAATTTGTTCTATAGTAGACATCATGACTGATGACAGATTTTAAGCATTTTTCTGAGTTATCTTTTATTTCTAAGATGTACTGAAGTTGATCAGACTTTAATCTTTATCCGATATTTTGCTAAATGCACACACTTTCGCTCCATATGAATGATGAAAATTACTGTGGTGATTAAGTTGTTTTTGACAAACAGTTAAGTGTCATTTGCATAAATTTAAAGGACAAGTTCTGATGGAAGTTCTGATGATTAAACTCTGAAGAAAACAAGTCAGTATTTGTATGAAGAATCACAGAAAAAGATATTCACTTTTTGAGTACAGAAGCCATGTTCTGATGACTGTTAAAATATGATATAAGTTAAGTTCTGATATTAAATCCTAATGGAATCTTTTATGCTTACATGGAATTTTTCTTTACTTGACTTATTTGTGGCAAAATCTGAAACAGTCATATTTAAATCAGAATAAATTTAGGTGAGATAAAAATAGTCATAATCATTATGGGTTAGTGGTTAACGTGTATGTCTTGAAAAACTGCATGTGCACAGTAATTGTTTATTTCCCGTGCCCATTAACTCTTGCTTTAGATCTTTTACTAACTGTTATTATTACACATCGGTCTAGGAAGACGAGACATCATTATTTTTACTCTTAATTGTTAAACAGTTCTCGCATCCCTTGGTATTCTATTGGCTATTTAAACCTACTATTCATCCCAGCCAAAACATTTTTTTCTCACAAACTCACTCTCTTTTTTTTCTCATCAACAAAAATGGTTTGTTTCAACTTGTTCCTGAACTATGAAACTTTCAATATCGAGTTGAGTTGTGATGATTGGCAACAAGAGTGGCATGTCACCGCCATTCCTGAAGAGCTTTGGAACTCAGTTCCACAAGAGGTTCACACATACCTCTTGTTCTTTTCGATGGACTACCACCTCCATCTCTCCGTCAGCAAGAACGGATCATCCGTCTTGCAGTGCTCTTCGTCAGCAGCAGAAGGAGCTAGTCGATAGGTTTTCTTAGACTAGGACTAAGGCTGTTGATATTAAGAATCTTAGAATAGGACTATCTTGTAATTTTTGCATGTAATTGATAAATTTCATGAAATGTACTCATCTGATATATTAATGAAATTTCCTTTAATTACAAGATTTGGTCTTTGTTTCTCAAATTATGTGACTGTGCATGTTTTAATTGCAATTTGCTAATCTTTACTTCATCGATTTTTAACTTTATCCTGTGATGAATGTTTTGATTCAATAATGGTCAATAATGAATTTTGATGAATTGAGGAAACTATTGAAGCACGAGTTCATGCATCTGAACCTGTGATAATTGAAGCTGAGAATGTTACTTCTCAGAAAGAGAAAGCAGCTCAAAGTTCTGATATTTTGAAAAGGAAACTGTAAATTCTGATGCTGCTAAAGCAACTCCTTATTGGCAAGGAGATTGAAGAAAATGAAGGCTATGAGGTATTTGGCTAAGGCTATATCAGAAGATACTGAAGAAGCTGAGGAAGGGGATCAGGAATCTCTGATCTCACAAGAACCAATTATCATTGAAGCCCTTCCAGCTCAAGCCAAAGACATTGCTAATGACACAGTTGTTACCCCTCCTGTCTCTCCTATTAAAGCTACAGATGATGCTAAAAAACAAACTGACAATTCTGAAATAGATATTCATAATTTGAATATACCTGAAGTTCTTTATCTGGAAGCTCTATCTACATCAAAGACACTAGCTCTGGAGAAAATTCTGCTGATCAGAATTTAGATGATGTTATTTCTGAATCTCTAGTTGCTTCACACACTGTTGAGCTATCAGAACAGAATGAGTCTTCCTCAAGTTCCGATGACAGTGTTTCTGTTGAGACTCCAGTACCTACTCTGGGCAAGGAAGAATTGGTGAAGAAATTTGTTGAAAAGGAAGCACCTATTCCTTGGGAGGATACTCACAGAGGTGTTGAGTGGACCAAGAAGTGGAATGAATCAGATTTTATTCCATGTCCTAAAGTTCTGACAGAGCATGTTGCAAAAGCTGATGAGTTGCTCACAAATGCTGATTTCAAGACACAACTCAAGATCACAGCTCTGTCTATAAAACATCTTCAAGGTCTACATACTTCTACTCATGAAAAGGTTGATACACTCAGGGAACAAGCTGATAATTTTAATCTATAGATCAAGCTTGACAAGAACAGTCAAACCTATTTCTGAAAAAGTTGCAGCCATTGAGAAAACTCAAGAGAAACAACATGCCCAAATTGCTGAGGTTCTGGCTAATCAAGCTTCTCAGAAAGCTCAATTAGATGAAATCCAATCTTCAGTTGAACTTCTTCTTTCTCTCTTACTTCCTGATGATGCCAAAAAGGTTGAGAAGGTAGTTAAGTCCAAATGCTCACCTACTCAAGAACTGAAGAAAAAGGATGATAAAGGTGATGACCAGGGAAACTCTGAAAAGAGCAGAGGTCAAAGAAAAGTTCAAGGAAAATCTTCTATTCAGAACAAGTCAAGTTCTAATGATGTGAATGCTCAAAGACTGAAGTCAAGTGGTGATAAGAAAAGTCTGATGTCAAGTTCTGATATTCTGATTCAGTCAGGATCCGAAGACTCTCAGAAGTTTTTGCAAACTCTGAAGTTAAAGGGGAAGCAGACTACTGTTTATTACAAAGATCCTAAAATCCAGACACTTGATGACGAGATAGCAAGAAGATTATTTCTGAAACACAATCCAGGAATGGATTTAGAGACTCTCAAGGAGGAAGAAGCTAGATTTGCTGCTGAGAAGACAAATCCTAAGTCTAAAGCTTCAGATGCAACGAAACCTCCAAGGCCTAAGGAAAAAGGCATTGTGATCAAGGAAAAGTCAAATTCTAAAACTTCAAAGTTTAAGACTAGATCACAGACTGAGAGTGATCCCAATGATAAAGGGAAAGGAAAAATTGATGAACTAACCAAGTCACTGGACTTGAAAACTTCTCAAGATCTGATAAAACCAGTGTGTAAAATGGTTCAAGTAACTGATGATAATCTTGTTGAAGATGAAACTGTTCAAATTCTAAAAAAAAAGAAAGATAAATGAAGATTCTAAAACAGCCTCTAAAACTGCTCAAGTTGTTTGTTAGGTCACACACTGTAGAGGGGGGTGAATATAGTGTATAGCACAATCAAATCGAACTTTAATAACTCAAGTAACAGAAAACAAACTTTATTCAAAACAATAAACTCTGTTATAGTATGGAACTGTCCTCTCTCAGTAATGAACAAATATCACGAGAGCTGCGAGGGTTACAATGAATAATCTTCTCGATAATGATAACACTTATAGTGTAAACCCTATGTCTGTGTTTATATACTACACAGTTACAAGATAATCGCTAATTGATATGGAATATAATTCTGCTTCCTAAAATATATCAATCAGATATCTTTTCTTCCAAGTATTCCATTCTTCATAGAATTCCTTCTTCATGCATATCTCTTCTTACGTTTGTCTAGATCTTCTCTTCCTGTAAATCAGCTGCCTTTCTTATCTGAATATTTCCCCTTAAGTCCTGATATTATCTTCTGATAAATATCTCCTGAACCTTAAGTACTGACGACTTAAGTTCTGACTTCAGTATAAGTGCTGATTTCAGTTAAGTACTGATTTGTCCTATTTAAGTAAGATCTGAAAACTAAACTTAAATCATTTTAGACATGACATTATCAAATATATCTAACAATCTCCCCCAACTTGTAAATTAGCATAATATACAAGTTTAACAGATATTTGATGATGTCAAAAACATTAAGTACAAATGCATGAGAATTTGACTAGATAACTACAACTTACAGTCCTTAAATCTTTACCAACTTTAACTTCTGATAGCAACTTCAGTCTGTATTCATATCAGAATTTGAGCAGTTGTAGATCTTGACTTGGCTTCACTTTCTGATCTCTCTGATGTTAGGAGTTGTTCTGAGATAGTTCTTTAATAAACATCTCTCAGCATATCTGAGTTCATCGATCATCCTCCTTTTAGCATCTTTAAGTTCTGCAGAATCTTCACCAGTTTGAAAGATTGCAGCCCTGAGATCATTAATTTTAGCTTTCCTTATGTCCTGATCCAGTCTGATCAAATATGCCTTATCAGACTCAAGATTGAATTCCACAGCCTTGTAACCCATAAAGGTAGTTATAATCTTAGCAGAGTTAGGCTTCATCTCAACAATATCACCCTTGTGATCTCTGTACTTTGGAAGATATGTGCTGTCATACTTAACAGAATAAAGCCTTTTCTGTCTCTGAATTTGACTCTTCAAATAGTTTGCAGCACTATCTGTTATTTTGTCATTCACTTGAAGTAAGAATAATACATGTTCCAATTCTTCAAAGTACTTCAGTGGAATGGCATTTTCCCTTATATGATAAACCCTACCATATGTCATGAAGTACAATAAGATGTGTTCTTTCAAGTAGGTATGGTAAACCATCTGTACAGATTCTAGTTGATTCAATCTTTCAGGAGTTGCTCCAATACCTGGTTCACTTAAGGAAGTTGGATCATTGGTTATGTTCTGTATTCTTCTTTCATCAGCACTACCCAATCCAGTTTTATCTCTTGCTTCCTTTCCAGTAACCACTCTTGCTTCAAAACCACTTACAACAGTCTTCAAAGGTTGAGTCTGTTTGGCTTTGGTGAATCCTGGTAGGAGTATCTTTGAAGGTTTAACATGAGCAATGTCAGAGGTTTCCTTTGATTTATCTTCTGATATCAAGTTAACTTGAGCTATGTCAGAGGTTACTTGCTTCTTTGAAATATCAGAACTAACTATATCTTTACTCTGAACAACTTGAGCCATGTCAGAGGTTGTCTTAGAAAATTTTCTTGAAGTCAGAGCAAGATCAGCATCTTCAACAGTAATTTCTTCATCCACAGGAGGCACATAAACCTTGATAGGTTCACCAACTTTATCTTTGCCCTTGGACCTTGGATCTATCTGCAATTATGATTTAGCCTTGGTTGCTTCAGGATTTGTTCTTTCCTTTATCACAATGCCTTTGGTCTTTGAAGTTTCTTTTTACCAACAGAAGCTTCAGATTTAGTTTTGACTTTTTCTGACTTAAGTCTAGCTTCTTCTTCCATCAGACTCTCAAAGTCCATTCCTGGATTCTCCTTAAGAAATAACTATCTTGATAATTCTTCATCAAGATCCAAAAGTTCATCAGAACTTATCCTTTTACCAGTAGCAGAAGTAATTCTTTATCCAGCATCAGAATTTGTGATATGACTTGTAATTTCAGCTCTTCTTGATGATAAACTTCTACCTTGACCATGACCTCCACCCATTCCAGAGTTTCCCTGGTCATCTTTTTCATCATCCTTCCCCTTCAGTGTCTTATCAGTTTTGCATTTGGACTTAATTACTTTCTCCCCCTTTTTGGCATCAGCATGTAGTAGAAGAGAGACAAGCAATTCCACTGAAGCTTGGATTTCATCGAGTTGAGATTGCTGAAAAGCTTGATTTTTCAAAATATCATCAATCTGAGACTGTTGCTTCTCTTGGGTCTTCTCAATATAAGCAACTATGTCAAAGGTAGGTTGGAAGAATTTTTTCTTTTCAATTTTCTTAACTGTTTCTTGCTTGAGCAATTCTTCCTGAATTTTATGTAACTCTGCATGAGTTGTTGAATGGAGACCTTGCAGTTGTCTAGTACTCAATGCAGTGACTCGAAGCTGTGTCTTGAAATCATCATTAATTAACATTTCATCAGCTTTTGCCAAGTGCTCAGCAAGAATCTTGTCAGATGGAACAAAGGTAACTGAGTTCCATTCCTTAGTCCACTCCTGTCCTCTAGGAGTTTCACTCCAAGGTACTGGTGCTGCTCTTGTAACAAACTTCTTAACTAGTTCAGATTTATGAATAGTTTGTTGAGGTGCATGTCCTGAAGGACCAGCTTCATCAGCATCTGCATTAGGAGCAGCATTACCAGTAGTATCAGCATGTGAAGCATCAGAACATACAGAATCAGCATCTTCTGATAAAACAACAGTATGAGAAGCAATTGAGGCTTCAGCATCATCCTCTAAGTGCTGATCTGTTTCCAAGTTCTGATCAACAGTCATATCCTGATACTCACCTATATTCTGATCATCAACATCTAGATGCAGAGAAGGTGTTGTAGACAATTCTGGAGTTTGAGTAACATCAGGAAAAGGTGTTGTTGATGGATTAATTGTTGTTGGAGCTTCTAAGTAGAGAACCTCAGGCATAACCAGGTTGTGAATATCAATTTCAGCACTTGTGCCTGGGTCTACAGGAGATACAGTTTCATGTACAGGAGACACAGATGGTGTGTTTGCCTTGTCTGTAGCAGCTTCCTGAGTTGGGGACAATGGAGAGGGAGATGCAGTAGCTTCAGCAAATTCTTGTTCTTTTGAGATTAGAGATTCCTGACCTCCTTCCTTAGCTACTGCTTCCTCATCATCTGAAGCTGGCCTTTTAGCTCTCTTCTTCTTATATCTCTTTGAAGGTGGGGATTCCTTGGGAGGTTCAGCAGAAGTCATTCTTCTAAGCCTTTTGAGAAGCTTAGATCCCCCAATTCCAGAATCCTTCTGAGAAGGGACCTTCTCAGCTTCTTTTACAACAGGTTCTGATGCAGAAACCTGTTTCTCACTATCAGACTCATCTCTCAGAACAATCATCCTTTTCTTCTGTGGTGTCTGAGGAACATTCTTTGTCCTCTTGGGCTTGGAAGATGAAGGCTTCACAGTAGGTGCTGAGGATGAAGGTTGAGCTATCTGTGAAGGTGTGAGATAAGTCTTTAGATATGTTCTGAGAAAGGGTTGAGATATTGTGGCGCCCTCCAAACCCGGGTCAGAAGTTTGGGCTCCACACACACACACACCTTATTTATAACCTGCTTATAACAATAATAAAGATAATAATAATATGCAGTGACCCTACCTACCAACTACCATGGATCGCAACAGGTTAAAGTATGCACACAAGCCAAACACATCTACTTATATAACAAACCGTTCAAATCCCAACTATTCCAAACTCAGAACTGAGTATTAAACATTATTACAAACTTTTACAAACTTAAATTATCCCAAAAGAAGCCTACTAGCTCAGCTCAATCAACCTGAACCCCTAGTTCTCGCGCTGGACTAGGGATCCTCGGTACCAACCGGTTCCTTCTTAACTGGAAAAGAACAGAAACAATATCGCACAAATGAGCTAACTAGCTCAGCAAGTCACAATGACAAAACTGAGAATAATGATCATCAAGTGAACATGGTTATGATATCAAGTGAACAATGGATTATGATTTAGAATTGGATATTATATTTTCATGTTAAAAACCAAGGTTAGGCTGTTGATCAGTCACGCACTAACCCCGAGCAAAGCACACAACACTGCTCTAACTACTGGATCCAAGGCACACATTGGCCTATCTTGACCATTATATGGTCTGACCACGAATCTGGTCCACAATTTTATAAAAACAATCCAATTCTAACATAATAACAGAATAAGCAATAATAAACAATAAACAGAATCATTAACAACATTGGATGTTCCATAATGAAATGGTTTCAGTTTTCATGAGGATCAATATGGCCTTTTTAAAGCTTGGATGCTGGGTAATGAAAGAATTGGATAACAAAGGAATCAACATTTCAGGGTTCAAGGATTTGGTCTTTCAAAGCATAAGATACAATGGTTTGAGTATGTAGGTAATTCGATTCAGTGTTTGGTATTTAGTTTATATGTATTGGTAGAGTAGTATCGTATATTTGTGGTTCGTATTTGGGTATACAACAATTGATGGTCTAAAAAGAATCAGGTTTACGGCTCAAGATCAATAACTTGAAGTCAAGGTTTAGGGTTCAGTGCTTCAAAGCACTTGCAATATAAAACAGGAATATCAATCACGACAATATCTCGAGAAAGTTCAGAACACTTGCCTGGTATTAGCTTACTACACTGCACTCGCTTCCAATCACAATCATCTTACTCCTCAACTACCTGTTTTCCTTTCCTACGTCTTGCCTCTTCTGCTCACATATCATAAGCATCTATCAATATTCAACTCATATGATTCTATTCAACACATACTCCTATTTACCCTTCGTTTTACCCAAATCCGATTAACGGATTGAAAGTTACGCAATAAACATGTAAACATCGAATATACAGACCGAAAGTCAACCAACAAGTCACATATAACACATAACACGTCACATAATCAATGATATCTCATTTATAAAGAAGTTTCGGGTCATAAATAGGCTTTCGGATACTTAAAATGATTTTTAAAATATTTTTCGGAATTAAAACGGGTCGTTGGATCAATTTCGGAATAATAAACAGGGTTCGGTTGGCCAATTCTGGCTTCAAAACAATTTCATAATAATTATCGAGCCTTGAAAACAATTTAAAATAATATTTTAAAGCTCAAAACTATTTTTTGAAATTTTTAAATCATTTTTAAATAATTAAATCTAATTAAATAATTAATTAAAGTCAATTAATAATTAATTAAATCAATTAATCAATTAATTTTCGAATTAATTGACCAATTAATCAATTAAAAATTTACTGAAATTAATTAACTAATTAATTCAGATTTATTTTTGAATTAAAAATAATTTTCGGAATTAAAATAATAATTTTTGGAATTTTCAGAAATTAAAATCGAATTTTTATAATAAAAGTAAATAGGAAATATGATTTTTGAATATTTTTAAAACAGGAATCCAAAATTTGCAAGTTCTGGAAAACTCAGGGACCTAACTTCATCGTTTTTAAAACTACAGGTACTAAACTGCAATTTTACAGGGGGGGTCGCCGAAAAACGTTCTGTCTCGCCGGAGAAGACGATCCCGGCGTCCTCACCCCACCAACACCTCCAGATCAAAACTACACAGCACCAGGAACTTGTTCATGCAATCAAAACACATCAATCATCCATGTTCTGGCCGGAAAATGACCAAGAACATCGCCGGTTTCCGGCGAACTTCGGAAATCTTCAAAACACAACTCCCTTCGATTCACTAATCCTCTGTTAACGAGCTATATACCAATCGATTGCAAATTTCATAAGTAACACAATCCACTATAAATCAACAGCTAATAACCCCTAAATCAAAAACCCCCATATTTCAATTGAAAACATTCATACGGGTTATAAAGCCTAATTTCAAAATTCGAAAATTAAACCCATTTTTGAGCATATTATTGAACTCCAAATCAGACGTATGACATATGAAAATCATCAGGAAAACAAGCTCTACAACATGCAAGCATCAAATCATACAAACAATCATCCGAACAAAAATTCATATTTTTAATAAAATTAATTCGAAAATAAATAAAAATATAGAAAATAAACCTTGATTTCTGCAGTAAAACGAAGCTCAGAATCTGGTAGAACACTTCAAGACCTTTGGATTGAGTACTCGAGCTTTGAAAACAGAGATCAATAACACCTTCATTTTGCTGTTTGATTCTCGGAAGTTTATATGAATATAAGATTTTTCTCTGGAAAATTATATAATTATATGTCTACAAATGATTTTGATACGAAATAAAATACGGGAAAAGGCTATTTATAATTACGGAAAATTAGTATCCCGTTGGATCATTCTGGATATAAAACGGTACGTTTGTTTATAAAAATTGATCCAACCGGTATCGGTTTTCGGGATAATTATCCAAACCAGTACAATTTGTACTGCGGTCTTGGTCTCAGCGCCTGGTTACACGTACTACGAGGTGATAATTGGGATAGTTTAATAAAAAGCTCCCGTTTATCGAAAATACGAGTTTTATTGATATACCGAAATGAATATTGTATCGAAAATGTTGCCCCGGGACCCGTGCAAGACAAACCGTACGCCGGATCGAAAAAGTCGAAACATGGAATATGCTCGGAATATTACAATTAGGTTAGGAAGGAGTTCTCGAAAGAGTTTCGGGTTCCAAAAATGTAACAACGGATGACGTCGGTTGGTTCCCGTTTTTATAAAATAGATTTTAAATACTCGTAAAAAGATTTTATAAATTTCATATGATCCTTATAAATCCATAAATCAACATAAAAATAATTAGGAAGATATGACAATTATCTATATTTTATTTTGGACATATAAAAATTAAAATACTCAATTAATAATATTTTTAAATATCCAAACACATTTAACACTTAACAATTAATTCACAGAATGGATACTAAACACATATTAATTATTATTAACAAAAATAATTACACGATATATCCCGGATATTACAGATATAGATGTATGTGTGGTATGTTCTGATGGTTGTTGTGGTGTTTGAGATGTGGTGGTAGGTTGTACATCAGGATAAACAGATCTATAGGTTTGAGGATCAGCATTTACCAGGATCTGTTTTACAGACTGAGGAATCTGTAAAGGTAACCACCGTTTTCTTAAGGTCAGCATTTACCAAGTCATTAAAAGCCCGTTTTGCAAGTTTAAAGGGTGGAAATAAGTCAGTGGTAGGTTGGGGTTCATCAGCACAGCAGAAATTATATATAAGCTGACGGAATCTAGCAAAGTAGACAACATTCCTATCCTCTGTCATCCTATCCCCTATAAATCCTAGCACAGCACTTGCAAAATCAAAATGAGTTTGGTTTATAATAGCATACCCGATGTGCTGACTCATTATTGGAATGGCATCAAAGTTGGAACACTTATTCCCAAAGGCCTTAGTGATGCAGTCGAAGAAAAAACTCCATTCCTTTCTGATATGAGCTCGTTTCAACTGTCCAAGCTTAGCCAAACTCTTCTCATACCCCAAATTGGTCATAAGCTGCTGTAGAGCTGGGTCCTCCGGTGTTGAGAAAATGCAGCCTTCTGGTAAATGTAAAGCCTTGCGAACTGTTCCAGGAGTTACCACATGTTCAGAATCATCCACTTCAAAAACAATGCTGGGAGTACCATTAGCACCACCATTATCAAAATGCCCAGTCCGCCAAAACGTCAGAACTTGTTGGCTTAAAAAGACTGAAGGCTGGGTTAATGCATACCCAATTTCACTGTGTGCAAGAAGATCTTGCATAAAATGCAACTCAGACGAAGCTTCATCATGGTTTAGGATTGCAGCATAGTTGTTGGGAACGAACTTAGCTCCATCGATGATCAAATCCTTGGGTGCCATGAGAAAAATTGAAAATTAAGATTGCATGTAAGGTGTTTGATAAAATGTCTGTATGAAAAACCAACGTCAGGAGATGAGAGAGAGGAAAAGCAAAGAAAGAGAGATAAAGTGTAAAAGTAAATAAAAGATTGTATAATCTTCTCTCTTTCCTACTTATACTTGGTTAAAAAAACCGTTGGACACCTGTCAGACATGCAGGAATAATGAATAGTTAATGGGCACGGGAAAATAGTAATCATTACTTATCAGATGCAGTTTTTCAAGGAAAAACCGTTCCACTTACCAAGTAATCCCATTAATTGAGGTAAGTCAGTTTTAATTCAAAATTTAAACTGTTCCTACTTAATTAATCATTTTCACTGCAAAACCAATATTCTGTAAAAAAATTCAAGTGTGAGAATGACCAAAAAAATAAATCAAGTAAACAAGTACTGATATTTTAAAATCAGAACTTAATTTAAATCAATAATTAAAATGGTCATCAGAATATGGATTTATCAGGATTTAAAAATACAGCAGAATTTACAACATCTCAGAGACAAAATCTTGCAAAAATAAGAAATTCCATTAATATATTAAGAGAATACATCCATGAAATTGAAATTACATCAGAGCATTACAAGACTATCCTAAGCTTCTAAACCTAACATCAACAGCTTTTGTCCTTGGCTAAGAAGCCGGACAAAGCTGACGATGAAGAAAAACAGGGTGAAGAAAATAAATTATTTCTTCTTCCGACTCTCTACAAAAAGAATAGCGAGTCGAATGATTCGCTCTTGTTGGCGGAGAGCTTCCAGCCTTTCTTCTTCCAATCGCTCCAGATGGCGATGGTAATCCATGTAAAAGAACAGGAGGTGTGTGAGAACCTCCTGGGGAACCGAGTCCCAAATCTCATCAGGAATGACCGTTACGTGCCATTCCTGCTGCCAATCCTCACAGCTCAGCTCCATGTTGAAGGTCTCATAGTTCAAAAACATATTGTAGTTGACCATGTTTGTGTTGGTATGAAGGAAAGGAGAGTGAGTATGTGAGAAAAGAAATGATGTGTAGGCTGATTTGAGGTGTTGGTTTATATAGGCAAGAGAATGCCAGGAGACGCAAGGAAATTTAATGCTGATAGGTTGAAATAATTCTACCTCGTCTCCCTAGACTGGAAAGAAGAAAAACAGTCATTGGAAGTGTAAAACAGGGTTTAATGCGCACAAGAAACAAGTAAAAATTACTGTGCATGTACGTGTTCCACTAACCCTAATTGTATTGACTGTTAATATCTCACCCGTACATATTCTGATTTAAAGTAAGACTGTTTCAGATTTTAACCACAAATAAGTCAAATAGAGGATCAGAATTTAATATCAGCACTTAGACTTATATCAGAACTTAACAGTCATCAGAACATGATTTCTTAACTTGAAAAATGAATGCCTATCTTTGTGATTCTTCACACAAATTCTGATTTCGGTTCTTCAAAACTTATTTATCAGAACTTGTCCTCAGAATTTATGCAATCTGGCACATAAACTGTTCATCTAAAACAGCATTGAACGCCACAGTAATTTTCATTATTCATATGGAGTGTAAGTGTGTGCATTAAGCAAAATATCAGACAAAGAGTAAAGTCTGATTCACTTTAGTACATCTTAGAAATAATGCATAACTAAGAACTTTACTAAAAATCTGTCATTAATCTGAAGTTTACTTTTGAATGAGTTCATGCATGAGTCCACCTCAACTATTTTGTGCTTATTTTATGCATCTTTTGAAATTCCATTTTATAATGGCTTCTCAGTGTAAGTGAGTCACGACTGCTTATCAGAATTTATGCTATTATCAGAGTATTTCTCCAGTAATCATAGAGTGTGAAAAGTCACCAAGAAAAAGAATTATTTGCTTTTCTGATGCATATTACTTAATACCAGCAATGCACTTGGATCGTCCCTTCCACATTGTTACTCTAGATCTCAAAGGAGTACCTGATTTTTATTCTCTTTTCTTTTACTTTTTCTTTTGATGAGCGAGGTTTATCAGCACTTAGTACATTCATCAGATTTACTAACATCAGAACTTAACAGATGAGAAGCATTATTCTAGTTTTTGACTTAGTAATAAGATAGACAAAGTAAACGTGACTAAGCTCAATATCAGAATTTGCTTGTGACAATAGAGTTCCACATAAATAATTACTGCTAACATGGGATCTCTAGTATGTTAAAGACTACTAGGTCATCATCTAGTACAGTTATCCTCATAAGATTGAATAGTCACATAAACAATCATATCACTATCAGAGTTTAGAAATTCACATCAGACAATAATCAGTACTTAAGCAATTTTCAATTAAGCACTGAATACACAAAGAGAGTAATTTCTGTAAATACTGATCATAAAGTCTGATGCATCAGAACAAAAACTAAGCAGATTTAGAGAAAGAACCTGAAACCATTCCAAGTTCATTTACCAATCTTGTAAAAGTAGCTTCACACAGTGATTTTGTGAAGATATCTGCTAGTTGTTGATCTGTTGGAACAAAATGCAATTCCACTGTACCTTCATCCACATGTTCCCTTATGAAGTGGTACCTAATGCTGATGTGCTTTGTCATTGAGTGTTAAACTGGATTACTAGTCATAGCAATAGCACTTTGATTATCACAGTAAATAGGGATTTTAAAATATGTTAACCCATAATCCAGTAACTGATTCTTCATCCAAAGAATCTGTGCACAACAGCTTCCTGCAGCAATGTACTCTGCTTCTGCAATTAATGTGGAAATTGACTTTTGTTTCTTGCTAAACCAAGAAACCAATCTGCCTCCAAGAAATTGGCAGCTTCCACTTGTGCTTTTCCTGTCAATTTTACAACCTGCAAAATCTGCATCTAAGTAACCTATTAGTTTAAAATCTGATTCTATGGGATACCATAATCCCAGATCAGCTGTTCCCTTAAGATACTTGAAAATTCTTTTCACAACTGTTAAGTGAGGTTCTCTTGGATCTGCTTGAAATCTTGCACAAAGACAGGTAGTGTTATTCCCAGTGGACTAACAATGAGATTTACAGAAGGGGGGTTGAATGTAAATCTCAAAACTTTTTCAAGTTTTGAGCAGTTTGTAAGGCTAAGTGTTTGAGTGATCAAATGTGTGTGAATTGCTTGGAGCTGATGCAGACAGATATATATTCAAACACAAATGTAATAAACACAAAGAACTTAAAAACTTTTCTGGTGGATTTGTTGTTCCACCAGAGATGTGTTATTTCAGAAAATCTGTGATTTAAAATTAAATCACAGCTGCTTCCTAGTACAAACTAGATGATTTTCTCTCTTGATATTTCTAAACAGCTCAGGGAAAAATTCATACTAATTACTAGATACTACTTGGTTTATATATCACCAAGTTTACAAGTAAAGACAAAGATAAAATACAATAAGAAAATAGTTCTTCACTTGTTTCTATTCCATTTTTATCCAGTGTAATATGGAATTATCTGTTGACTTTCCATTTTGAACCAGACTAAAAACGGCTGCTTTTTCTGCTGTTCCTGAAATAGGCTACCACATCTCTGTCAATCCATGTGCCTCTGTCAGCTTTGTTAACTGTCACTATCAACTGATATGATACTGAGCATCCGTTGATGGCTTTATCCGTTGATGCTCTAGCAGTTGAAGCTTTATCCGTTGAAGCACTTATTCGTTGATGGATATTTATCCGTTGAAGCATTAGAGACAACCGTTGAAGCTTTGTTTCTTATCCGTTGAAGGTCTTCAATATCCGTTGCCACTTCTTCACTTATACAAAATTACAAGGCATGAAATATTTACAATTAGCCCTCCTATTTGTACATCCATTAGTAATCAACATGACTGATTATTTCCTAACAACATCTAAGAATTACAGCTTGAAACTAGAGAGTGAAATGTGCTATAATACCAAACTTATTGCTAAGTAAGGCTACTCCTTCAACGGATAGCCAAGATGGTCTTATCCGTTGAGGCTACAAACACTAGATTTCTACTTAAGTGTTTTACTTAACTTATCATCAAACTAATACACATATTACTAACAATCTCCCCCTATTTATGTCTACTAGAACTGTAGGCATAAATTTGGGTTTAGCTTGATGATAACAAAACACTTAACAAATATATAAACTGTAACAAAGCAGAAATTCAAAAGTGCTACAAAAATGTATATGCTGAGATGAGATTGAAGAAATACATTGTTTCCAAGGGTGCTCCTTTAGCCTGAGCAAATTACTTTCTTTTCCTTTGATCCCTGGTTTTCTTTCCTAGCCTCCTGTCATTCTCCTCTATTTGAAGTTGAAGTTGTCTGTAGAATTCAGCTTCATCTTCTTCATTGATATCTAACTTAGATTGCATATCCTTGAGAGTTTCATTACTGGCAATCTTTAGCTGATCTTCAATTCTGAAAAATCTTCTGACTCCTTTGTTATCTCTGAACTCCATCAACCAATGAGGTGATTTGTGAATTGTAATACCTCTCTCTTGAATGAGTAAAGTTCTAGGCAAGGCATTGGGCTCCCTTCAAGTTTTCCTGATGTTGGCAATCTTGTTGAGAATCTCAGTCCTGGCAGTCCTGGTAAAGCCAGAATCCTTTTGTATGGATGAGTAGACTCTAATCAAGGTAGAGTAGCCTTCATTCAGAATTCTGTGAAGAGGCCATGTTCTTTCCCCAGCTCCTTTGTATTTGAATACTAATCTTTCTGGTAGCTATCTGTAGGCAGCTATTCCCCTTACATCCTCCAGCTCATCCAGATAGAGTTCAATGTCTGAAAGTTCTTTTATGTCACAGATGTGAACATAATCATCTTTAGAGGTTTGAGGTTTAGGCTTAGGCTTCTGTGTGAATTTGATTGAGGCTTTAGAGGGTGTTGATTTGATTCTTCTTTTCTGCTTCTTTGATGGTGGAGAAGAAGTTAGGAAGGTGGGCAATTTGATGGTGTCCCAATCAATTGGTTCCTCCTTGGGAATGATTGTTTCACCATGAACATTCATGAAGGGGTCAGGTACAATTGGTTCAGGAATAGAGGGTAGTGGTTTGGATATTGATTGGGTATCTTCAGTCTTCTCTACCTTCTTTCTCTTTGCATTGACCTTCTTTCTTTTCCCTTTCTGCCATTCTTCCTTACTTCTTTCCTCCATCTCAGTACCAACCATGTCCCCCAGAGCTTCATCTTCACCTTTGTCTTCAATTTCTTTTTGTTCTTCAGCCTGACTTGACTTTAGCTATTTTTCAGACCTTGCTTGTGCTCTTTTGTCAGCCTTTAGCTGTTTGGCTTCTTCCTTCAACCTTTTGGTTTCTTCCCTCTTGGCTATTGAGAATTTGGGATGTCCTTGCATCACACATATGCTCTTTCCCTCTCTGAAGATTATAGCCATGTTTCTCCTTACAGCCTCATCCATGGTCTCTTTGAGATATGCAATACTTCTACCTAAAAGCTTGTCCTCATCAGCTTTTGGAAGAGGAAAATCCACCTCTTTTAGAGGATTCTTTGAAGAGTCCTTATTGGATCTGTTGTTGGGCTTGAGAACCATAGGTTGCAGATCTTTGGAAGAAGTTTCTCCATCCTTATGCCTCCCTACTGGCTTGAGTTCCATAATAATTGATTCCACTTTTGTGCTATGCCTCACAGATTGTGATTGAGAAGTTGTAGAACCAAATATTAGTTGCATCTTTTCATCAATCTTCTTCCTTTGTTCTTTGACTTGCAATTCAGCTGCTGCTATCTGGATTAGATCAATTCCATCTAGCTTTCCTTTAACTTGAATAGTTGGAGAAGTTGTGATGACAGGAACTAGCACTTGAGAAATCTGAACTGTTGTAGATGGCTCTCCTTCCCCTTCCCCTTTATTCTCCCCCTTTTTGTTATCATCAAGGGTAGGGGTCAAGCCTTGTGCTTTAGCCAGCTGCATGAGTAGATTTGTTTGAGTTTGTTGATTCTGAAGAATGGTGACCATAGAGTCTTCAATGATCTGAACCTTATCTGCCAATCTGGCCAGCTTCTTGTCAGCATCAGATGCTTTCTTCAGTCTCCCCAACAAATCTTGCATAGTCCCATAGGGTATAAGGGAATCCAATTTCTCAGCAGTGTAGGATTTCAGATCAGCAATCTCCTGCTTGAGCTCATCCACACTTAGATTTTGCTGGTAATGCTGCAACTGCAAGAGATGCAGAGATTCCAGATGAGCATGAAGAATTGCCTTGGTACCAGCATCTTGAGTCTCCTGAAGGGCCTTTTGAATTGTCTTGACTTGTCTGACCAAAGTGACACCAAACTCTCCTGGTGTAGATGGTTTTGCCCATGCCCATGCAGGAAGATCAGGAACAGAATTTGGGCCTGCTACTCCCCCTAAGTTCATGCTCTCATTCAAAGAATCAGAGTCATCATCATTAGAATTTACTCCAAATTCTTCAGATGGCTCACCAGCTTGAGAAGGCAGCCTGTTGACAGCAGCTTTGTCTCTGAGAAGAGACTCTGAAGTGTGTACAATGTGTAGTGTCTGTTCTGCCTCCACATTGCCCTGTGCAGCCAATAATTGATAGGCTGAAACAGGGTGAGTAAAAGTGTCAGCATCCAAGGAAATGTTATCAATGACAGCTTTGTAATGTTGCTGAAATTGTCTTTTCTTGTCTGCATCATCCACTTTTATTGACTCACTAGCAATGGCTGGATCCACCCTTATAGCTTCTGTACCTGCCTTTCTCTCAATTTCTCTCTGTTCTTGCATCAGGGGCTCCCCTGGCTCACACACACCCTCACACCCTCACCTTCACCTTCTAAGGTGGCACTCCTCTCACTCACTTTTGCCATGCTGGAAGAAATAGCATGCATTTGGTGACTCTCAACCTCTCCTTTTGCCTGGGAGCAACCCAGCCTCTCACTCAAAAGATCACTCCCTTCCCTCAAACCTAAAAGTGATTGTACAGTTGCCATGTCCTCAACAGTTGGAATTGATTCTGTTAAGTGTGTAGAGACCATCAACGGATAGGGAATATCCGTTGAAGTGGAAACTGATGGTATCAACGGATAACTGCTGTTAAGCTTATCCGTTGAAGAACAACCACTTGTCAACGGATGAGAGATATCCGTTGAAGAAGGAAAAGATGTAGATATTGAAAGTGACATAATTGTTGAATCTGTGTGGATTGATTTTAAGTGTGGTGACACAGATTCTGCAACTACATCTGAAAGAATTGGCTGATGATCCAACAAATCATCTAAAAGATGATGATCACCAGGTTTTGAGTGGGGCTCCTCCCTGAGTTTTAATGAGGGAGAATCAGGAATTGATGTGAATATCATATCCACATCCAGAGAGGGTGTTGGAGAGTTTGATGAATGGTGTGTTTCTATATTGAGAGAATGGGGCTGTGATTCCACATTTGCTGGAATCACATCAAGCTGAATTTGAGAAGGCACAGATACAGGTGGATGTATCTATGTTGTGTGTGTCCCTTGTGTGGAAACTAGGGTCTTGGCCTTCTTCTTCCTTGAAAAGGCTTTAAATGGTGAATGTGTGTTTTCAGTGTCCCTCCCTCTTTTGTTCTGTGTCCCTGGTTGGGGACTATTTTCAATAGTTACATCCTTTTGGGAGGATGCAACTAGGGATGTGTTGGACTCCTTTTGAACCACCACAGTCTTTTGAGAGACTGTGGCTTGGCTGGTTAGGGTACCACTCACCTCTCCCACCTTATCCTGGGGGGCTTTTTGATGTTCACCCCTCCCCTCACCACTCACACCCTGTTCACTCCCTTCAGGGTTTATGGTAGTTGTTACAACTGTTGTCTTTTGAGAAACAACAGAGGTAGGTTTCTTTGACTTGACTTTGGAAACTTTAGATTTGGTGGCTTTGGTAGGAGCCTGTTTGGACAAAGACACAGGTTCCATAGCCACACTAGAAGGCAAAGAAACATTGGGGTTGGAAATAGTAGGAGTTATAGAAGCATTTACCTCACTTACCTATGGTGCATTCATGATTGGCAAGTATACCAATGGCACCTGGCTGTTGAGGTTCATTCTCAAAAGGTCTGCAAGGACCCTTTTCTCTTGTGCCCAGCATTTGAGTTTATTATTCTCATTGGATATAACCAAACCTTCAGCAACATGGTTAGCCAATAACATAAAGAATCTAGCAAAGTAGATGTTATGTGGTCTATTAGCTTTGTTGCCTAATCTGGAACCTAATTCTAGCATAACACAGTTGCTAAAATTAAAGTACCTATCAGAAACTAGCATAAAGAGCATATTAACAAGAGATGAAGTGATAGCATCAAAATTGCTAATCTTCCCAGAGAAAACCTTAATAAAGGCATCTCCAAGAAAACTCCATTCTTTTCTAAGGCCTTTCCTTCTAATACTACCTAAACTAGCAGAATCAAAAGCATAGCCTATGGAATCTAGCATTGCAGAGACATCTTTATCAGTATGTGGTGTCATGGCATTATTCTCAGGCAACTTAAAGCAAGATTGTATATCATCACAATTAATGCAATAGTCCTTACCTTTGAGAGAGAAGGCAATAGTCATATCTGTGGAGTTGAACTCTGCAGTTGTCCAAATTTCCTCAATCACTTCACAGTAGATGGTTGGGGCTTCCAGCATTGCATAGCTCAGTTTGCAGTTCTTGATGAAGTCCATCATCTTGTGATAATCAGAATGGGCTTCATTCTTTTCAACAAAGACTATGAAATTATTCTTTTCATAAACAAATCCTGTTTGAGACATAATTTTGACTACTGGTGCCATTGTTGTGAGTAGAGGTTGCAGAGAAAAACTTGAGAATTGAGAGAGAGAGAGAGAATGAGAATTGCAAGAAAGCGTAAAGTGAGAATAAGAGTTCAATTGGGCTTTTATACTTTCTTGAATTAAAACGTAAATAAAATGATTAAATGATACTTTTAAGTAAGTGATAGCCGTTCAAGAATAAATAAAACTGTAGAAATTCTGAAAACTATCGTAAATACAAATACATACAACACTGTATATCTGTATCAACGGTTGAGTAAAAGAATCAACGGCTGTGACTTACTTATAGTAACTGACAAGACACATCAACGGATAAGGTAAACAGTTATCCGTTGATGAACAACACCATTTTATCCGTTGAAGGATAAAATTACCAGAAATGTGTTTGTCTTTCAACGGATAATGAATATCCGTTGATAGAACAATTTTGGCTTTCAACGGATAGGGAATATCCGTTGACTGGATAAGTCTTGATTAAAGCCAACTTTGTTCTTGCAGCAAATTCATTTCAGGCTTCAAGACAGATTATATAAAGGACATAGATCATGAATAATTAAGCATACCTAACTCACTTACTAATCTTGTGAATGTTGATTCATCAAGTGGCTTGGTAAATATGTCTGCAATCTGCTTTTCACTTGGAACAAAATGAAGTTCCACTGTACCTTTCATCACATGTTCCCTAATGAAGTGGTACTTGATATCAATGTGCTTGGTTCTTGAGTGCTGCACTGGATTTTCAGTAATGGCAATGGCACTTGTGTTATCACAAAATATTGGAATTTTGTCAACAGTCATACCATAGTCAAATAACTGGTTCCTCATCCATAGTATTTGTGCACAGCAACTACCAGCTGCAATGAACTCAGCTTCAGCTGTTGATGTGGAAACATAATTCTGCTTCTTGCTGAACCATAATACAAGCTTGTTCCCTAGAAATTGACAGGTGCCTGTTATGCTTTTCCTGTCTATTTTGCAACCTGCATAATCTGCATCTGAGTAGCCAATTAGATCAAAACCAGACTCTCTAGGGTACCAAATTCCTAGATTCGGAGTCCCTTTGAGATATCTGAATATTCTTTTAATAGCCACTAAGTGAGATTCTTTAGGGTCAGCTTGAAATCTAGCACAGAGACATGTAGAAAACATTATATCAGGTCTACTAGCAGTTAAATATAAAAGTGAGCCAACCATGCCTCTATAACTTGTAATATCCACAGACTTTTCAGCCTTGTTTAATTCAAGCTTAGTGGCAGTGGCCATGGGAGTTTTTGCAGGTGAACAATCCATTAAGTCAAACTTCTTTAAAAGATCATAAATATATTTAGTTTGACTAATGAAAATTCCACCACTAACTTGTTTAACTTGTAAACCAAGAAAGTAAGTTAGCTCTCCCATCATGCTCATTTCATATTTACTTTGCATTAATTTAGCAAACTTTTTACGAAGCTTATCATCTGTAGATCCAAATATAATATCATCTACATAAATTTGTACAAGTATCTTAGAGCCATTAACATTTCTAAAGAAGAGAGTTTTGTCAACAGTACCTCTTGTGAAATGATTATCTAGAAGGAACTTTGACAAAGTCTCATACCAGGCTCTAGGTGCTTGCTTTAGTCCATAGAGTGCTTTCAACAGATAATACACATGGTCTGGAAAATTTTGATCTTCAAAACCTGGAGGTTGGCTTACATAAACTTCTTCCTCCAATTCCCCATTTAGAAATGCACTCTTGACATCCATCTGATAGACTTTGAAATTGGCATTAGCTGCATAGGCTAGAAAGACTCTGATGGCTTCAAGTCTTGCAACTGGAGCAAATGTTTCATCAAAATATATTCCCTCTTGTTGAGAATAGCCTTTAGCAACCAATCTGGCTTTATTCCTTATGACAATGCCATTTTCATCCATCTTGTTTCTGAATACCCATTTTGTGTCAATGGAACTTTTGTTCTTTGGCTTGGGTACTAGCTTCCATACTTTGTTCCTTTCAAATTGGTTTAGCTCCTCTTGCATTGCTAAAATCCAATCTGGATCCAATAGAGCTTCTTCCACTCTCTTAGGTTCCTCCTGTGATAGAAAGCTACTATACAGACATTCATCTTGAGTAGCCCTTCTAGTTTGTACTTTTGATGTAGCATCACCAATGATCAGTTCAAAAGGGTGATTCTTGGTCCATTTCCTTTGAGGTGGTAGATTAGCCCTAGATGAGGTTGCCTCAGTATTGTCATGATGTGTGATAGAATGTTGATTTGTTGAAACTCCCCCTGAGTTGCTGATCCTTTGAAAGGAATTGGGAGCTCTATCAACTGATGAAGTGAATTGATTATCCGTTGACAGGCTGTGATCAACGGATGCTTCATTATGAACTTCAACGGATGATGCACCTTGTCTTTCAATGGATGCTGCAATGCTTCTTTCAACGGAAACAGCATTCTGTGCATTATCCAAAGGCAGATTCTGAATTCTTCTTGAGATACCTTCTTCATCATTCTCACTTTCACTATCATCACAGTATATCTCAATGTTGTCAAATTTGAGTCCTTCATGATGTCCCTCATCTGTTAGTCCATCAATCTTTTTATCATCAAACACAACATGTACAGATTCCATGAGGTTCTTAGATTGTAGACCCTATATGATTTTCCAGTAGAATAACCAACAAATATTCCTTTATCAGCCTTTGCATCAAACTTCCCTTTGTGATCAGATTGATTCCTTAAGATGTAGCATTTGCAACCAAAGACATGTAGAAAGTTTAAAGTTGGTTTTCTTCTCTTGAATAATTGATAGGGAGTCATGCATCTTGCTTGATTGATTAGAGAAATATTCTGAGTGTAACATGCACAGTTAACAGCCTCAGCCCAAAAATAAGTTGGGAGTTTTGACTCTTCAAGCATTGTCCTTGCAGCTTCAATTAGTGATCTGTTCTTCCTTTCCACCACACCATTTTGTTGTGGAGTTCTTGGAGCTGAGAACTCATGCATGATCCCACTTTCTTCACAAAACAACTTCATGGATGAATTCTTGAACTCAGTTCCATTGTCACTCCTAATATTCCTTACTTTGAAATCAGGATGATTGTTGACTTGCTTGATATGATTGATGATGATTTCACTAGCTTCATCCTTTGATTTAAGAAAATAAACCCATGAAAACTTTGAGAAATCATCTACAATCACTAAGCAGTATCTTTTCCTTGAAATTGACAGTACATTGACTGGTCCAAAAAGATCCATGTGTAAAAGTTGTAGTGGTTCATCAATTGCAGATTCAAGCTTCTTACTGAATGATACTTTCTTTTGCTTTCCTTTCTGACAAGTATCACACAGCCCATCCCTTGTGAATTCCACTAGAGGTATTCCTCTAACTAAGTCCTTTTTGACTAGATCATTCATTGTCTTGAAATTCAAGTGGGACAGCTTCTTGTGCCATAGCCAACTTTCAACTGGACTTGCTTTGCTGAGAAGACAAGTTATGGATTCTGCATCTGTAGAGTTGAAATCAGCTAAGTACACATTTCCTTTTCTAACTCCAGTTAGAACCACTTTATTGTCCTTTTTACTTGTGACAATACAGGCTTCAGAATTGAAGGAAACAGTGTTCCCTCTGTCACATAGTTGACTGATGCTCAATAAATTGTGTTTGAGACCATCAACCAGTGCAACTTCATCAATGATGACATTTTCTTTTGAAATCAAGCCATATCCCATAGTGAATCCTTTGCTGTCATCTCCAAAGGTTATGCTAGGGCCAGCTCTTTCCTTAAACTCTGTGAGCAGGGTGAAATCTCCTGTCATGTGTCTTGAACAACCACTGTCCAAGTACCATAGATTTCTTCTTTGTCCCTGCACACAACAAAATCAATCAAGTTGATTTTGGTACCCAAGTTTCCTTGGGTTCAGCCTTGTTAGTCTTTTTCCTAGACTTCATTCCTCCTGCATCTTTTGACTTAGGTAACTTTAGGTCAACCTTGGTCTCAGATATAGTTGGTTAAAGTGTAGGGTTAGTCACAGAATCATTTAACACATTTGATTGAATTGGATAAGGCATAGGTTGTGCAAACATGTTATTCCACATAGGCATATTGTATGGCATGTGAGGCATACTAAATGCAGTAAAGTAAGGATTGTTAATGTATGGCATGTTTACAAAATGTGCATGGGGATTCTGGTGAGAAATAACAGGCATAGCATGCAGAGGTGACATAGACATGTTAGACATGGAGGAATTTGAAGGCATGGGAGCATTTTTAACAGATTTGCAATTATCAGATAGGTGATTAACACTTTTACAATGCACACAGCTTTTTCTAGGAGCATACCTATCAGGTGTGTAATTGTTATGTTTATTAATCCCTACCTTCCCATTTCTTTTAGATTTTCTTTTAGTTTCCTTCTTATCCTCAACCAACTTAAGCTTATCTTTTAGCTGGTCTAAAGTCATGTGTCCTATATTCACCTTACTAACATCTTTGGATGTGCTAGCTCCTTCTTTGACAAAGTTCTTGAGAGTTGAATCATTCTTTTTATTTAGATTTTTATTTTTAAAAGAACTTGCCTGTTTTAATTGATGAGACTTCAACGGATGCTCCTTTTCTTTCTTCAACGGATAACTTTCATCATCCGTTGATTCCACATCTGTTGACAATCCATCAATTAATTCTAACTTCTTTTTGTTTTTCTTCCAGGCATCCTCACAGAATGATTCAATTCCCTGGACCTTTGCAATCTGAACACTAACATCCCTAGATGTTTTCCAGGCCTTGATTACCTCTTGCTCACTTTCTAACTGTTTAGAAAGAATTTCCACTTTCTTAACAGCTTCTGCTAGTTCACTCTCAGCAGTCAGGCATTTAAGTTTTATCTTTTCAAGCTCAATTACCTGATCCTCTAACACAGCATTCCTATCACTTAAAAACACATTATTCTCCTTGATCCTAGTGTTTTCTTTTGCTAGTGATTTAAGGGAAACGCGCAAATGATATAATTCATTGGTCATATCATTTATGGCTTCATTGCATTCATGTTTGGAAAGCTGAGATAGATCAGTAGTAATTACCTGGTTGCTTGATGAACTAGTTTCATTTTCATCAGAATTAGCCATCAGGGCTAGGTTGACATATTCCACATCATCATCTTCATTTACCCCATCTGCTGCCCAATCGTCTTGAGTGAGGAATGCTCTTTCCTTTTGTTTGAGCAAATCAAAATACTTCTTTTTGTAATCAACTTGCTCAAATTTCTTTTTCTCAGAATTTGGCTTCCTGCACTCACTTGCAAAGTGTCCACTAATGCCACAGTTGTAACATTTGAACTTTGATTTGTCCACCATGTTTTTGTTTGGCTTAGTGAATTTTGTGTTTTCCCTTAACTTCATCTTTGTAAACCTCCTGGACAGAAAGGCCAAATGTTCTTCAATATCATCAGATTCATCCTGACTGGAATTGTCTTTATCCTCAGCAGCTTGCTCTTTACCCTTGCTTGATTCTGATTTGCTTGTGCAAATTTTGAGACTTGGCATTGTCTTTTCCTCATTCCTGGTTTCCATCTTCTCACTGTAAGCTACAAGAGCAACTGTTCCTCCTTTTCTCTTTCCCTTTTCCAACAGCTCATCCTGCTCCATTTCAAGTTCATAAGTCTTCAAAATTCCATACAATCTTTCAAGTGTGAAGTTCTTATAATCTTGAGAGTTTCTCAAAGATACAGTCATGGGCTTCCATTCCTTTGGCAAAGACCTAAGAAATTTTAAGTTGGAATCCTTGACTTGATACACTCTACCATACAGCTTCAATCCATTCAACAGTTTCTGAAACCTGTTGAAGGTATCATTTAATGATTCACCTTCTTCAAAGTGAAAATATTCATACTGTTGAATGAGAAGCTGCATTTTGTTCTCTCTGATCTGCTCAGTACCTTCACAGATGATTTGTACAGTGTCCCAAACTTCCTTTGCAGTTTGGCAATTGATGACATTGTCAAACATATCTTGATCTAAGCCATTAAACAAAATGTTCATGGCTCTCTTATCCTTGCGGATTTCTTCCATGTCTTCAATAGTCCATTCTGCTCTTGGTTTGGGAATAGACTGTCCAACAGCAACTGTTGCAGTAGCAGCTGTGGCTACCTTGTGAGGGATGTGAGGACCATTTTCAATACAGTTGATGTAGCTTTCATCTTGAGAAAGAAGATGTAAATGCATCTTCACTTTCCAGTGATGATAATTATCCTTTTCCAGGACTGGAATCTTTACACCAATATCCTTCCTATTCATGATGGTAACATGAGAGTTCTTCTGTGCACTCATGATGTTAACAAAATAGATCTTTAAACTCTTTATATGTTAAGAGCTTGCTCTGATACCAATTGTTATTCCCAGTGGACTAACAATGAGATTTACAGAAGGGGGGTTGAATGTAAATCTCAAAACTTTTTCAAGTTTTGAGCAGTTTGTAAGGCTAAGTGTTTGAGTGATCAAATGTGTGTGAATTGCTTGGAGCTGATGCAGACAGATATATATATTCAAACACAAATGTAATAAACACAAAGAACTTAAAAACTTTTCTGGTGGATTTGTTGTTCCACCAGAGATGTGTTATTTTAGAAAATCTGTTATTTAAAATTAAATCACAGCTGCTTCCTAGTACAAACTAGATGATTTTCTCTCTTGATATTTCTAAACAGCTCAGGGAAAAATTCATACTAATTACTAGCTTTTACTTGGTTTATATATCACCAAGTTTACAAGTAAAGACAAAGATAAAATATAATAAGAAAATAGTTCTTCACTTGTTTCTATTCCATTTTTATCCAGTGTAATATGGAATTATCTGTTGACTTTCCATTTTGAACCAGACTAAAAACGGCTGCTTTTTTCTGCTGTTCCTGAAATAGGCTACCACATCTCTGTCAATCCATGTGCCTCTGTCAGCTTTGTTAACTGTCACTATCAACTGCTATGATACTGAGCATCCGTTGAAGCTTTCATCCGTTGATGGCTTTATCCGTTGATGCTCTAGCAGTTGAAGCTTTATCCGTTGAAGCACTTATCGTTGATGGATATTTATCCGTTGAAGCATTAGAGACAACCGTTGAAGCTTTGTTTCTTATCCGTTGAAGGTCTTCAATATACCGTTGACACTTCTTCACTTATACAAAATTACAAGGCATGAAATATTTACAATTAGCCCTCCTATTTGTACATCCATTAGTAATCAACATGACTGATTATTTCCTAACAACATCTAAGAATTACAGCTTGAAACTAGAGAGTGAAATGTGCTACAATACCAAACTTATTGCTAAGTAAGGCTACTCCTTCAAAGCGCATAGCCAAGATGGTCTTATCCGTTGAGACTACAAACACTAGATTTCTACTTAAGTGTTTTACTTAACTTATCATCAAACTAATACACATATTCCTAACAATCGTTCAAGTGATCAAGAATTTCAGTTTTCTATGAGTGTTCCACTTAGAGGTTCCAAAAGTTTTTGTCTTACTGCCTTAGGGTACCCTTGGTCTAGATATCTAAACTGAATCTTGAGAATCCACCAACTTTAATGTTTAGAAATCTACCATCTTTAGAAATTCTGCTCATTCCTTTTGCTTTCAACTCTTCTGATCTTTTATAAACATGTCTATTTCTTCATCATGTTCCTTCTTCATTCTTCAGCTTCAGCCTTATCTCTTTTCTTTGTTTCCTCCCTTTCATCAACCATTCAGCCAAAGATGATCTCCAAGTTCTTGTAACAGTGCCTTGCCTTTTAAAAAACTTAGCACTCTTAATTTCTGCAGGAGTCAAAGAATCCATTAAGTCTTTGTTTAGAAGAGTGATGTACCACCCTTAAAATAAACTCTAACTTCTCTCAGTGTACAACCCAGACTTTGACAATTTCCTCAGCTGATTTTTGGAAATGGTTTTCATCTGTGATACACCAATTTAGAGGTAGAAAGTCAGATTTTGAAGCAATTACAAATGGCCCTTTCAGTGACTTCCACTTCCTTTACAGGCTTGACTTTCTTAGGCTTTCTTCCATAGATTTGAGATGAATTTTAGTGACGGTTTGGCTAAAGGTAGGTTGTTATTTTCTTGAAATTTGTGAGGCTTGAGGTGATTGGAATTTTAGGAAGAGAGTTGGCAGTTTGTCTGTAAAGAAATTTTAGCTTAGGTGTTTGGGAAGATTTGATGTTAGAGATAGTTGATGTTGTGAGTTGAGCTGAAGTTTGAGGTGGTTGTGTTGGATATTTAAGGTTGTTGAGTTTTTGAATCATCATGAGGTTTTTGCTCTTCCTTTCCCCTTTTCTCCTCGCGACTATATTTCTTGTCATCCTCCTTCTTCTCTCCACCCCTGCTTCTAGATGGCTTAGTAGACTGACTGAATTTAATCCAGAAGGATTTTGATCATCTTTCTTCTGCTCATCATCATCCAAATCATCTTTGTTGATTTTTGTTTTGGGCAAGTTTGCTTTTGCATTATCCAGATATCTTCTCAACAGTTTTATCATCTCTTATCTTCAACAGTCTTGTTCCTCTTTACTTTCAGCTCAGTTTCAAGAGTCATGATGAGCCTTTTGTTTGCCATGACACACTGTTTAGGAACTTGAAAATGTTTGAAATGTTTGGTAGTAGAACAAATGTATGTCACTCCCTTGCTAGGCTGTAGATAAGCTTCTGGGAAAGCAGTACTTGTGCATTCTCAATTCTGTTAGCAAGAGAGTATCTTCAATCACAATTTTGACTTTGTTTATCAAAACATCTAATTCAGATGCCTCCTAGAGATAAGATAGTTACGGGACACCTGCATACATCTGTCTACCCCTGAGTCATTGATGTTGACCACTATCCTTTTTCCTTGAAATTGTCTTTAGTACCAAGATCACTCTTATTGAGTTTATTGTCCTGTCCAATGCTTTCTTGTAGGTGAAGAAATTGTTATTGGAAAAACTCTGAGTGCCTTAAGCGGTTCATCAAATTCTCTGCTTTGACCGGACCCTCAGGCTTTAAAAGTCTCTCCATTCCAATATCAATTTTTGATTTAAACTCTCTTCAGCACTTTGGACTCGTTT